>NW_027115218.1:33211-46938 GCF_000696795.3 Halyomorpha halys | reverse complement strand
TATTTTTAGAACCATGTTTATACAAGGCGTTGATTTTTTTGAAGACCACGCTTAGCTGCAATATTTTTCCCCAATAACCAAACTTTACAAGGCTGGGTGGACCCCTGGAGGACTCAGGAATCCTGTATGTATATTTATGCGCAGGCTAATTCTTATATTCATCCAAAGAGTTTTTAAATGACAGGGTAAAATAATTTAAAACAATTTTTTTTTCCGATGTTGGAACATATTTTATTTTAGTATAATTTCTAATGCGTAAAGGATAAAATATATGGATGTTATAGAAACAATAACTCAGACCTATGAAAGGTTATTGAATACAGATTTTACGACTAAGCGGCTTCTCAGTTTTAGAATGTTTCCGTATTTAATGAATCATGATACTGAGAAGAAACCATAGCAGAGAACTAACAAAAGTTTCTTTATTTAAATTATTAGAGTATTAATTTATTTAGAAATAAAAATAATTTATTTAAAAATAACTAAATCAAGATACCCTAATATATTTAGTGATAAAATTGTATAATGAAATTTTTATAGAAGTTGATAAACAAAAATTATCGAACAATAAAATAAAAACATGATAAATATGGCTTTGTATATTGAATGCAATTACTGATTTTTTAGAATTAATTTTTGTAAATTTGTTTATTAAATTTAACAAGTTAATTATTGAAATATTAAATATTGTAGTCATTATCACTTGTTGCCCTTCGACGGTGAGTTATAATATTTACCTTAGTTTGTAAATATTACAATTCATTATTAATAAATAAAACAACATTTAAAAATATTATTAAAAAAAATTATTAGTGTGAAGCAACTTTAAGTGATTCGTAATTTTTAGTAAAACAAGGTGTTATTATTTAAAAAGATATTTTTACTTCTCATAATATGTTTTGAATGCAAGTAATAATACACTCAATTATGTTGAAAATGCAGACAAAATCTCATGCATGTATGCATAACTAGGTATATTTTCAAATTCAGTCTGTCGGCATCAATAGTTTAAACAATACAATATTTTTGGATTTTCAGCAACATTTCAATATTTTTTATTTTAAATATAGATATTAAAATTGCCTGATAGTATTATGTAATAATGTTTTGATGGTATTTTTTAAATTTAAATAATCAAAATTTATAATTTCGTGAAAAAAAATACATTTTAATCCGACCCCGTAACAATTTTCTCTAGTTCCCACTTCATAATTTTAAAACACAGATACTTTTATAACAAAAATAAAGCCTATTTCTGGGAGTTCATAATTATAATATAATTTCTTTTTTAATACAGCCTAACCTTTTGTTTTTTCTTTCACTGGTTCTTGATAAATATATTTCAGTATAAATTTATCAATTTTAGTATTCTTAAACTTTCTGTTATTATTTTAATCGACATTTGTCAAACAAAAACAATTTGATAATATTTTTTAATTTCAGTAAACACACAGATAGTTTCATAAAATTAAATTAAACGAAAATTATTAGATGATTCTTGGATTATTTTAATCATTTTTTTAATTCTGTCCTACTTGCTATATGATATTAAACTACCACGGACTTTACTAAAAGCATTTTATATAATATAAATTGCTCTCTCTTTACTATTTTTGTAAATAATTATTAAACATTAAAAATTTTAGAAATAATTCTGGGAGCATTAGATATATTTCTTAATTCTGTCCTACCTGTTTTTATTTTAAACTGGCACTGATTTAGTCTGTATATTTCACTTTTCTGAAATATGTTATTTTTTAAATTCACATTTTTTATAAAGAAATATTATTTATTATATAATATTTTGACATTGTTTTTATTATTTTGATAAACGGTTATTGGTTTGTTTTAAAAATACTTCTGTTAATATGCATAAATTTCTTATTAACTATTATTACTATTTTCATAATTTAATTATAAAATTTATTAAAAAATAAAATTAAAAATGCAGATATAATTCCAAGGATATTATAACATATTTTTCTTAATCCAGTCCTACCTGCTTCAGCCCGATAAAGCGAGGGTAGTGAAGAGAGGCATCGGTAGCTGGTAACTGTGGGGCGGTCGTCAGAGAACTGGGGGTACCACCCCCGATCCCAGTTCTACCAACCGCTATCTCCTTCCAAAAATTCAGAGGTATATGATGGGATGCGCCATGGATGGAATGTATATTATGTACATGCATATTGAACATGTATCCTACTGCCTCTAGATGAAAACAAAAAAACATCATCAAATGTATTAACAATTTAACATCGTAGTGTATTCATGAAATACTCATAAGAAAAGACCACTACATCTGTTATAATTGAAAAACTTTAAATATGAAATCTGTCTTCTTGATGACATATGTATTAAAGTTGTAAACAAATTTGTAATAGAATTGCCCCTCTAAGTAATTCTGTATTCCCCGATATTTAGTTTTGTTCATAACCTAAGTTCTTTTATTTATTTCTACTTTAAAAAAATCAGCCAAACCAATAAAAAAAATATATAAAAATTTATAAAGAGATTACACAAGCACAGATTTTTTGATCTACTAGCTCTTCTAGGTCATGGAAGAAAGTTCGTGTACATATAAAACTTTCTCTGATCTAAATAGAAAATAAAATATTGTGAAAACTATTTAGAAAAATTCATATCTAGGACTATTTGATTTGATTATTAATTCTTTTGATGGTCTACTTTGTAGTCGAGGAAGTATTTTAACTCTTACCTTATATATGTAGGCTGAGAATGTCTAGGGCAAATAGACCCACCGTGATAAGAGAAAATGTTTTGATAATGTTGGTATTTTAATTGTTCAAGCAATAAACTATATGCCAATCAAAATAAGTGAAACAACTAATGAAACATTATAGTATTTTTATAATAAAGGTTTTGGATGGAAGTAATTATTATCACTATAATCATTTAAACAATATTTATAGTACATTTCACTAGAGAAAAACTTTTAAAAATTTACTGAACCCTTACTCACTCATAACTTGCAAATACAGTACTCTTATGACTCGAATCTTTTGATAAAAAGTTTCTTCCCCGAAGTCTTCATGAAAGGTGCCTTATTTCGTTGATAGTAAAATTATATGGAAGATAGGAAGCTTGAAAAGTATTTCTATGAAACTTTCACCTCTTTAAGTAATCAACCAAGAAGGTAGTTGGATTGAGTTAGGAGTCAGGGTTTGTAGAAAACATTAACTGTACATCTCATATGTTTAGTAAATTTGAAAATCCTAACGCATACTAACGAAAGTTAAATTTACAGGTAAAACAGAGCTCCTGTGAATTTAACTACCACTTTGAAATATAATATTATTTCTTTGTACTTCAAGTCCTCTATCATTTAAACCTCGGTTTCACAATAACATCAATAAATCATCAACGGAATGAGATAGACCAGCGTATAATAAGAGCCTTCTTCTTTCTGCCAAGAAAGAATACCGAAATCCCGAAAAATCTGAAACTAAAGATGTACAATGACATGATCAAGCCAGCTCTCATATACGGCTACAAGACCTGGGTTATGTATGAAAGGTACCCTTGAAAGCAGAATTGAGAGATTTGAACAGAAAGTCCTTCGTACAATTACAGGTGTGATCTGGGATCAGAGCCTTAACACATGGGAAGAACTAACATTTAACTGTTTGCAGAGACTGGTAAATCAATATCCCACGATATGAAGGTAAGGAGATTGGGCGGGACAAACTCTACACCAATGAATGTCAGTATATAAGGCAAGAGGCCACTTGGAAAGCCAAGAACCAGATGGATAGACAAAATCAACAAGGATGCGAAAGATCTGCATGCAGAAAATTGGAAAGCAGCAGCCCAAAATAGGCAGGCGTGGAGAAGGCTCGTTTGGACGGCCAAATATCTGAAAGGTCTGTAACGTCAAATGAAAAAAACATATATACATATAAATCCCTTTAAAAAATTGTTTATAAAAAATATACATTCCTGAAAATTCCAAAATCATATTCTATTAGGTTTTTTCGATTTCCTAATTTTTGAAGAGAACAGACCATCATAATTAATGAATTAATCATTTTTATACTATAACACAGAGAAATTTTATACTGTATAAGATATATATAATATAAAGATATATGACGGACTTCTTATGGAAACCCTATGGAAGTCGCAAGAAAAACTCACTGCGTGCGTGTATTTTCTTGCCTGTAGTCTCAACGTTTTCAAATATCCTTCACATATACTTACCTCCAACCAGTTTGCCAGAAACTTACTATATTGTAAAGATAAATCCCATCTAAAATATCCATTCCAATTTGACCAACTTTTTAATTACTAAGAACTTATATGGTGGGGACTGATTTTGAAGTTCTGCAGTCTTGAAGTTTTGTGTTTTTATTATATTTTTTTAAATATAAACAAGTAAAGATAGTATAATTAATAAAAATAAAAAAACATGGGCGATTTAAATTAGATCACATTATTATGAAAATGGTTTTGAAATGTATTTATTTAAAAATGTATTCAGTCTTCTGACGTAGTTACAAACTTTGTAATCCCAGCTCGATAAGTCAAACTGTCGTAAGCCTTTAAAGCTATTTTGAAAACTTAAATAAAGTAAGAGTTATAAGAGAGCATCAATTTTGAAAGCTTTAGAGAAAGGATTAAACTTATGTAACAAAAATTAGTCCAATTTAAGCTCTTAATGTTTTATGAAAATTCATATGTGTTTAGTCTTAGACTAGTGATTAAGAGAAATTTTCTCGATTTTTAAAACTTATTTGAAATAAAATAAAATTTGGTTATCACTCTATGTGAGATTTATTTCAATGTGGTTATTTTTTCCTGAAATTAAATAAAAACATAAAATGTTGAACAATTAAAAATTGTTCTTATCGATATACTACTACTACACTGTAAAATATAGCAGGGTTTGAAATGAGACCTTTATTCTGAATTTTTTTTTTCTAGATCAACATCTACGCAAAGTCTAAGCAAGAGGCATTTCGCCCGTTAGTGCTCAACATAACTCAATTTCAACCGACTTTGAGTTACACTAACTGCTGCATTAATATTATACAAAGGATCATTGCCTGCCTGAGTTTCATAACGTCATATGAGATATCATTCCTATTTTTTTGTTTCTAGTATGTATGAATTAGGGATGCGACATCGATGTCGATGTTTTGAAAACATCGATGTTTTAGCCAAAACATCGATGTTTTTGACATCGAAGTTTTAAGCCGATGTTTTTTTAACTTTGATGTTTTACTTTCGATGTTTTACGTTTGTCCCAATCTTTAATTTTTTTTTTCCAAAAGTAACTAAAATAAAACAAAAAATTTACGGTATAAACTATTTCCTATCAACAATGTGGTGGGATAAAAAAGGATCTCCAGCTATCACGCTAACGACGTAATAAAGATAAATTACGACTAGAAAAACATCGATGTTTTAAAATATCTATGCTTAATATTAAAATATCATTACATACAAACCTTTACCTAAAATACATGAAAGTTTTTGAACAACCATTTCAGAAACATAAGGTCTGTTCCAACGACTAAGTTCCCACCAGTCGGAAGTGGTTTTTGCAAAAAATAATGCAAATTGACAAAAAAAAACATCGATGTTTAGAGATATCAATGTTCAATATTAAAATATCGTTGCATACAATACATTGCCCAAAATACATCGATGTTTTTGAACAACAATTTCAGAAACATAAGGTCTGTTCTTACGATCACGCATTTTACAGCCTGTCAGTAGTGATTTTTGGAACAAAGAATCCGACATCGACTACAAAAAACATCGATGTTTTTACAATATCGTTGCTTACAATACGTTACCCAAAATACATCGATGTTTTTGAACAACCGTTTGAGTAACGTAAGGTCTGTTACAACGACAATCCAACGATCACGCATTTTAAGGCCTGCCAGAAGTGGTTATTGAAAGTAAGAATCCGACATCGACTACAAAAAACATCGATGTTTTTACAATATCGTTACCCAAAATACATCGATGTTTTTGAACAACCATTTGAGTCACATAAGGTCTGTTCCAACGATCACGCATTTTACGGCCTGTCAGAAGTGGTTTTTGAAAGTAAGAATCCGACATCGACTACAAAAAACATCGATGTTTTTACAATATCGTTGCTTACAATACGTAACCCAAAATACATCGATGTTTTTGAACAACCATTTGTGTAACGTAAGGTCAGTTGCAACGACTATCCAACGATCACGCATTTTAAGGTCTGCCAGATGTGGTTTTTGAAAATAAGAATCCGACATCGACTACAAAAAACATCGATGTTATTACAATATCGTTCCTTACAATACATTACCCAGAATACATCGAGGTTTTTGAACAACTATTTCAGAAATATAAGGTCTGTTCCAACGATCCCGCATTCTACGGCCTGTTAAAAGTGCTTTTTGAAACAAGTATCCGACAACGACTGAAAAAACATCGATGTTTTAAAATATCGTTGCTTACAATACATCACCCAAAATACATCGATGTTTTTGAACAACTATTTCAGAAACATAAGGTCTGTTTCAACAATCACGTATTTTACAGCCTGCCAGAAGTAGTTTTTGAAACTACAAATCCGACATCGACTTCAAAAAACATCTATGTTTTAAAATATCTTTGCTTATAATACATTACTCAAAATAAATCGATGTTTTATAACAACTATTTCAGAAACATAAGGTCTGTTCCCACGATCACGCATTTTACGGCCTGTCAGAAGTAGTTTCAGAATCCACTTCTTACAGGCCGTAGGACGCGGGATCGTTGGATCAGACCTTATGTTTCTGAAATAGTTGTTCAAAACCATCGATGTATTTTGAGTAATGTATTGTAAGCAACGATATTTTAAAACATCGATGTTTTTTTAGTCGTTGTCGGATTCTTTGTTTCAAAAACCACTTCCGACAGGGCTTAGAATGCGTGATCGTTGGAAGAGACCTTATGTTATTCAAATAGATGTTCAAAAACATCGATGTATTTTGGATAATTTTAAAACATTGATGTTTTTTGGAGTCCATGTCCTATTGGTTGATGGAAAAAGCACTTCTGACTGGCCGGAGCATGTGAAGTCTTTAGAACAGTCTTTATGTTACAGAAATGGTTAAAAAAAACATCGATGGTTTTTGTCGATGGTTTTTTAACATCGATGTTTTTTTTATCGATGTCGCATCCCTAGTATGAATACATACACCGCTAAAAGGTATGACGTTTCAAGGTTTTTTCTATTAAAATGATGTAATATTGTAATGATGTAATCATGAGAGATAGTTGACTATGGATGACTTATACGAGGAGAAGATGGTTGGGGGATGTGGTCAAATTAAAACAAATAAGTTGAAGTAACTTATTTAATCGTGCCAACGTTTCGGCCAGAACTTCTAGCCTTCATCAGGGCTAAAAACGGAATAAGATAACAACCAATGAATACCGAAAATATAGACAGAATGACATAAAGTAAATAATTGTACAGAATATAATAGGTAATTGAATAAGTAGGTAAAATAACATAATTAAGGAAATAAAATAAAAATGAAGTTATATAATGCAAAGAAATATGAATATATTAGTTTGTTAATGATTTAAAAATTAAAATTATATATTATAAATAAGAAAAAGAAAATTGAGAGAAAGAAAATATATGTAACAAATGAAATATGTAAGCATAATAATAGATAAAGAGGCAAAATATAAGTAAAGTTTAACAAAAAGAAATGAATGGAAAAAAAAACAATAATAATGTACGGTGAATAATCATACAAGTGAATAAAAGAAGAAAAAATGATTTACCGATAATTTTGTTTTTTAATTGTGTATCGATGTTCCTTATGCAGCTTTTAATTATAAATTTGAAGTATTAAAACTATCATTTATGTACTTATTTTCTAATTTTTACAATGGTTCGTTTTAAGAATTTTTAGATGTATAGTTTGGAATTCAGTGAATGTATTTAGCTTTTGCAGAAGCCCAATATTTTTTTCTTCTGTAAGTGAACAAAGGATTCAGCTAAAGGTAGTATGGTTATATTTCCCTCAGTCCTAAATATTTAAAATTATTTTCGCTAGGTAGAAACATGTTCAGTATATCAAAAAATCTTTTCTCCGAAGTATGACTGCTATGAGAACGATTTCAAGGAATTCACCGTTGTTAAGCATTTTCTAAACCATTTCTACAGGAGTTAAAGGTCTATTAAGAACAAACGTATTAATCCTGACGTGTTTGTAAAAAAAAAAAAAACGATATCTATATCGTTGTGAGTCTAGTAATATATATCTGCTTTTAGTGGGATTTAGGGATCCCTTAAAAAAAAATTTCTGCTTGCTACTTCGACTTCCTCATTTCTGGATTATTCTTTTTTCTTTGTCTACCTTCTGTTTTGTGGAAGTAGATTTATTACAGAATTTGATGTATATAAAACATGAAAACCATTTTTTTTTTGTTATTTTTTCTCAATATACTATATCCCCAATGATATTTTAATATTTTTTCATCCTTCTTAACAACACTTTTATCCTTGGAATAATTGATATGGCAAATTAGGTGTTAATATCAAATTTGACGATATTATCATTTTTTGCTATTTTTATTCGAAATTTATCATTGATCCGCGGTTGTTTGTATTTTATTGTAAATATATCTGAGGCTTGATACCTTCAATCAACGTCTGAGTTAGGGATTTAGAAAAATAAAGCTGAAAATTGAATCTGAATGTTTTAAGAGTCGAAAATCAGTCGACATTTATGTTGCCTTATTAAAAAAAAAAAATGCTAGTTTTTTTGGTTGATGGCTAGTTTTTAGTGCAACATATATTCTGCTCTACAAAATTACCATTGGTTCATTGTACAGGTGAGACATCTAAGCTAATATGATAGAATTTATTTCTTATAAGTGAATCTTGGTAAGAGCATGTATATTAAGGAACACATTTATGTTTAAAACATGAATTAAGTGCATTTTTTCATATGGTTTTATTGATTCATTAACGTATATATTTATAAATAGCTACTATTTCCTCTGTATCAAATGGTTTTCTTCAAATATAGAACAATCTCCTGGTCAGGAAACATTTTATAAAAGACAATATTTAAATAGTACTCATATAACTTGTTGTTGTTGATTGTTGCTTAAAGGCGTAAAACCCTCTGGTCATCAACGCCTATGGCATGATAAAAGTAAAAAAAAAAATAAATAAATAAAAAAAAAAATATATATATAAAATAAAAAAAAAATCAAAGAGGAGTTATAACCTATAAAGAAGGCAATGTGCTTTTAAAAATTCAAACACTAATGTAATTTTAGCTTCCTCATCTGTGAGAGCTTCTGATAAATTTGGGGTCTGTCCTATCCTGTTTATTATTGGCAAATAATGAGTACATTCTTCAAAAATATGTCTAATCGTAAGAATGGACTGACAATATTTGCACGTTGGAGGTGGCAGTTGTCTGATCAGGTGAGAGTGCGTGATATGACCTATTCTCAAGCGGGTTAGAGCAACTTCCTCCCTACGGCTGTTGTGGTAGGATGTTGACCATAGTTTTACTGATTGTTTTATTTCTTTTAATTTAATAGGAGAGCTTTCAACCCAGTGGGCCTGCCATTTTTCTAATAATTGTAATTTAAGGGCTGCACTGAGTTCTGAAGGGGTAAGAACGGCGGTGCTTCGGCAAGGAAGCGTGAGTGCCTCTCTGGCAGCTTTGTCCGCGAGCTCGTTACCTACAATGCCAATGTGGCTTGGAGCCCATATGAAAATAATGGAATTACCTTGTTGAGATAATTTTAGAAGAAAAGATTGAATTCTTATAATGAGTGGATGTTCGGAGTACATGTTTTTTAAACTTTTTAGAGAGCTCAACGAATCTGAGATTATTACAATAGTCTTCTGAATTATAATTGTACCCATATAACTTATCTACAAGTAATTTTATACCATCTGCTCAATTAATACTCTAAATTTTATCAATTTGAGCGCAGAAACAGTAAAATATTATTATGAACTAAATCTGGATAAGGCCATAGACGTCTACTATTTTTTTTTTATTTGAATGACTATGACAGGCAGAATAAGAGAAAATGAAATGCCACTAAAATAGTTTTCAGTCTTTTCTAAACAAAGAGCAAATGTATGTAACAAGAAGAAGCCCGTGGCTAAGTTCGCAGAGTTGCATTGCAGCGGATTTTAAGAACATATGCACACTAGAAACTTTGGAGTTCAACGGCATCAGAAGAGTTAACTGAATCTCTAATAGAACTTAGCTACATACACAAAGGATTGAATTGTAGAACAAACAATAATGTAATTTTATAGTCACCGTAATAATATTTGCTGTTTGTTTAATAGATCAATTTTATTTGCTGTTTTTTTTAATGATCAATTTTATTTCCTATATCTATTAATTACAAATATTTATTCAACTGTTCTTTTTAAACCCAGAAAAATGACTGTCTCATGGATCAATTTTAAGAGTAATTATATTATAGTATAAGCTTTTAAAAAACAATATTTTTTTTTTTTTTGGCAGAATTAAAAACATATTCGAACTGCTTACTTTTTTTTTCTTTTTTTTTAGTGAAGCATATGTTCAAACTGCTTTCCTGTGACGTTAGAGAATTGTGACGGGATGGCTTTTATCTGAGGGACAGACAGTAATCAAATAATTATTCGAACGTTTAACTAATATTTTTAATAGATAATAGAACACTTAACATAGTTGAGTTCACTTTAAAAAAATATATACACCCTGTATAAGTGTGAAGTTGTAAAAACATCATTTCTTTAGAAAATTTTAATTAAAAACATATCTGTCAACTCCAGTCTATATTTAAAACGTATACAATTTATCTCTTCAAATAAATCTTCTCATTTATGAGATTATGATCTAATCCATCCGGATTTAGGAAATTGAAATTCGGATATTACTGGCATTCAGGACAAGGGGTGCTTACTTTAAAATATTTGGCTTATTTTAATTAATTACAATACATAAGAACTTTAAGTTGATTAAATCATCATACCATTATTCATTTTTCATTCTTGATTATTAATTTTTATTAGATGCAAGGTTTAATTTGTTTATTTGTTGTAGGAGCAAAGCGAATCTTTCTTTCAACTCTGAGACTAAATCTTGAAAACTATCAGCATAATTTTTACAAAAATAATACAATAATTTAAGGAATGATAAGCTATTCTTTATAAATTTAATGTTTTTTTTCTAGATAGACCTGATTGAAACATGAATTTAGACTTACACAGAAAAAAATTGGAAAAAGCTATAATGGACTACCAGGGTATTGTGAATGAGGTGTTAGGCACTGTTACCAAGTAACAAGAAGACAATATAATAAATATACTGCATTATTTGTGTTTGAAACATTTCAATTATGTAATTTTACAGCTTTTTTTTTTTTTTTAAATTATTTCGATGTTCTAATGGGTTTCAATAAATAGGTGTTTCAATAACAATTCGGTTACTATTTTAGCATGGATTATGTATGACACACGGAAATCTTTAACGGTTACCCAACTAAGCTGGGCCTGTCCAACATGAGGGTCTCATGTTATCCTTTTATCAAATTTTAATACCACGTTGGCAGTAGAACCATTTTGCTGTTTGTATATACTAGAGGACTTAATAGTGCTGTACCAGATTATCCGTACAGGAAATTTAGACAACGACCCATAAGGCCCAAACATTTTACGGACCGCGAGGACGGTGTGAAATGTCGAAGTAGTTTTAATAAGATTTTGTTATACTTTTATAGTACAATTTGATAAGATATGATTACGTAATAATGTACATATTCTTTCTTTTCTAATTAAAAATATATTACAAAGACAAATGCGGACTTTCCTCCCGATCTCCCGTTATCTTAGAAAATAAACTTAAATTCATAAAACCAATTGCGAATCACCAGGCCCCATCCTCATTATAGTAAAGAAAGGAGGAAGTTATAAGAAAACACCTCAGATTTGGACTCAGTTAATTAACTTAAAACCACCTAATAGCAAGGAAAGATTCAACTCTGCAAAGTGGATTTGTAATACGTTATGCGACAATGAAAAATACATCAACACAACTATTGAATTTATACAAAGCCTCAGATTATTTCATGATTCAATATTATAAGACGAAGGTTTTATTATATAATAATATGAGACAATGCCTTAGGTATGGTAATGATACAGTCACCACAGGAAAATATATAAATTATATCTTAGAGACAACTGCGGAATGTGAAGAGGCATAACAGTTCGACACTTGTATTGAAAGAATGGGCATTAAGTACTTTATAGTTTTTGAGTACTTCATAGTTTTCTTTGAGTAAATCAATAAAACTGCAAGATAAGATTTAAGATTAATTTAAAAATAAAGGTATAATATCTAAGGTAATGCCTTTAATTGTTGTGTTGGTATAAAACTTAATGTTTCTAATTTGTTTTAATAATATAGCCTGTAATGAACTAAATAGAGTCAGTCATATTGATAGACTCTCAAACAATATCATAGACTATATTTATAAATTTATTAATTTTTCAAAACAAAATAAAGTGCAGTAAACAAAAAAGGAGAGATGATCTCAACAATTTATATTAATTTTTAGGTTTCACAAAAAGTGTATATAACATATCAAATTGGGATTTTTCATTAATTAGTTAATTTCTTATAATATATCATTGTTATTCTTCAATGATGTTTCAGTGAGTAATTTTTCGGGGTAGCTTGTAAGGAACGTATGTGACCCCTGAGAATGGATCCCCGGTGTAGGCTGTTGTTAGATTGGTTGTCAAATGGGATGTCACGTGTATATATTATGTATAAAAGTGGAAAGAGAAACCCTATAGTGTTACTTCCAATGTAGCTATAAATATATAAATAAATTATTCTTATACCCCGGAAAGGTTCAATTTATATCACATAAATAGTTAGTGGTTTTATTATTTTTCCTTTCCAGAATTTTTATATATTTAAAAAAAAGAAATTTACATTACACCAATGCTTTGGAGTAATTTCTATTATAACAATAATATTTCTCCTGGCCCCTTCTGTCTAAAATTCTTAAATTTACTTCGTCAATTTAAAAAAAAATTTTAATGAATCCAATAGCTAACGATCTTTGTCATTAATTTTTTTTTTAATTAGAGTGTAAATGCAACTAGAGACTATATTATTTTATCATTATGTTATTTTATTTATTTATGTTTCACACAGATAGTTTGATTATGTTCATTTTGTTTATTCTTTTTTTAAGAGAGTTTTTTAAAATTTATTTTATTTATTTATTTATTTTTTTTTATTCATTTATTTATTTTATTTGATTGTAGTATGCATGAGATAATTCATCACTATTACCTATTGCCCTATTCCCAGATTGTAATATCTATCAATAAATAAAAAGTATTATTTAAAAAAAGAAAATAAAATTTTAAATAAAGAAAAATTTTGGAAATGAAATTTAAAAAATACTAAATACTTATATGAAATAAATTATACATTTATTCGTTTTTTTTAAGTAGGATTTATCGTTTAAAAAACATGTTTTGTTAACATACACACAGAAAAAAAAAAAAAAAAAGGTTTGTTTTACTCTCTGTAGGATTATTTAAAACAATTTCACAACGAGAACTTATTAATGTTCAAAAATCTGTCAAGAAAAGAGGTTTAGCTATATTAAGAATATAATATAATTCAGATTATTTTACGTAGCATTAGTTTCATAAA
>NW_027115218.1:9242-28311 GCF_000696795.3 Halyomorpha halys | reverse complement strand
TGTGTGTGTGTGTGTGTGTGTGTGTGTGTGTGTGTGTGTGTGTGTGTGTGTGTGTGTGTTTGTATGTATTAGTACAATGTATGCTCCTGCTATACATAATGTTATATAAATATTGACGATTTTTCGCTTTGGACTAATTTTATAAATTCCATTCGAATCGCAGATTTGCTGAATAAAATTCAAATATAACCAATGAACTCTATTTAATAAAGTGTCCACATAGGCCACTAATAAATAGAAACAATCGTCAATTTTATACAACAGATTTGCCTACAGAATTTTGTAAAAACTCAGATATGGCTACCAGGCTTATGAAAGAAGAACACTATTTCTCTCTCTGTAGAGAGAGTGTATCGTGTATCTCAGCGTATCCACGCAAACTTTTCTCAATTTGGAACTTAGATCGAAAATTAAAACTAAATTTAAATAGTTTAATTAAAGACAACTAAAAGTAGCATAAGTATAATTGCATTTTGGCTTCTAAAG
Organism: Halyomorpha halys; assembly: GCF_000696795.3. Lineage (NCBI taxonomy): Eukaryota > Metazoa > Arthropoda > Insecta > Hemiptera > Pentatomidae > Halyomorpha > Halyomorpha halys. The sequence continues at coordinate 27,825 of NW_027115218.1, read as the reverse complement.
TTTTGACGACTATGACATTATATCACAATTACAATTTACGAAAGTCCATAAGAATCATGTGTTTTCTCGTTTAGTGATTGATCATGAAATTTTGAATTATATAGGATGCACTTTATTTTTTATGAGTTATTACCATTTTTCATTGTACTATTTCAAAAATATTGTTTCAGTTTTTTTAAAATTGAAATAGGATGGGCATTTATTTTAGTTAACGTGCATGGGCAGTTACAAGTTAACTTTACTGCAATACTGGTGACTATCGAAAATAGTTTAGAAAAGACTTTCAGATCCCTAGAAATTGGTCTAGATATAAACCATTTTTTCACAGAAATTAGACTGGTTAAAATATCAATTAAAAAAATCAATTTAATCACTTCTAAAATTAAGAGTGATTGCTTTACGTATTCTAATCTAAATTGAAAAAAAAAGTTTACCCAAAATTCTTTTGCATATTATGTTCAACTTATGGGGTCCAACACATTATACCGGGTACTTTCAAACCTTGGGCCGGAAGTTATTATTTTTTTACAACAATTTTTAATTTAGAAGTAGAATCCATTTCTATTAACTAATAACATCATCATGTCTCATCTTCTTCATGCTGAGACCTCTTGTAGATTTGAAGATTAATTCGTATTCTTCTCATTTAAAAGACAAATGTTTTATTATTGAAATAAACATTAGCATCATATTGCAGGTCCCTCTGAAAACAGTATTGCGATTGTTAGCATCTATATCGTGGTAGTAGCCAGGATTTATTTATTTTATTTTAAGTGTTTCATTTATTTTAAGGGTCATTTTCATTTAACTTACAAATTGAGAAAGTTAGTCAATTACAATTGGCAAAGTTAGAAAATTACAATATTAAGTTAAATTAATAAATTACTGTATCTACTAGAAATTAGGTGGCATAATTTAATACAGTAATTAAATTATGCCACCTAATTTCTTGACCTAACGGTGAGATCGTTTTCTCAGTCGTGACACATCGGTGCATTTCCTTTTTTCATATGAGAACTGTGGATGAGTCGAGTATGGCCTATCCGGAGACAGGTGAGAACCACCTCTTTTATCAAAGGCCGATTCATCTTGTTTGACTTTTCACTGGATTCTACACTATTCTTAACTGGCCCTCTCATCTTGAACTATTCATCTTGCTTTCCAGTTTCTTTAATCGAAGTAGCGAGGAATACAGTCCGAACCGGCTAAAACTACTAGATGAATATGACAAGTAGTATAAAAATAATAGATATTTTAGTGGCATAATGTTTAACCTTAATGTTCAATTCGAATCTATTCCATTGATTCCATGTCATAAGTCTTTGTTTTGGAACTTAGAAATAGGATACAGATGAAATTAAAGAAAACTATAATTTGTTAAATTGGTTAATTTTTTAATAAAAATATTACAATATTTTTAAAAAAACGTTGACGTTGTTATCCCTTATGTCTTTCCTTTTTTCTCTGGATAAAGGTCATTAATGCTTCACCTTTAATGTCTTGTGAACGTTATTTTCATTCTAAAAAGTGTGCAACATTGATGGTTACATTTTCTGCAATATCTCATGTATAAAGCTTGGATTATTAGGAAATTATTATTTTGTTTTTAAGTGTATATTTTACCTATATAATTGAGATATCGAATAATATTCTTTTACTGATTTTTTACTCGGTGTTTATTTCATTAGAATTTTGAGAGAGGTCATTTATTTTTTTTTATGAACACATCAATCTTATTTTTTATGATACATTAAAAAGACTCATTATTGTTATTAATAAACAAAAGTGTACTGAAATCTGAAATAAAAAGTAATTATATATATATATATATATTATTTTTATATCCTTCTAGCTTTTTTCCTTATTTATTCCATTCTCTATAATAGGGGAAAAATATCGTATAAGACAATGGAACATCTTTCGAAAAAGATCAAAGGATGGTCCAACACCAACTTTCCTTATAAATTATATAAAGGTCATCTATAATGTACAAGGTTGTGGGATTAAAATTGGGAAAACATGAAAACAACTGTTTGTTTACGCAATTAATGTTCCTCTTGTTGACTACCCTTTAATTAATCCTTGTTAAAAATAAATAATACTTGCTTAATTTTTATATTCATCAAAAATAAGATAATCTCTAATAAACAAACAAAAAATAGGGTATTTTAACCAGAACGAATAAAATAAGATTAAATCAGAAATATTTCCATTCATTTTTAAGCAGTTTATTAACCATGGAAATATATTAAACATTTACGACATGTTGCATGATTACGCTAAATATAAATGACCCAAAGTTTAAAATCATAATAAAGTAACTTAATTTACATAAAATATACTCTCGTTAATGTTTTATATTTCTATATTTCCAAGATAACCCATCAAAGCATGCTAATCCAAATAAATAATAAAAAAGTAACGACTATAATTTAATCCTAAATAGAAGTTTTTTAAAATATATTATCACTTGTTGTATTGATATGTATGAGAGGCACCAGCTGGAGTTTTTTAACTTAAAATAATTTCCTTTGTCGGCATGCCAAAGATACCGCCGGACCTAGGCAAAAACCCGTCCGCAACAGATCTAAAGAAATGTACAAAGACATATAGATAACAGAGAGTATGCACCCTCTGGGAACCATTAACCGTCTAGGCAGAGCCCTTATCGTGCACGTGGCCAGTTTAGACATTAGAAAGTACGGAGAAATAGCCGCCGTAATGGATAACAAATAAACACCCCTTATCTCACACTGGCCTCTCTAAAAACCTCGGGAAACATAAAGTAAGCCGCCAGAAGCCGGCTTTCTTCAAAGAAGAAACTTTTAAGATGAAAGGTAGGACTTTCGTCGAAGATCATTGGACCTTCTCACCCCCTCTGAAAATAGAGGACCCAATCAGAGGACAGAAATCAAAAGAAGGAGGAGTCAGAAGGAGAGGGGAGAAAAGTAACAAAAGGGCAGGGGAGACAGGGAATGGACACAGTCAAGGAGAGACAGGCAGAGTGGAAAGAGGCAGTGGACACAGTCAGGGGGACATAGCCTGAGAGAGCCGGGCGAAAGAGACACAGGCTGGGAGAGATGGACACCTGAAGACAGGCCGGAGGAAGAGAGAGAAGTTGAAGAGAGTGGACACGGTCAGAGGGAACAGACAGTCGGACCCGAAGTTGGGAAAGAGACGGAGTTCTGTGGAGAGCCTCAGGGGGACATAGCCTGAGAGAGCCGGACGGAATAGACACAGGCTGGGAGAGATGAACACCTGAAGACAGGCCGAAGGAAGAGAGATCAGCAGCTAAGTAAGACCTTTTCTGTTGTTATTTGAATGGCAAGGATTGAATTAATAACTTAGAGTCAGTATAAATAGCAAATATCCCATCTGGTACTTCTCAATTCATTATCTTATAATTAAAGTATAAGGAAACAAGTCTACCATGCTCTCTCATAATAGTATTCTTGATAATGTATATATAATTGTAAATATAAAAGATGTAACAAAGACTTTACTTTATAATTAATAATCCTTGCATGCCACCTCATATATAATAGCCTAGTAAATTGGTGAACACGATACCGTTGGAAAGGAACTCCAATGATTAATTATGATATTCATATCTAGCATACCACGGCGGGGGTTTTCAGATGGTATCTAGGGGTTGAATTAAATATAGCCCATCCCTTTTCAGTCAGTTCCCATCAGGAACTGATAGAGATACTTAATATAAATATATAATATAAATGAATAATATAAATATATAAATACAGATACATATATTACATTAATATATGAATACATTTCAATATAATACCTGTACGGGAAACCCCTAATCGGGCTTCGAAGCCCCGTACGCGGCAGTATTCATCAGAACAGCTCGGCCTAGATGACTGGACTATGTTGAAAGGAGACATCTCCAGACAGACATACACGATGAGCTTTCTTCGGGGTGACTGGTAGAAGACTCCAGAGAGAAATTCACTCCTTTGTTGGCTAGATTATGTCGGAATGAGCATGTGATGATAGATATAAGTGGCGATGGTAAGAAATGAATGAATATCTGGTGTTGATAAGGCCTTGATCCACATAGGAACATGAAACCGGATATTAATAAATCAAAATATAAATTTCTATAAAGCAATATTGCTATAATTTAATAGATTATTATTATTAGAACTTGTGGAATAAAATTATATTATTATAAATTTACATAGTTTAAATTTCTAATGGGTCTCCATATTGTGATGACTGCATCCTAATATACTGCATGGAACAATTGTATAGGATTTTCTCCAGCATGAATTAGGATACATATGTGTATTAAAAGACCTGCTTTTGGTAATTCTTTTAAAATTATTAAATATTGATATTTTCTTAGGAGTATTGAGATATTATTAATGTTAGTAAGCAATATCCATTAGATCCCAGAAACAAATTTAAATTCAGTTATTTGTAATATATTTTTTATTTAAAAAATTCAATTGAAGAAATAAAAACTCATTACATTCCTTAATGATTACATCTTTTGAAATTACAAAAAATTAATACATTCATACATCAATTATGTTTAAATTGATAGTATTAATCAATCACATATCGATTTTTTCTTCCAATATTCCACATATAGTCTGAAGTAGCTAAAGAAGGCAACAGCCATGTGCAACCGCATTCAAAAACCTTTAAAACAAAGTTTTGTTTGTTCAAGTAACGTATCCATGGATGAAAAATGGTATTTTTTTTTTAATAGCGCCTTAACATGAATCAAGACCACTTAACAATTATGACATTTTCATAACAATTTATTAAAAAAATAAATAATTGATCAATCAGACGTCGTAAAGCTTTTTTCCGTTTGCGGAGAAAACAATAAAACCAATAGTTTAAACAAAAACCCTCTTTGGGGTGTTATATAAATCTAATGGCGTAGCCGATTAAGACCAGCACTTCAGTTATTTATAAATTCCCTGAGGATCACCTTCAATGGACTAAATTGTTAATGGATTAATTCCTGATGAAGAAAAACAAGTCTGATTAAGGATGTTTTTGTCACAGAATTTGGGCTACCTCTCTAGGTAACGCCCACGCCAACTCTTAAGGAATGGGTAAACTTTTTACCATCGTCTTTTGCAAGCACTTTTAGAGCAGAATCCATTAAAAGGTTAACAATTGCTTCTTAGTAAACTTCCAATATTTTAAGAAAATTATATATAATTATAGCAGTACTTTATTAGTTAATACAATTCTTTGCTTGGAAAAAATAATATTTATTAAATTAATTATTTAATCTCACTTCTTGGGGGGAACCCCTCCTACGATTTATATATTATGTGTGGATTATAACCACCAGCTTAAAGAGTGTAAACTGTTATTCATGAAAGTTCACATTCTAGTTATAAATACATGAATAAAAACTCTGATTTGAACGATCAAACACACACTTCGGAAAATCAACATTAATGAAAAAACCAAGTAAGTATATATAATTAATTTTCAGAGCAACATTCTAAACAAAAAAACCGGTTTAAAAATTTATAAAAATATTTCTTTAATTTTACCACGTTATCTTAATGGAATAAGTTTGTGAAAAATGTTGCATTGTACTTATAGTGAAAAAATATATATATATAGTTAAGAAGCGAAATATACATACAGCTATGGCAAATTTTCAACAGTATATATTCTTTTTTTTTTTCAATTTTTATGGCAATTATAGGGATGGACTGTATATTGGATCGAAAAGTCCATATATAGGAAAACTAACGTGTTCTACCCCAGATCACTAATTAGGACAACTATAAATTGTCAAAAATAGTTCTATCCGAGAGGATATCCAAATTTGGCTCAAGTCAAATATCCTGAAACGCGTTTTATCCATTAGGGTACGGTGTAATAGCTTTGGTTTTCCATTAACTTGAAGAGTATAGTGTGATGCTCGGTTAAAAAAAAGAGGGAAAAAAACACCATTCAGGGGATTAAGAATAAACTCCTTTAGTCAATTCAGTTTCTCTCCATGTATTATCTGATGTTATCGCATCTAGTTATATACTTTCATATTTTCCCGAGTAAATGATACCTTCTCAGTTTAATATTTACTTAATTTAATTTATAACTTTTAGAGACATTCAATCAGTGCATGTCGTATATATTGTAATCAAATGATATAAGTCGTAATATATGTAGGCTTCACAGTTATTTCAACCAAAAAAATAATAATAAATAAATAAAAAGAGAGAGAAAATCCTACTTGAAGAGAAAGCAGGCATAACTAAGCGTAAATCGAAAAATTGTTCTTTTAAGTAAATAAAAAACGTCTGCCAAGTACAAAGTACAAAATTCAATAATCAATAGGGTTCTTATATTTTTGTTTCTCATCGCGATTTTTTTTTTTTTTTGGAGGGGTATAATTACCTGTATTTCAAGGTTAACTATTTATCGGTTGTAAATAAAATGAGATGGATGAGCTGTTTTTTTAAAACATATGCGTATCTAGGAAATAACTTTATCGCATAAAAAATAACAAAATTAATGGATAAAATTTGATAAACTACGTACTAGAGACCAAGTTTACACTATTCCCCAACTTTTTTTTTTTTAATTTGGTTAAATTCGGAAATGCCATTCATGGAATAAAGGTCTGCCAAGGAAAGTATAATAAATAAAATTAGTTGAAATTAAATAAGCCAACTGGGTACCAGCCCACAAAATTCCTAAAGTTTTATCATATTCAAATAGATAGAATTATAATACCTAAAAACAAATTTAATTATAAAATGAAACAGAAAAAAATATATTCCTTGATGTCTCGAACATATATGTACATGATTAAAGAAACTTGTGTTCCACGGAAAACAAAAGATATAATTCATCGTTTCAATCATGCTGGGTGTGACTAATTCTGTAATTACATAAAACACGTCAAGTACAAAGATCAATAATCTATTATCAATAATCAAGGTTCATCCTTAGCAAAAACATCTTCAGAACTATCGTTTCAAAATGACTCGTTATATGAGATTAGAATTTCATTCACCAAACTTCAAATTCCGGATAATTAATGAAATATCTTAACTAGAATATTTATGAAGAATGTAAATCAGCTCATACTAGTAACAAATTTGTTATTCAAATGGCTCGCGTAATATTGAATTAATTATTACAATTTGGTTGAATCATATGACAACCTATGAGGGAAAATGCATAATGTATATATTTCATCATTGAATGTAGGGAATTACCACAAGCCAGAAATGTCAAAAGAAAGAATTTCTTTTGATAAATTTAATATAAAAATCAATAATGTTTTGTAATTTACAAAGTGTAGAACTTACATTTCTTCATTTCTTATTCTTATTATTATTAACTTACATTTCTGGATTTACAGATTTTCAGAACTTTTTATTATACCTACAGAGTTTGATATGGTATTTGAAAATTAATTAAATTTTTAAATACGGAGGCCTATTAAGCTACTATGCTCTAAATATTTTTTTGATATATGACTATTGAAGTATAAACAATTTTAAGAATACAATCTATTATCGTGACCAAAGGAAATCTGACGCTTTCTGGAGGTTTTGTTTTACAATTTTGCCAATATTCTATGCATTTTTATATATTCGGTAAAATATCATCAATAGTTGTTATTGTTTCAGTCAATTTGAAATTTGAATCATAAAATGTCATTATCATACCGCAAGCTGGAAAAATTAAAAAAGGGAAATTTCTTAAAAGATCAACATTACACTGGCATAGAAAGTGAAAAGTGGCAATGCTGGCTCAAACATTTTATTTGGCTTGAACGTTGATACGATGTATTTAGATGTTTAACAGCAGTGACGCGGTTGAGAGGCAAGCGCCGGGATCTCTAGAGTCTGCCTTTTCCTCCATAATTGGGGAGAGGGAGGAGCATGGTTTAGAGTTCCCCAGGCTGAATATAAATATTGTAAATAGGGATGATTGTGTTATTTTATTTTTTATTTATTTTATTATTATATTTTTATTTATTTATTAATTATATTTTTTCTTATATATCTTATTTTGATATTATTTAATTTATATGGTGTTAATGAGCTTTATAATCTTCATTACCATTGTCTACCATTTATAAAAATAACGTAATATTATACAATAAAAAAAAAGAGGTGCATGTTTTGGAATTTAATTTTCGTTAGGCTATGACAGGGAAATATAGTCTACTTTTTATATAATGTATTTTTTAATAATACATAATATCTCTACATATAATGTATTTTTTAATAATAATTGTAATGTAGTTATTTTCCTAAACATTTCTCCCACTGCACTTAACTCTGGAATTTTAATAGGAAGGGGAGATTTTAAATACAGATTTTGTTATTTTCAGATTTAATAGGAATTGGCATATTTTTTTTTTTTTATCTTGAGCCATTTTACCTTTATGAATCAATAAAAACTATAAACATTTTTTCTTCACATTTTTCATACTATTTGTGTAAAAATAGTACCGAAAATCGATGGTACCAATTGAAATAAAATTCTGAAATTTTAATTTCCTATAAGAATTCATCATAATTGAGAAATGTATTTATTCACGGCCGGTAGAGAAAAATCAAATTGTGAAAATGAACAATTTTCTCAAAAAATACCTCTGCCATGGCCCGAGGTGAATTAAATCAATATACCAAAAATTCTAAAGATTACGGTTGTGAACACGAATAGAACACATCTCCACTTCATGGGATTAATTCGTTAAAAAAAAAATCATTACACAAAACAGTCAATGACGTTTTCTTTACATCAGTTGTAATGATTTAAAATTTAGTGAATTATTTTTCTCATCCAACTCGTGAATGCTCACTATATGGTTCTTACTTTTTGTTTTCGTTGTTTTCCTACATATAAACCGAAGACGATATTGTTAGCAATACTCACTGATCTTACAGAATTACATATACAAAAATGGTAATGCCGCTGTCTGGTATCTTTCATCATGCATGACAGCTATAATCCTGCTATTGATACATTTTGATTGTCAGTATTAGTCTCTGACGCATGTGAATCGAAATGGTAATTTATAAGAATAAATAAAGTAAAATACAATGTATCTTATTTAAAGCATAGGGTTATATCAGTGTAGGCTTCAACTGAAAGCTCAATTTTATTCGTAATTGAGCTGAAGGGGATTGATGGTGGTTGTCTGGTTAGTAGAAGATTAGAGCGGTTGAGGCCTAGGTTAAACTTGAGGGTAGATCGCATTAATTACAGGTAAGTAAGTTAATACAATTAGGAAATTAGTTGTAGCCTACCCCTTTATTGGAAGGGATTTCTTCGTTGAATAAGCTACAACTTGGTAGGATTAAATTTGATAATGACATAGTACTTTCGTTTTGAAAATGGAATTCTTAATTTTTAAAAAAAAATAGTTTTTTCTCTGCATAAGGAAACAGATGAGAGTGGAGAAATGGGAGTAAAGTTTCAGTTTAAGAGAACTGTTGAGGCTGTCCCATCGCTCATTGGGATGTATTCTAAAGGTTTCTTTCTTAGGTCATAATACTCCTTTAATTCCCCCAAACACTTTAAATAATATTATTAACTATTCTAAATATGTATAAAAAAAATCAATCGAATCGCTTTAAGGCAATCTTGCCCATATGAAGAAATGCTGCTATTATTTCTAAACAAGAACTTTCTACTAACATCATTGACTCTTCTTGCCTCCTTGGGTTGTTCCAAAATAGCCCAACCTTACCCTCAGCAAATGTTTTAATACGTATTTTTACAAAGCTGTGATTGACATATGAGATAATGTGTAGAGAGGGAACATTCTAAGATCCCCTCCTAACAAGGTCGTCTGCCATTAATTGTCATTTGTTTAGGCACCCATCCGACTCGTACCATTTTGGCTAAGGAAAAAGAGCTCATATTAATTTTGAACTCTTTCACCGATTTAAAACGGGTTACATGAGCACTTAGCGCATAGATAGCCGCCCGATCATCAGTAAAGATTGTTATAAAACTAACATAACTTAAGGATTTCTATCTTGTTCCTAACTTTGCAAGTCTATATGCTGAACTATCTAACACCCAGAGGTTTAACCTTACAACAGAAATCAAGTAGATTAACGTCCAGACAAGGCGGTTCAGTCCCGAAATAAGCTATGGAAATTTACCTCATATTAATTCAACGATATCATCAGCATATCCTTGCGCATAGAAATATGCGGTTTTCTATTTTATTAGCAAGGTGCCAACAACCAAGCATCACTGAAGAGGAGAGAGTACACCTCGCTCCGGACAACCATCCATTGGTGCCATCCACTTTTGGAGTAGTGTAACCCATCTCCAATGTGAGGAATCTTCCTTCCAGATTCCAAATCCATTTGGAAGAAAGCTATCCCAGTCCTTTACACTCTAGGTTTCTCACCAGCCGTTTCATACGTAGTGAGGTCAAAAGCTCCTTCGACATCATAAAGATGGCTGCCACGATTATCTGTTCAGCTAAACTTTTCTCGATCCTGGTGACCAGATGACGCTTGTTAAACAAATTTCGTGCAATGTAGCAGGCTCTCTCCTTTTTCTAGAACTTTCATCGAAAAATATGTCAGACATATAATCCTTCAGGCTGTCATAGACACCTTCCCCGGTTTAGGTATGTAGCACACTTTCATGACTTTCCAACAGCTTGGTATCTGGCTAATAAACACCAAACTACCCCTTAATGAAACTAAAATGTATGGTTTTGGTACCGGAAGGCACTTTTTAAAAGGGTTGGAGACATTCCATCAATACCAGCTGATTTTAATGGCTCGATTGATTTATTACCCATTTGACCAGATCAACTGAATTGACATTGAGACAGCATCTTTACTTTGATCTTATACAGAATACAGGTGTGTGAATACCTGGCACACTGCAATAATACTGTAAACAGGCATCCTATACCCCCTTATGCTGTCCTAGAAAGGTTCTTGAATTAGTATAATACAAATATCATTGCCCTTAGCGTACCTAACGTGGCAACAATGGGGCACCGCCGGCCTCACCTCAACTGAAATCCCGGGACCAGCGAACCCTATAGCGCCAGTTACAGAACCATCCCCTGCAGCTGGTTCACTTATTTCACTGGTGTCAGCATCGTACCGCCCTTCTCCTTCCTCTTGTGTACCTTAACAAGGCTTTTTTAAAATTTTAATTCCTTAAAAAGCCTTTGTTCTCGAGAAAATGGATATTGCTATCCGGTATCTTAAAGACCATATAATAGCCGGAATGATGTACCCTTCAGTATTGGCATAAGAGGGTCTGCTTCGAACACCTTCCCTGGGCCTCTTTGCCACTAGAGAGATTCCTGGGGAGGATCTATTCCCCTCCTCTGTGGATGGTCCTGGTTCTGCTGAATCCCGGTCTCTAAAGACAGAAGTTGAAATCCGTACCCATTTACTTCCCACATCGCCCACTTTACTAGTTCAATCAGTCGAAATTGTTTCAGTATTTTAATATCATATTATAAGTATATCCAAAATATATTTTACTGTACTGACATTAGAGCTATACATTTCCTAAACCTCCGTAATATATATATTAATAGTAGTAATAGTATTTTCAAAATTCAATAAAAGACACAAGCATTTTCTTTTTTCTGTTTTGAAGTGTTCCTAAAAGGAGTATGGTTAATGCAAACTAATGCGAATGCGTTAATAATTCCGCAAATGGGGATTATTTGATGATCACTAGGTATTTAATTGCTTTTCACTATTCCAATTGGGGGATGAATGGAAGTGAAAGCATTCAAGTTAATTTTCTTGTCAAATATAAATGCTTTTGCAAAGTCGATACTTTAACTATTTCCAGAAACCTTTACTGTAATAAATGTGTATATGATTTTAGGTTAAATTAAAATGTATCATTTAACTGAACGTTATTGACGTTACAATGAATGTTCAATCTTTTAACAATACATGAACGTTAGTAAACAATTGTTTATGATTTTTTCTCATTTGCTTATATGTTAGATTACAGACATATTATCAGTATTTCCCGAGAGTTAAAATGCATGTAGCTCAATAGTAATTTTTTTTTCAAAGACTGAACAAAAAAAAACATAATAAAGTTCTAATCGTTTTAATTAAATGTTTTCAATAAAAACTGTAAATGGTTTCAAACACATGTCACATCCATAACATATGTTTAGGTTAAGGGCAATGTACTCCATCACATAAATACTCTATTCAGTCCGGTGTTCTTATTTTTATCCTGGATGTTTCGTCTTCTATTTCTCGGACCTGATGTTTTTCTGATAAAAGTTTGTTTTGTCTCAGTCAAGTGACCCGACAGGTCCAAAGGAATTAAGACTAATCCTCTTTATCCTCAAGACATTATATTCGGTCTTCTTTAATCATCACTGGTTCTCCAACAGCTAACGGGACAAGACTTAAAACGTCATGATTATTCATTATTACTTGTTTTTTTTTCCACTTTTTTCTTTTATGGTTCTCTCTTTCAAAGGATTCACTTCTGAATAGGATAACTGAAATAAATTCCTTACAGACAATGGTAAGTTGTGTCACAGTATATCAATTTTCCAAATTGGAGTTCCGGTAGGATAGTTATACCATGTTCAATTTTCATTTAAGAATATATTCTTCACAACTTTGACGTTAGCCTTAGCTATGCCATTGCCCTGTATGAATAAAGAAAACTCATTTGATTATATTCTTGGATTCGGTCATCTCCGAAAACCTAGGTCATCTAGCAACTAAAAATACCTTTAAAATAGGTATATCATCTTCAAAACACTGTTAGCAGTAAAAAGAAGTGACAGCAAAAAGTCTGACCCACCAGGAAAGGAGCCTAAAATCTTTTCATGACACTGAATAGTTACAAATGAAATAACATGCACTAAAGGAGTGCAAGAAATATACGTTTTAAGTCATTGGTTTCAGCTGTTTAGCCTGTAGGACTGTAAAATGTCGATAAAAATTAAAATATAACCGGGAAAATGGCATTTTTAAAGTATTGTACCTCGGCTCACTTAAGGCCGATTATGATGAAGATTTAAAAACGTTTTTTCAAATATCATAAGGATATATTAATGTAAAATTTAATATCCCAAGACCTTATATTTTATGAGATAAAAATAACTGAAAACTCTTTCTTGTTATATCGGGAAAATATAGTTGTATTTTTCGTGCGAATATTTTTTATTGACATGGAGAAATGCTGCCGCATTCTTATATGAATATTCATGAATTTTTTTTGTTGACAGATGCCTTTTCACTCAAGTGCTGCTTGTTATCAAAAGCTTGATTTATTGTTCCCTGAAATTTAATTTGTGGGTAGTAATTAGTGGTTGGTCCTAATGATTTAAAACCATTACTTTCCATTTTTCACTCACGCCAGTAATGGTAATTTTTAATAAGTCTCTAATTAAAGTGGTAATTATAGAGTAGAGTTTTGCAAAGCTAATTCCTAAATCACCTTGCTACATTTTTTAGACCATAGTCAGGTTTTTAGTTTTTAAAATTTATTTATGGTTATTTGGAACTGTACAAAAAATACATCAAGTAAATTTGAAGAAATCATAATGGTATGGAACAAGCATGTAGGGAAACTACCCATTGCTAGCACTCTAAAAACATTTTTACAATATAAGGTCTCGAGGCCATCTTCTTTTCAGAGGCCTCGTAGGATTATTCGGAATAAAAGAGGAAGCAAAATTAGATGCAAATAGGTTTGAGTTGTTAGGGAGTTTATAGTGGAAGGATTGATATCTGGTTCGGGCTTAATCGATTACAAATGATTTCGATGATGATCGATTGAAAGGATTTTGGATTGTAAGGATTGCATACGAGAGGAATTCGATGGTTTAGTGAAGCCCCAAAGCTCAACTCCGTATGTTCAGATAGGCCTTATAATTGTCATGTATATCAGCCTTTTATAATGAATTGGAAGTTTGGACCGTGTCTTTAGTAAGTGCTGTAATAGTCGAAATCGATGTGCAGCTTCCTGTCTTTTCAGTCTTGTGTGGGGATTCAAGGTTAGTCGTTTGTCCAGATATAGTCCAAGTTAGCGGATCTGTTCTACAGGGGTAAGGGCAAGATTATTGAAGTATACTGTACGGCAGTCAGTAGGTTTACAACGTAGGGTAAAGGTAATTTGATGGGATTTGTTGGGATTTATTTTAATCTTCCATCTACGACACCGTTCTTCGAGGGCTGAGGTATGGGATTGAAGAGTTTGGGATGCAATTAATATTATTAACAACGAGCACACATTTGTCATCGGCATAAGTGGTGAGGATAGTGTTAGGATTGGTTGGGATGTCAACTGTATAGATTCTGTAGATTGATTGAGAATGGGACTGAGGATACTGCACTAGGACACTAGTGGACTGAAAGAAGAGGGATGAATAGGAACCATTGTGGTTCACTTTAAATAATCTGTCAGTGAGAAAGGGACGGATAGTGAGAAAATATGTAGGAGGTAGGAATTTACGGAGTTTGTAAAGCAGTTCAAAAGTTCCAAGCTATTGAAATCCTCAATTCATCAAATACAAAAGAGAGTTATGGTGAAAATTGAACATTATTTATTCATAACTATTGTGTCAAATATCTATTGTATCTTTTGGTTTGTGTTGATGCTTGAGGACTGGCTAGGCTTGGCAATGTTGCGGAGTCCGACTATTTTAATTATCGACATCAAAAATTTGCGTTATTCCTGTTTCGCTCTGGATGCGCTGCAATCTATCAACTGACTTTATTGGAACCTGCTTAATTATAACAAGCCAACATTTCAAGTTGGGAAAATCAGTAGATTTAATGCTACATCTGTTAAATAAAGTTATTCAAAGCATTGTATATCCAGGAGTATTAAAATTAACTTTTTTTATATACTTTATATATTGATATATAATTTATTTATATATTTACTACTGTATAAAAATATACACAACCAGTACATTTTCTGTTAATTATAAAATGGTATGATACAAACATGTGGAGAATCTACCAGATAAGAGTCCAATAACATTTCTGGAGGAGATGATCTTATGGCCATCTTTTATTCAGACTGCTAGTAGGATTATTAGGTAAAGGAGAAGAAGCCAGGTTAGAAACGAGTGGATTCACCCGAATCCCAATTGGGAAGTTTATCATCGAAGGATTGGTATCTGGTTCTGACCAAGTCGACAACATATTGAGGTCCTGAAGGATTTTGGACTGTAAGGATTGCATACAAGAGAAATTCGATGGTTTAGTGAAGCCCCAAAGCTCAACTCCGTATGTTCAGATAGGCCTTACAATTGTCATGTATATCAACCTTTTATAATGAATTGGAAGTTTGGACCGTTTGTCTAGTAAGTGCTGTAATAGTGGAAATCGACGTGCAGCTTCCTGTCTTTTCAGTCTTGTGTGGGGATTCCAGGTTAGTCGTTTGTCCAGGTGTAGTCCAAGGTAGCGGATCTGTTCTACAGGGGTAAGGTTAACATTATTGAAGTATATTGCAGGGCAGTCAGTAGGTTTAAATACATACTATTTTTTTTATCGTGTTAATTAACCTAATTGAATTTGATAATGTATGAAGCGAGGGGTTAGTAATTATATTTCATTTTTTTTAAAAGTAACTACCTCTTTGTTTAGTGTCTTGGTTTAGGCGTTTATATTTAACAGAAATGGTGGACTTAACGGATTAATAACATTTTTTTAAGGCTGAAATTGTTGCATTTGAATCAGACCTTGTGACATGATAAATGAGTTTGAAGGTCATTGGAATAAATTCAAGATAGCATATTTATAGAATACTGTTGCATATAAAATCCTGTCAGAGCGTTTCTATGGCTCAAGATAAATTGGACGTCCTGAGCTTCACTTGGAAGACGGGGAAGCTGCCGATCCAAGGACTGGATAAAAATTAAAATGTAGCAGTAAAATAGTAAATGCAGGTGATCTATACTTTGGGTAAAAACTAGATAAAATTATAAAAATTGATTAAAAAGTATAAAAAAGTAAAAAACAAATAATTGATAAGAAATACCATATAACATTTACAATTCCAAAATTTACCAATTTTAACAATAAATTATCCTTAAATAATATTATTTAACTTTATATAATTGAATCAGAATGAATAAAGCCTAAATTATTAGGAAAGATTAAAAGACAAAAGGGGTGGAGAAACTCAGGAGATAAGAACAGTTAGATGAAATATTCTTGCAAATTAGGTTTGGATGAATACTTTCAAGATGAACAGTTAAAATCATTTGTTCCGTTTAAAGTAAGTTTAAGTAGGAAGTTGAGCTTCTTAGGTTACTAATGAAGCTGATCCGAGAGTGATGAGCAGAATAAAAATTAACTAATTCAGTGAAACTTTTATTTTGTATCCTTTCATTTGTTCGCGTTTTTTTTTTCTACCCTAATTTTTACAATTCATTATGTTCGTTTCATCTCATCTGATGTAAATATGAGGTCAAAAATATTTCATATTAAAATTAAGTTAAATCTGTACGGCAACAACCCATGAATGGCCAGGGGTACAGTACTTTGTAAGAAGAGTTACTAAACCAACAGTTTTGCAAGGAGGTGATTTGGTCAGAATAAAGCTCGACCGCCAGAAAAAATAGTTCATGTATAAAAATTAATTAAGAATAAAAATTAACTAATTCAGTGAAACTTTTATTTTGTATCCTTTCATTTGTTCGCGTTTTTTTTTCTACCCTAATTTTTACAATTCATTATGTTCGTTTCATCTCATCTGATGTAAATATGAGGTCAAAAATAGTTCATATTAAAATTAAGTTAAATCTGTACGGCAACAACCCATGAATGGCCAGGGGTACAGTACTTTGTAAGAAGAGTTACTAAACCAACAGTTTTGCAAGAAGGTGATTTGGTCAGAATCAAGCTCGATCGCCAGAAAAAATAGTTCATGTATATATGGAAAATATTTTAGTTATGTTTTTATTTTTGTATGTTATTTGTATTTATTCATTGTTTGTCCATACAAAAGAAATAAATGGTGGTTTAACAACACCACCCGGTAGACGGGATTTATAGGTGTAGGGTTATTGGCATTTTTGGTATGAGGAAGAACGATTCTCGGAAAACCTTTGGTAGCAATGAACTAGGGGAACCTTTATTTAAAAATCAGAAAATTTACATGAATGAGATAATTCATATTTTTCACTCTATCTGTGCCACAGTATTCTTTTTGTTTCAATCGATATCAGTAATGGTTTCAATCATGAAATGATTTAAAAACTTAAAATAAATAATTCGATTTAAATAAACTCAGGCGTATTTTTCATCATATATATTTTATTTATTTATTCTATTTCCATCAAGAAATCATCTTCATCGTTAATTACAACTTAATAAAAAATTAAGTAAACATTTTCCATATTTTTCTGCTAATTTTGAGAATTTATCTGTGATTTAAGATTAATCGTGTCTGTAATCTTTTACTTAAAACGTGTCTTTAGTACAAAGGTACTCAAGTTTAAAATTTATCAATCCTCTACCTTTTAATCTAAAAATAACAATTTATTTATGAATACCTGAAATTTTAATTACTTGTTAATTATGAGTTTTTTTTCTAATTTGTATCAATTGTTGACACTTCAAACAATTTTTAATAACATTTGTTAGGTTCTTAAAAATTCTCCTTAATATTGTTTTTCTTCAATGTTTGCTGAAATTTAAATAAAATATAATTAATCTAATATATATAATTATTTTAATAAATTTTGAACTTTTATTAATAATATTACTATTGGACGGTGGAGGGTGGGTCGTAAGAACCTCAAGTACACGTTAGTTAACGAATATTTAAAAGAAATGCACACAATGAAGTTTGAAGATGCCACAGAGAAAATAGCTTAAGATTCCTTTGATGCGATGACTCCAGTACTGACGATACTGGTAACTTAACATTGCATAAATTTTCCAAAAAAGTCATGTGAAAATTAATTTTATTATTGTTGTTGGAAATTTATAAGATTTTTTTTTTACATTTCATGATAATTAATGTTAATGTCAAATAGTTAATGTTATTTCATTCCATTTTATTTGGACTTTTGAATTATTTTCCTAATGTTGATAAATATTTTTTACTTTGCTAATCTAGTTACAGTATTTTTATGTATGTTTTTGTTTTTTGCACACAAATTTACCCATTAAATCGAAAATAGTGAGTAGAACAAATATGTTTCACAGAAAAGTTTTTTGGCACTGAACATACAGTTTTTGAGTGACCAACCCTGTATCAACCAGCATAAGTAAATGATATTTCTTTTACATACTCTAGATAAGGCCTTGAAACCATTTCAATATTTTCTTTTCATTTTGATTAGTTCAAATGTATATCTGTCCTATTGTGGGTTAATTAAAGGCAAATAAAGTTTTCTTTACGTCACGAATTTTTTCTCTTTATTTGGATTTTTGTTACTTACAAAACGTTAATCGAACTTGAAGTAAGTTTCATCAAAAATATTTGAGATATTTTGGAATATAGATTTAGGAGTATATAGGGTGTTTTTTAAGCCCGATAGAACTTGAAATTGTAAAAAATAACACAAAAAATTAAATTGTAATCAAAATTTTTTTTTTATTCGAAAGATCAATAC
>NW_027115218.1:7656-8902 GCF_000696795.3 Halyomorpha halys | reverse complement strand
GTCACGTATTGATCTTTCGAATAAAAAAAAAATTTTGATTACAATTTAGTTTTTTGTGTTATTTTTTACAATTTCAAGTTCTATCGGGCTTAAAAAAAGACCCTATATATTTTTTCGACTATTGCCTATGGCCAAAAATCAGCCCACCTGATCAGATGCTTTGTACCGCGACAGACCTATGTCAGTGCGGTTTTTTTTTTCAGTTCTTTAAAGTAAATTTATATTAAAAACCAAATATCCACAATTTATCTCACTTAAAATACTTTTCTAACAAAGTAACAAAAATTAATGTGGAATAAAAGAGAAAGAAGTTAAATAAATTATACAACTCTAGAATAGATGGAAGAAGTGAAACCTTAAGTTACACAAGGATTATAATGCTTAAAATTTATCTCATCCATTCAGCGTACAAACTTTCTAAGTGAGCTTAATCTCAGAGTTTCCTTGACGTTCAGCCCTTTCACAAAGCGTACAGACAGCCACTTCTTGACGAGAGCATTGACTATGTTGAAAACAGAATCTATAAATATATACTTGCTATAAATTGCAACTTAGTAAATATTTACCTAAATATGATATGTTGGTAAATAATCCTTTATTAATTGAGCTAGTTGATAGTTTAGTGACGTAGTTCTATCATAAATTCAAACCCTTATTTAGTATTTATGTTTATATTCACTAAACGTTAGTTCATTATGACGTACTGAAAGGGATTCAATAACGAGTAAATGCAATTATGGGAGTAAAATCATATAATTTTATTGAAATTACAACAAATGTTAATATGGGCAACCGGTAATTTAAACATCTTACCAATGCTCCCCACATACCCAATTTTCTAACATATTTTTGGTTTTTATTTACCTCTTGCGTTTATACAAATATGATTTTATCATACTTAATCTAAGTGGTTTAAGTCGACGCAAGTCAAGGTCTTCGTGTTTTTTGACTTTCGTGTTTTTTTTAATGTGACTATTTCTGGTTTTATTTCTTAAGTAAAGTTCTGCCGTGTACGGGGCTCGGGGTTTCTAAGCCCGACTGGGGGTTCCCCGTACAGGTATTATATTGAAATTTTTTCATATATTAATGTATTTATATTATGTATTTGTATTTATATTGTATATTTGTATTATGTATTTATATTATATATTTATATAAAGTATCTCTATCAGTTCCTGATGGGAACCAACTGAAAAGGGATGCGCTATATTTAATTCAACCACTAGATACCATCAGAAAACCCCCG
>NW_027115218.1:0-1201 GCF_000696795.3 Halyomorpha halys | reverse complement strand
AAAAAACCCCAGCTGGTACCTCTCATACATATCAGTTCATTATTGATGGCCTACAATATTTTAATTTATTGTCGGGTATAGAAGTAGAATCTGGCTGATATATACGTATATATTGTAAATGAATACATTTTTTTTTTAATTTGGGAAATTCAGTTAGATTCATTATATTTTTTTTTTACGACAATTTTATCTATAATCACATTCAATACGTAACGCTAAGAGTTAAAACCGAAATTTAATATTGAAAAAAAAACAATAACAAAGAGTTTACTATTGTCATCCACTAATGGGTTTAGTCGTGTGGTAGACAATTGCACAGTAAATATTTACTGACGAAATGTACAGAAGAACAGTATTGCACGCTAATATGGCTGTTACACAATCAATATTACTGACAGTATCATTGAAGTAACAAAAATACTGATAGTATTATTGATATTTTAAAGTAGGTATTGACGAAGTGAAGTTTGATACTTACAGTGTAATGTTGGTATTCAGTATTATTGTTAATAGTTTTTTAATTAATTATTGTAAATCTAAGGACTGTATAAACGTTCAATAATACTTTGCAACAATATTATAACTTATAATAATGCTGTCAGTAATATTAATTGTGTAAGGGCCTCTAAGTAAAAACCAAGTTATTTATAAAGGTGACGCTAGTCAGGAACGGCTAATTAAGGGTTGGGTTTCATCGATATTCAAGAGATAATACTTAACTCAGAGTTAAGAAAATTTGCATTGCTTCAAACAAACTAGTAATCAAATGTTTAAAGACTTTCTATATCAACACTTTGGGAAAAAAATGTTCTTAATAGTAATATTATTTCTACATAAACATTGAACTATTGACATTAATTTTAACGAAAGAAATAATAAACTAAATATTTAAACAAAAGACAAGAACCCTAAAGTTGTTGCAGTAGACTTAATAATATTTCCACTTAATTTTAAATTCACTTGCAATTTTTGTTGAACAATAATTAATTCATTACTACAGCGTAGTATATTGGAATAAATCCAAAAGAACATTAAAAATTGTATTCTATAAGTTACGGACTGTCAGCTGACAGGTCCATATCAGCTGATCGAGAACAGCTGACCGATTGTATATATATAGACGGACAGGCTCCGCAAATAGATCAGTCTTTGAGAGCACTTTAAGCGTTTCATTTCGCACTCCTCTTTCTTATTATTTTTA
>NW_027115217.1:12067-12693 GCF_000696795.3 Halyomorpha halys | reverse complement strand
AAGTTACTGCTTTTTACGGTCAACAAAATCACTTTTTTTTATACATTAAACTATTAATCCTTGATTTTGAGAAATAGAGCTTCAAAGTTAAATTTCCTATTATAAGTTTTCTTTAGGTAGAACTAAGTCACACCGAAATTTCTTAATTTTTAACCGATGGACCTGGCCCTGAAATTTAGTTGGAAACAGCAGCTTTTTTATCGAGTGATTTTTAAAGGAAAACATAAATTTGTTAGTTTTAACCTTTTTGAACCAAGGCAATGATGTAATAACAATCGAGAAGTTTAATTTTTTTTTATCTTCATAATAACTGCAGAATAATTAACTCACCTATTAAACTAGCTACACAAATTATTGGCGATACTATATCATTGGAATCCATCTTGATTCTTATCTCCAGTTGGATAACTGAGGTTGTCTTGAAATATTGATATTACCATCACAAAAATTTCTAAATCAATCATGTACAGCAACTTTTTACAATGATGATTCATAAATGCCAGAATTATATAACTTAATTCTGTCATTTTTTTAATTTGGCAAAAAAGAGAAGATCAATAAGATTCGAAAACTATTTAATATATAAGGTTCTTCTTGCTAACAAAGATTACGACCAAGGCTATGAT
>NW_027115217.1:11491-12017 GCF_000696795.3 Halyomorpha halys | reverse complement strand
CACGGGTTAGAGTAGATTGCTTTTTAATGAAGTTCTAAAAGTTACTGCTTTTTACGGTCAACAAAATCACTTTTTTTATACATTAAACTATTAATCCTTGATTTTGAGAAATAGAGCTTCAAAGTTAAATTTCCTATTATAAGTTTCCTTTAGGTAGAACTAAGTCATGCCGAAATTTCTTAATTTTTTAACCGATGGACCTGGCCTTAAAATTCATTTTTAAGCATCAGCTTTGTTGGGAGTGGTTTTTAAGAGAAAACATAATTTTGTTAATTTTAACCTTGTTGAACCAAGGCAATTATGTAATAACAATCGATAAGTTTTATTTATTTTTTTTATCTTCATAATAATTGCAGAATAATTTACTCACCTTTAATAGTTTAGTACTAGCTACATAAATTATTGGCGATTTTATATCATTCGTCATTTTCTTAATTTGGCAAAAAAGAGAAGATCAATAAGATTCGAAAACTATTTAATATATAAGGTTCTTCTTGCTAACAAAGATTACGACCAAGGCTATGAT
>NW_027115217.1:6316-7716 GCF_000696795.3 Halyomorpha halys | reverse complement strand
AACTGTACATTATAATACATTTAGTAAATCTGATCTAAGTTAAATTGGAGTGTTACAGGCGTGTGGAAAAACTACCCATTGGTAGCTCTAACTTATTAACTCTAATGACATTTTACATTAGCTGGTCTCGAGGCCATCTTCTTTTCAGGCGCCTCGGAGGATTGTCAGGAATGGAAGAGGATGCAATATTAGAAATTAGGGGGTTTGAGTGGTTAGAGAGTTTATAATGGAAGGAGTGATATCTGGTTCGGGCTTGATCGGTTACATAGGGAACATTAAGGTCTTTATGTATGATTTTATTTTTGACAAAGTAAGGAGCATTGAGGATTTTACGAGGGATTTTGGATTGTAAGGATTGAATACGAGAGGAATTCGAAGGTTTGGGGTTTTATTTGTGATGGAATTTTTTGTTCCATGTAAAGTCTATTGTTAATGCAATCTTCATTGTTGATGGAATGCAGGAGGTGAAAAGTAAAGCTAAGGGCTCGATTACAAAAATAATTAATAATCGATTATTGCTTTAATAACCACATTCCAGCTCAGTGCTATCCCGTCTCTCGGTAATTAAAAAAAATAACTCAAACTCCTTCTTTTTTACACCATTACCGCAATATTTTCCAGAATTTGCATATTGGGAATAAATAAGCTATTTTCCTTGCAGATCATGGTTTTAAATCAGTATAACTTTTAAGTAGTACATATCATTTCTGGACACCCTATATAATTAACTAAATAGTTGGCATTACTATATTAAAAAACATTATTTTTATTCGACAAAGATAAAAAAAAATAATCAAAATAATATAATAACTGGGACAAAAGAGAAATATCTGCTTCATCTTAATTTGAGACTATATACAAAATAGAATATTTGACAGACATTGGTTATAACAGGCCAAACAAGAACGGTAAATACTACGCTACTTTTCTGATCAATTTAAAGTGAAACTGTTCCATTATAATTATTAGTTAGTTTTTGACGGTAGTTATACTTCGAAACTATATTATATTTCTACAAGACCAACTCAAGAACAAGTCATATTCTGGGGGGATTCAATTTCTTTTAGAAGAACACTAAAAAAACTAAATAATAAAACACCATTAAAAGGATTTACATTGTATTTATCTCCTTAATATTTTGGAGTTAAGGCCAATGAAGACAGTAGTGTAATTAATTAAATCTATTACGGAATGAGACCGCAGTTTGGTGTAAGATACTTTACATTATTTGAAAAGAGAAGATACAGAATGTAAACCATACCATTTACAACTGCTATATAGAGACCATCATTTATAACTTCACTCCTAGAGTGTTCTTTGGCAACTGTGTTTAACAACAACAAAACTATTAATCTGATTCTACTGACGCTTTAATATTTGAATTAGAAATATTTAAATTT
>NW_027115217.1:4288-4611 GCF_000696795.3 Halyomorpha halys | reverse complement strand
AAAACGTTTGCCATGGCTTACCTTAAAGCGATATCTTTAACGAAGTGTCTTTTACTTTTTCCTTCTATCAACTTTATAGTATATTTATTTTTAAATTTGACTTGCAACCCCCTCTACTTTTACCCTAATAATATTTTGTTTCCATAATTATTTTATAAAAGTGATAAAAAACTACTTTTGCTATTATAATACTTCGTTATATACAGTAATTTTGATGCCGTAAAACTAGGTTAATTTGCACTAAACTTCATTTCTGACCCACTTTAAGAAGTAAGAAAATTCTTAAATGTTTACAGCAGCTTAGATTATGAACAATATGTGAG
>NW_027115217.1:2933-3717 GCF_000696795.3 Halyomorpha halys | reverse complement strand
TAACAATAAGCCATCGATTGTACTATAGGTCAAAG
Organism: Halyomorpha halys; assembly: GCF_000696795.3. NCBI lineage: Eukaryota > Metazoa > Arthropoda > Insecta > Hemiptera > Pentatomidae > Halyomorpha > Halyomorpha halys. Next base: position 3,682 of record NW_027115217.1, on the reverse strand, counting down.
TAAACTAAAATTATTTGAAAATTTCCGAATCGAAAAAAAAAATTATTTTGTTACAAATCTTTGTTTTAATTTTAAAGTTTAATTACATTATTTTGAGAATTGTAGAATTTTCATTAGCATGCCTTTAAACTCCTAGCAATGTGTTTGATGAAAAACCAAGGGAATTTGATAAAATAGAGTATACGTGGTATGGCAAAGGTGAGTATAAAAAAAAGGATGGATGTGGAGAAAGAAAAAACAAACGACTTGCTGTAATTAAAGCCGTCAATGTTTTATTCAAAGCGATTAGCCCAGGTCTGGATATCGCCTTCTTTTTTCATTAAAACGTTTGCCATAGCTTACCTTAAAGCGATATCTTTAACGAAGTGTCTTTTACTTTTTCCTTCTATCAACTTTATAGTATATTTATTTTTAAACTTGACTTGCAACCCCTGTTTAACAACAACAAAACTATTAATCTGATTCTACTGACGCTTTAATATTTGAATTAGAAATATTTAAATTTTTCCACATTTTACAAAACGCGTTCTCTTGCAGCTATGCATATCTATGGGAAAAATCCTTACATGCTATTTATACTGGAGCATGGCTCCATTCTAAGGAATTGAGTAGTCAATAGAATTTTAGTTATTGTTTTTGTTATCTGGGGCTTAATGGCGTAAAACCCTGAGGTCATCAACGCCCATGTTTCGTGCTTTATATTCTATTTCACTTTAAATAATTTCGAAAAAAAATTTAAATAATTACTT
>NW_027115217.1:448-818 GCF_000696795.3 Halyomorpha halys | reverse complement strand
ATCTATTACCACTCAAATTAAAGCTAGTTTGATGGACTATAAAAACGTTTATGACCTTTACCTTCGTAGGAATAGTAGTTTTCATCATATTTGCTAAAATAAATTGGTTTATAGTTGTTCGGACAATAAGTTTGATTTATGGAAAACTTCATTTCAGAAACCATTGGACGTACAGTCTGCCAGCGCTCAAATTCAAGCTAGTTAAATTTACTACAAAATAGTTAATTAGGTTTATCTTTGTAGGAATAGTAGTTTTTATATGATATTCACATATGAATATGAATTTGGGAAATGAAAATTTGTCCGAACAACTATAAATAAATTTATTTTAACAAATTCCATGTAAACTATTACTCCTACGAAGATAAAC
>NW_027115217.1:0-398 GCF_000696795.3 Halyomorpha halys | reverse complement strand
TATATCTCAGGAACTATGTGACGTACAGACATCTATTACCACTCAAATTAAAGCTAGTTTGATGGACTATAAAAACGTTTATGACCTTTACCTTCATAGGAATAGTAGTTTTCATCATATTTGCTAAAATAAATTGGTTTATAGTTGTTCGGACAATAAGTTTGATTTATGAAAAACTTCATTTCAGAAACCATTGGGCGTACAGTCTGCCAGCGCTCAAATTAAAGCTAGTTAAATTTACTACAAAATAGTTAATTAGGTTTATCTTTGTAGGAATAGTAGTTTTTATGATATTCACATATTAATATGAATTTGGGAAATGAAAATTTGTCCGAACAACTATAAATAAATTTATTTTAACAAATTCCATGTAAACTATTACTCCTACGAAGATAAAC
>NW_027115216.1:0-5459 GCF_000696795.3 Halyomorpha halys | reverse complement strand
ACAAACAAAAGAATAGACAAGATGAACATAATCAAACTATCTGTATGAAAAATAAAATAACATAATGATAAAATAATATATACAATATTTACACATTCGACCTGAGGATCCGTGAGCCCACTCTATCCCCCACGTGTGAGGGGTAGAGCAGAGCTCAAGAGATCCCAGCGCATCTCACGCCGCATTACTGGTAATGATCCAGTGGAGGCTGAGCAAGTGCGCTAAAGTGTATGAAATATAATATTCTTAATCTGAAATTTAGAGTTTTACGTTTTGTCTTGACGCGTGGGTCTGTTTTAATCGTTTGTCAAAAATAATACCCAATTATGATCCTATATTTGTTTGTGGTGTCGGGTATATTTATTACTTATTAGAAAAAATACATAATTATTATTTCAGATGCGATTGGCACACAGTGGAATGAAGTGGCACATAGTTATTTCAATGGAAAAATAAACTTTTCTTTTGCAGTTTGTAAGTTTCTAAACGTTATGATATTTTTTATGGTAACTCTGACTATGCAATGGATTTTCAATGAAATTTATTCATATACATTTTACGATTTCTAAATCATTGGTTACATTTATTTATTGCTCGTTATGGATAGTCCGTAACTAAGCATTAAACCATAAATCATGATAATGCTGTCACCGAAATCATTTTTTCTAATTTTGTAATACAAAATTTATTTTGCCTCGAAGTCTCATTACTCTGATATATAACAAGTGATTAATTGAATATAAATATAAAAAAATTAATATGTTATGTACATATGTAGTAGGAACCGTGTTGTGTTGCTCAATAAGTATGACGCACTGTTACTTGCTCCCGGGTACGGGTTTGAATCCAGCTGTATGAGGGTAGTAGATAATTCTGTTGACATGGGTTCGGTAGTTATTCGGTTTCTATTCACTCTCTATAAACTGGATACCCTTAATTGAGGGGAAAAAATTAGTGATTGAGTATGGTCTTGTACAAATTACTTCATTGCACAAACGTCGTTCAAGAAACAGTACTTTCTAACGAAATAATGAACCTCTAGCTCTCCATGGTTAGGGCGGTGCAGTGTTTTTACTTGAATACCATTAATATTAGACAAATAGTTTTTTCTCAGCAATTATAGAATATCGGTTCGAAGGTTCGATGTATAAAGGGATTTTTTCCAATTATATTTAAACAGTTTAAATCAATATTTGAGTTTGTTAGTAGTGAAACGAAAACAAATTCAATTCCCAAATCGCTTATGAACTTATGTTGAAGCTTATATCGCTTTGATATAAATTTTAACCTAAGGCTATATACCTCCATATTGGTTGGGAACTGGCCTGGGGTCGGTGAAGTTGGAGAGGTCTCAACCTTCTGTAACTGGGTAACTTAATTAGACCGACGATCTGGACTTTAGTGGATTGAATATCGCCTTTGAAGCTAATGGTTTAGGGAGGAATTTCGACCTATAGCTCAAAGTCAATCTTATCGGCTAAGGTATCGCAAATTTATCATTAAATTTAAATATTTGATTTAGAAACTTGCCTTCTAATCTAGATAGGTATCGCAAATTTATTATAAAATTATCAAATAGAGCTTTATTCCGAACAACTTTAAAGAGTAAATGGAGTTTTAGAAGAGAAGTACACTGTTTTAGTTCATTGGAATAAAGCAATACTGAGATCACCAATAGGAACTTCTCTTACATCTCAATTTGCTTTTTAATGTTTTATCCTTTGAACCAATTTAAAACGCAGTAGATGTGCGCTTAACCTTGTAAAACCGCGAACAAAACATTTGTACAGGATGAAACTGTGTCTAAAATTTATTGTCCAAGATTCAGGAGAAGAAAATAAGTATATAACCCTAATTTTGAATTACTTTAATGAAAACTGCATTTAGTTACCACTCCAAATTGCTGACTCTTCCAGCAATATTTAAGGTGTAGTAAAAGTTCCTAAAATATGAGCCCGAGATCATATTCACGGAAATATGAGATAGAGCTGTTTACATTCCATAGTCGCCAAGAAATAGTTTTTCAAAAAGAAACTTTTTTTTTTTTCAAATAACATACAATCAATATTTAGTGCATTTATTTTGGCAAGTATCGTGGAAACTTCTACCCCTACGAACGATAGATGTCTATTATCTCTTAATTTAGGACTAGAAATAGGGGAGGTGTTATAGTTTCCGTAATATTCACCAGAATAAATTCACTGAATGTCGCTTTGTTTGCTTGTTCGTCAAAAACATTTGGTTTATGCAAAACTGTATTTCAGGAACTACTATACGTGCAAATACCTATTAGCACCTAAACTATACATATATTTTCCCGTTAATTATTCATACAATATATGCATGTATAAGGAAACTGAGAAATGTATACTAGTATATAGGGAGCGAGGTGGAACTGTGGTAAGCACCTTAACGAAAGCTATTTGAATGAATTATAATGTAGTTGATAATGCTTATCTTCGGAGGAGCACCAGTTTATATCATATTCGCTAAAATATTCACAAAATATTGATTTTTCATTCCTTGGAAAAATTTTAATTTTTCTAAAACTGTATTTCATGAACCTTTGAAGAGCGCAATTACAGCTCATATTTGATGAAATTTACTCTAGTTGAAATAATCTGCTATGATTTTTATTATGGTAATTGGTAGTTTTAAAGATATAGAGCTCGGAATGAAATTTTAACTAAAATATTATGTTATATTTATGAATAAAGTAAAAGTAAGAAGCGATATTTAAAATTCAATATTTACTTGATTATGACATTTACTCTCTCTACCTTTTGCATAGCCTAGGTAAAAATTTAAGCTGTTTTAACAGAAAATAATCCGCAATTTTTTACTTTACTTGAAAGATCTCAAATAAATTTTTTTATATATATTTATTGAAATTTGCAACTGTACATTACAATAAATTCAGTAAATTTTATCTCAATATCTCAAAACTATTTTTTTTTTTTAACTCCTGAAATAGCCGCTATTTTTTATTCCCTAAGACTATGGTTGGCAGAGACATCTATTTTGACTCTTAAATGTTTTTAGTCTGCATTAAAGTAATCAAATGTTGGGTGAAATATTTTTTTTTATTTCTGCCTGGCAAAAAAAAAAATCCTACATACCGAATTTTATCTTAGAGAACCTCTGGAGGTACAAAATATAGTGGGGTGACATTTGGACTTGTTGATGATATCAATGTGCTGTAAACAGGTTCATTGAACATATCTATAACACTTGGTTGCGATCGTCCTCAATTGCGTGAATGTCGGGCAATTAGTTTGAGTGATTGGTAACAATGCATGTGACCATCAGATAGACCGTTCTCCGAAGGAGGCCCAAGTATGCAAATAGCAACTTCCTGTCGCTACTAGGAACAATCATTCATCTCTAAGTGGTTCTCACGTCTTTAGAATTCATCAAATAAATCATATTAAAATAATATAAGAGAATATTTGACTTGCGTCTGAGAAAATTGTATAAAGTATAATATGCTCAATATCTCAGTATTGAGGTATTGAGTCATCTGATAAGAAAAAAATCCATGATCATACATAGAATAACCTGGTGTTATTCTCGGGTTGAGCATCTAAACTTAACTGAATAGGATATAAAAAAAAAAAACTCCAAATTATTGCATAATATATTATTATGTGAATTAATTATTTTATTAATTCTCATCATCATCATCACTGGCATTACATCCCAATACTTCTCCGCATCAAGACAACGCCTCCATTTTTCTCTATTTCGTGCAAAAGTCCGGCTTCCACTTCGTCTTTCCATAAATTATTATTTCTCATTTTTTTTCAATTTGGAGCCTAAATACTTTACGTTCAATATTTTCTGAAATACAGTTTTTCCAAAACAAACTTGATTTTCCCGAATATTGAGAAATCAACATTTTGTGAATTTAGCTTATATCATGAAAATAGTTATACTTACGAAGATTATCATTAATACTATTAGAAAATATTTAATAATTTATAAAACCCTTAGTAACGAGATCCTGAATAGCTTCTACATTTGCTATCTAGACGTATTGACGTGAACGTATACGTCTTATCAAATGTGCCATTTAATCCATACTTTAATGATTTTTCTACAACTACTACCTTACAAATGATAATAATTTGTTTAAAAATTAATATGTATAAGTAAATTCCAAATCCAAAACTAGTAGTTTTGTCAAAAAAAAAAAAAAGAAGAAGCTTTTAATGTGTAAACCTTTTACTTCTTGTATTAATGACTAATGTCTTGTTTATTTCAGGATAAAAATTGGCAAATTAAAAACCTAGTTAGAATAGATGGATTTAAATGTTTATGTTGTTGCTAAGTTTGTTACATACTCAACAACAACTTCTTCTTTTACTGGCACAGCAGGCGCATGAGGCTGTCCTTTGCCTGCTCAACGGCCGCCAACCATCTTTCTCTATCTTCTGTAAGGGTAACTGGGATCCTCAGTTGTCGCAGATCCCGTCTCTCAGCATTCTTCCATTGGCCCTTCGGCCTACCACGTTGCCGTACACCATCCGGAACGTAACTGTACAGTTTATGAACCACTCCTTCCTCGCTCATCCTCATTACAGGGCCAAGCCATTTAAGCCTCTGTATCCTTATGTACGAGGAGATGCTATCGAAATGTTATCGAGCCCATAAAGTTCACCATTTTTCCTTCTCGCACACGGGCCCTAAGATTCTCCTCAGAATTACTCTTTCAAACCTCTCTTAGCAAAGCAGGTTAATGCTTTTATTGCTTAGGGTCCAACAACAAAATTAAATCCATCCATTGTGTCTTGGTTTCTCCATTTTCCAATTCCATGTCTAAATAAATTAATGCACTGGAAGATATATAATTTTCAATAAATAATAAAAAATAAAAGATCGGTTTCCCATTGTCAAAATACTCTACCAATACTTAAATATAGTAACAAAGCTAAGAATTTAATTAACTTATTAACTTATTAAATAATCTGCCATATCACTTTTGAGTTGTACCCAAATAAATATTTTTTCTTCATAACTTGTTTCCTACCTTTTCTTGTAGATGTATTCTGTATAGGAATAGTTTCAGGGCTTCTTTTAAACAAATTTCATCAAGATCATTTCAGCCGTTTCAGCTGTATGATATATTTAAAATACGTTTTTCGGCCGTTCTGCTCATGGTGTCTGGTTTATGATGTGTGGTCCGTAACATTATCCATGCGCAAAAATATCTAATTAAATTTATTAGTAAATTTAGATAAATTTCTACTCATTTTATTTTTTATTGTAGTGTAGAAGCTTATTATTATTAAAATAAGTTCTTTGCAATGTTTCATAAAAGTGGAACAAATAGAAAATCTATTTCTAATCCGCAGTCTTGAATATTGACACGTTGTTCCTAAGTCGTTTTTTCGTTTTAGAAAATCTATTTCTAATCCGCAGTCTTGAATATTGACACGTTGTTCCTAAGTCGTTTTTTC
>NW_027115215.1:3156-3510 GCF_000696795.3 Halyomorpha halys | reverse complement strand
CTAATTTGAAATAATAATCATAAAAGGATGATATAATTGACACAAAGTAAGGATTTAATATATTTCGCGTTATAAATTAAACAGAGTCCTAACCTTGTGGTAGGTTTCGCTAATGGACGGTTGTTAACAAATAACCTATGTTCAACAGTTAAAATGATATGAAAGTATAATTATTTGTAAGTAGATCACTATTATTTAAAAAAAATATATATATACTGCTAATTTGAAATAATAATCATTAAAGGATGATATAATTGACACAAAGTAAGTAGGTTTCGCTAATGGATGGTTGTTAACAAATATCCTATGTTTAACAGTTAAAGTGATATGAAATTTGTAAGTAGATCACTATTA
>NW_027115215.1:0-3106 GCF_000696795.3 Halyomorpha halys | reverse complement strand
CCTGACAAACTTCTCCATTGATTAATATAATTCTTTTAATTAAAAATGAACTTGGGAAAAATAGCTTGTTATAGAAAAAAAAATTCTACGCCATTGCATCAATTTTTATGTATGATAGTGAAAATATGGTGTTATTTATTGATAAATAAAATTTAAGGAAAATTGCAGAAAATTCCTGGAACTTCAAATCTGAATTTCAAAGTTTAACTCGACAGGTAATATTCATTAGCTTCCTTTTTGCCTACCTGACTAGGTTTTTCTGTATGCTTACCTTTACCATAGCTTGCATAAGTCCTATTCTGTCCACACTGTATGCTTGTTTGAATTCCACAAATAGCAGACGTATGTCTATGTTGAAGTCAAAATACTTTTTCATTGCCCGTCTCAGGGAGAAAATGGTCAAATGTTGGAACCCTCCTTAATATTGTTCTATAATATTTTCAGTGGAATCAGATTCTCTTTTATGTAGGAGTACTATCAGTATTATTTAGTATTTTATATAATTTTTACTATTATAAAAAAATCTCATAAAACGATAATATTTTATTTTTTAATTATTTGCTTCACCATCTGACTTCTGTTACTTTACTATTTGTATTTCTCTATCCTTCCTTCAGGTAAAATATTAAAACGCATTAGTGCTTTCTTTAATTTTTTTTTAGATACCTTTTTATTTATTGATATATATTACAATCTGCCACACAGTTGTGGGCAATTAGTTATAGTGATGAATGGTCTCATACATAGTAAAATAAAATAAAATAAATGAATGAAAAAAAAAATCTTAAAAGATATACAAACAGAAGAATAAACAAAATGAACATAATCAAACTATGAAAAATAAATAAATAAAATAATATAGTCTCTAGTGACATTTACGCTCTAATTTTCTTTAATTATTCATATAATGCTTATCTCTGGAATATAGGCTTCCCCATCTTGAACATCAAACACTTATCAGCATATTTTTAGATAAGCTTTTCTACAATTTTATATAAATGATCAGTTGCATTTCTAATTTTTTAATGGAAAAAAATTAAATAAATAAGTTTTTTAAAACATAATATTACTTTATTGCCTATAATTTAAAAATTCAATTAATTTATTCTATGCAATTGTAGAGAATCTTATTTAGAAAAATTAATGGAAAAGATATATAGCGAAAACATAGGATCTTATTTTATGTATATACACACACAAAATAATTAATTAAAATAAAATCATGATCCACTCTAATTCTTAATAAATAAAAAAAAATATTTCGAAAAAAAAAATGAAAAGTAGGAAATTGTTTCATAAATTTCACAGTTTCGAAAACGTGAAATATTCTTCGTAAACTAAAAAATAAGCTGTTTTGCCTAACAGTTCCCATATCGCGGTGTGCAGAATATTATTGAAAGAAGTTGACGGATCCTGGAATCCTCCAAACAATCCCTGGACTGATGATGCTGGAGTGCACTCTCAGCTTGAATTAAGTTTCCCATCCCCCACCACCTGCTCCTTCCTCTTTTATGTCTTCTTTCCCCCTCAGAGGAGAGACCATAAAACAAGAGAACTTGAATTGAAAGTAAAATTTTGAAGCTTAGCTCGATGAACAAAGCGGAAGAAATTACAAAAGGAATTCATTCTAATTTATTCGTCATGGTTGAGTTCCATAGAAATATATATTTTTTTAAAGTTCCTAACATCGAATTAGCTTTAATGTAAATGGTTCCTAGTAAAAATAATAGCGACACAAGTTCAGAACGACTTAAAACTGTAATTATTTTTTTAATAAGTTAAAGAATTGATGTTTTTTTTTTCAATTTAAAGAAAATTATAATAATTTTTACTTGTTGACTTATAATAGAATAGATTGATCCAGAGATTAATTAAACTGTTATTTAGTTTATTATTAAAATTATTTAACCTGGGGTTACATGCTCACGTATAAATCACAATGGACATTCCCTTAGGGTCTGTGAGACTTAACAAGAATGAAATTAAAGAGAGACACACACGATTTTTCTTAGAATGAATTCCATATTTTCTTTTTACTTATATTACCTAAGCAAGAGAGGTGTACAAATATACTGAAATCAAGCAGCCCCTGTTCAAAGAGTTGTTGGCGTTTGACAGACGCCAGCCATCGTTGTAGGGTTAAATATTTTGAAAACTAAGTCTTAAGGCTATAATTGCTTAAATAATAATCTAGTCGAGGCTTTGCCAAATTCTGCATCATCAGGACAGTTTGTCGGTAAGATTAATTAACTGCAAACCAAAGAAAACGAATCCCACATCACCAGTCTAATACAGAAATAAATACTATCCAAAAAGAGAAATTACATGTATCTGGAACCTATAACCGCTTATTGGCGTAATATGCTTCGAGTAATGTAATGATGATCTGCAAAATTTGAATTAGCTGTACTTTGCTTTCAGTACACACTAACCTAATCTTAGGCCATGAGTTGTTGATTATCATTCATTCGCCGACATTCCCACATCGTGTACCCCCTTTCCACTACTGCGCCTTTAACTTTTTCATATCCGTCTACCATTGAATGTATGTTATTGGTAGAATATGGAGGGGTTATGCCTCAAAAACCCATCACCTTCCTAACCTCTGCATTTATTTGTAAATTTATTTTTATTTCATTTCCATTAGGACCTAACAGTACAAAGGTGTATATTTTTTGAGGATATTTACTTTCTAACCTTTTCCATGTTCTTCTCCAGTGCACCTGACTATGGGATTTCCATTAGAATAAGAGAATTTTTTCAACAGATTCAGACATCATTATTAGGGACTTTTTTTTTTTGACGTGTCAGTGTTGGGGCGAGGGATGTTTCGTTAGTGAAAAACCGACCTCTTTCCCAGAGTTAAATGTTCCCTGGTTCAAGTTAAAATAAAACGGAGGACCTGATAAAATAAATATAAATATCACATTCACTCACACACACAAAAAAAAATGATGAAAATGAAGTAATAAAAAAGAAAACCTTTCAAGTGATACACCAATTTAATTAAACTAAAATATAAAACAAAATGAACTGTTGTGTTGTTACAAAAAACTAATGATGAAGTGTGGAGTAAAAAAAATAAAAATATTTTGATACATATGTA
>NW_027115214.1:8822-9062 GCF_000696795.3 Halyomorpha halys | reverse complement strand
CAATAAAATTAATCTCTAAAATTTAAATAAATTTGCTACATAAAATATTGTAATATATCTTTCATGTATTTTAATTACTTATCAACTTAACCCGGAGGAGATAACAATAGCCTCAATTATAACATGGTGAGGGGGGGGGGGCGAATTAGGAAGAGGCAAATTACGACCAATAAGGAGCCCCCTATTGAAATTATAATTAGCCAACCAGGATGGTTCTTTTGTCCTCTATACAATGTTCCC
>NW_027115214.1:3229-3757 GCF_000696795.3 Halyomorpha halys | reverse complement strand
TTCTCATCTATATCATCACTCATTTATTTAGCCTAAAGAGAGAGAAATACTTTATTCATCTATGCTGCCCAAATACATCAGGTTGCTATATCATACAGCATACTTATCAATCCGTAATCGGACATATATAAATTAAATGGTATTAAAGTAGAAAGAAAACAATTTGTTTCCCCTACAGTTTCCTTTTACAATCAATTTCGGTCTATACACCAAATACAAATATTTCAATTCATTCCTTTTTTTTTCTTCCTTTTTTCACCCGATCAACAAATTCGCTCTCCTGAATTCACCCTCCTAGATCCTCTCCAGTGACCCGCTAAACAAATTCACTATTAGACGGCAATGTAAGATCGGACCATTAATAATAGACACAGCAGTAGATCAGTTTACCAAAAAGCAAACAAATAAATACATTTTATGGGAACAGGATTAACATATTAACACATTCAACAGAAAATATAATAAAAAGCCGGTTACAAGAAACACTTGAATGGTTAAATAAGTTTTTAAAAAAAAATATATATATAC
>NW_027115214.1:0-1430 GCF_000696795.3 Halyomorpha halys | reverse complement strand
AAAGTTTAGTAATTTTTCTTTTTAGGCATCTTTGAATTTCTAGTAGAGGAGGGATGATGAGATATGGGTTTATCATACATTTGCACTAACTCATAACCAGAAAGTTGGCCCTCCTCGGAGATTATAACCTGGATATGAAGAAAGTTTGGAGCCGGTGAGTTAAAAGTTTTGCGTAGCTGATAGGTGTTTCTTCCCCGTACAGGCTCTGATAATGAGGTAATTTGCGACTTTCACTGGGGGGGGGGAGGCGGGAACGAAGAAGAGGGATTATTAAAACTTAGTCTTGAAAAGCAATTTGAACGTTTTCACAATCTTAGTTTCGGAGAAATCTTTTCACCTATGCAGGAAAATATGGAAAATGGACGTCAGAGAAGTATTTAGGAACTATTTTAAGTGTTTTCAATTTTTCGACATTTTCAAATGAAAACACATTAGTATTTAGTCTAATAATTATTTTTTTTTTAAATAATTTATTTATTGTTATTTACAACTGTATACACAACAAGTAAATTTACAGTAGGTGACATAGTGACATGATACAAACATATGGAGAATCTACCCACTGATAGAACTCCAATAACATTTCTAGAGGAGAAGATCTCGAGCCCATCTTCTTTTCAGACCACTAGGAGGATCATTAGGTAATGAAGGAGAAGCCAGGTTAGAAACAAGTGGATTAGGGTGGTTGGGAAGTTTATTATGGAAGGAATGGTATCTGGTTCGGGCCAAATCGGCAACATATGGAACATTGAAGTCCTGATAGATGACTTGATTTGAGGACAAAGTAAGGAGCATTAAGGATTTTACGGAGGATTTTAGACTGTAAGGATTGGATTCGGGAGGAATTTTATGGTTTAGTGGAGCCACAAAGCTCAACTCCATATGTCCAGATAGGCCTTATAATAGTGATGTAGATCAGTCTTTTGTAATGGTTTGGAAGTTTAGACCGTTTGTCTAGTAAATGTTGTAATATCGAAATCGACGAACAGCTTCCTGTCTTTTCATCTTGTATGAGGATTCCATGCCAGTAACAAATTAAAAATCAATATTTAGGTTTCTCCGATAAAGAAAAATAATTACAAAATTAAGCATTTTTGATGCGTAGTACAATTTGTTTTCATGGTTTTTATATTCCAATCGATTTGTTTCTTTCTGAATAATTATTATAAAATATTGTTAAAACTATTAAATGATTTTTTAAAGAAACTAAAGGTTAAAAAAACGTAGTGAGAATTTGATTAATAATAATTATTTATTTTTTTATGGGGCAACCCTCGTACAAATAGAGTTAGCCTGTGAGATACATGAAATAAATAATCAATTGTAGTAATTTTAAAAAAATGGTGAGTTAATGATCGTTTATATAAAATAATAACAAACAAGATACCCAAGATGGGCTATCCACATTCGTTAGAATAATACAGTAAAAT
>NW_027115213.1:0-2655 GCF_000696795.3 Halyomorpha halys | reverse complement strand
TTAATAAACACTAAACCAACGGGTAAACGTCCGAGGGGTAGACCGAAATGCAGATGGGAGGATTGCGTTTAGAATGACTTAGTAGATTTGGTTTTGGAGGGTGCTCACTTAACTTCTTTAAATTTATTTCATTGTTTATAAAAAAAACTTCATAAATTTTTTAAAGTTCCATAGATAACTACATACATAACTCAATATTCGGGCATAAGCTGCTTATTTCCGGCTAACTTGAATTATCTTGTAGTGATGTACTCTCTATTCAATGCCTTCTTATTTGCTCAAGGAAGTAACAAAAAAAAAATCCATAAATGTAGGCGACGTGCGACATTTTTAAAAATTTATTTCATTGTTTATAAAATAAAAAAAAACTTATACCTTATTTATAGTTCCATTGATAACTACATTCAACACTCAATTTTCGTGCATAAGCTGCTTATGTTGAATTATCTTGGAGTGATGTACTATCAACTCATTTAATTTCAATTTTAAAATAGTATTTTTCTAGGATGTTGATAAAATTTGTATTGTCAATAGTCTACATTTATATAATTTTATATTTCCCCATTATTATATTAATATAATCTTGTATTAGGTATTGTATTTTTGTTATTAAGACTTTTCTATAAATGTTTTTATTTCATAACGTTAATAATGTTTCATATTTCATATTTCTCCATGTCGTATTTAGAGAACGATTGGAGGTATCAGCATCGAACCATTGGCTTCGCTAAGTCTTTATTATCATTATTTATAGAAATGTAACTAATTTGTGATACACAGCATTATGATGCTAAATGTTAAAATCAAGTAACATGAAATTTACTTTTCCAATTTTATTTTTTCGAAAAAAAACAAAAACGAAACGTATATAGGAGGATTGCGTTAAGACTGATTTAGTAGATTTGGGTAATAATTATTTTTGTTTTTTAAATCATTTAACTGAATAGCCTCACTACTTGATTTAGAGTAAAAAATTTACATTTGGATCTACTCAAACCTCATGCTTCTCCAAGACTAATATTAATAATTAAAAAAAGGCGAACATTCTAAAAAGTGATGAAAAAATGCATACTGGAGATATCACATCCCAATAATCATCATTTTTTAATAATCAGGCGACGCGCGACATTTTTTAAACTTTATTTCATTGTTTATAAAAAAAAACTTATAAATTATTTATAGTTCCATAGATAACTACATACATAACTCAATTTTCGGGCATAAGCCGCTTATGTTGAATTATCTTGGAGTGATGTACTGTCTACTCAATTTAATTTTAATTTACAAATAATGTTTTTCTTGTATGTTGATAAAAGTTGTATTACCAATAATCTACATTTATATGGTTTTGTATTTCCCCATTATTATATTAATATAAACTTGTATTAGGTATTTTTGTGATAAGACTTTTCTATAAATGTTTTTATTTCATACATATTTTTTTATTAGGGTGTAGGGGCTTATACTCCATTTTCAGTTTTTATCTATAAAACAAACAATTTCGTTTTTCTAATTTATAAAATTTTCTTATTATTATATTTCTATGATATTTTATTTCCTTCTCGTAATATTTATACTATGTTTCATCTTTTCCTAATAAACAGTATCTGGACTTATAAATGTTTACTGCTTATTTATTAAAATACTGGAAGATTGTTGATTGACCGTGTGTAAAGATGAAAGGAATATGGTCCGGGTGCGGTAAAAAAAACAACTCAAATAGTAGAATTATAGTATAATAGTTAAAATAGTATAATTCTACTATTTGAGTTTTTTTTTTACCGCACCCGGACCATATTCCTTTCATTTATTAAAATATTTGTCTCACCCTTCTGTCAATTTTATTTCAAACAAAATCATATGTATAAATAATTCATAGTAAATATAAATGTCCTGTCTTTACCTGAAGAACACTATCTTTACAATGTATTATGTATATTTTATGTATGCATATGATTTTCTTTGAAATAATAAAATTGTTAGAAGAGTGAGAAAAAAAATTATTAACTGCTATTTGAGGGTGTATCACTTTAATTTGAAATCTTACATTGATACTCCTTATATATATTAATAAACATAGTTATGTAAATAAACAATCAAGTTTTTATATGTTTTATGTTCTTCCAGTACAACTTCTTTAATTGTAAAATCATTATTGTCATTCCAAAGAAAACTAAATGAAATGACGGCATTCCAATCTTCTTTGCGGTTTGTAAAAACCACATAAACAGCGACATAAATTCATTGGCAAATGCGGTTCCTTTCGTTTTTCTTTCAATTTTTACATCACGTAAGCAAAGTATTATTGATGGAAATTCAAATAAATATATGGAGAAGTATAAATGACAAATTAATACATAGAATGTAATTTATCTAAAATTATTAAAATAAAAAAAGACGTATGATTACTTATTATTATTTAACTTTATACTTTGTTGTGAGAATACAAACACACACTCACACGACTAATAATAGGAAATTTCAGCACAGTATATTCGACATTCGGTAAACTATTTCATCAGAGCTGTTCATCTGTAACTTTGTAACCAGTTTTGAAGTGGACTGCACAAATGACTTTCATGTTCCAAGGCTCAGTTACAAAATAATATCTCGTGAGCGTTTTGGAACAAATTGAGCTAAAAATACTTTTTTTTT
>NW_027115212.1:0-1045 GCF_000696795.3 Halyomorpha halys | reverse complement strand
TATATAAGGTTTTATTAGTTATTTACAAAAATCCTAAAATTAACCTTGTGAGTTAATTTTAGCATTTCTTAAATGAAAATTTAATATTTTTGTTGTTCAATCTTCCAATTTATGTTTAAGAAAGATTATAAATACAGTGCTTAATGTTTCTTTTAAATCACGAAATTATAATTTTAAAATATATAAAATTAATTTAAGTATATAAAGATAAATACATATATTTTTAAATCACAAACAACAGAAATATATAATATAATATATAATAAGACAGAGAAGGACGCCACCTATTGGCTTACGGCGCTCTGTATATACAGTCCTGCACGACCTCTGTACCACCACCCTCCTGCTCCTAGACATATCAACGTTTTTGTTACATGTAAATTTATTTGTGCACTAAAACCGCAATAATAACAATAATAAAGGTCTTCACATCAATAATTGATCACATATATACAGTAAAATAAAAAATTAAAATAAATTACGTGACTTATGAGTTTTGTAATACCCGTCTGATTGCCTGAGGTGTAACAAAACATGAATATAGGAAATAAATTGTATTTTTTAAAAAAAAATACTTCTCCTCTTCTTCACAAACATTTTTCAAAAACTTTAAAAATAAAATAAAAAAAATACGAAGTAAGACAAAACAAAAATGTAATTATCCCATATTAAA
Organism: Halyomorpha halys; assembly: GCF_000696795.3. Classification (NCBI taxonomy): domain Eukaryota; kingdom Metazoa; phylum Arthropoda; class Insecta; order Hemiptera; family Pentatomidae; genus Halyomorpha; species Halyomorpha halys. Next base: position 372 of record NW_027115212.1, on the reverse strand, counting down.
TATTAATAATTTGAATTATTTTATCAATTCATACCTGACATACCATGCAGCACTAAAATAGTAAAACAAGGCTCTTCCATTTTTCTAATCAATAAATTTCAACCTCAATTTCATCAAATATTTTTTACTCTAAATCTAACAAGGATATAATAAATTGACATAAGACGGAAAATACTTTCGTATCTATTTGTTTGTATACACAGCTTGACTCTGAATTTAATATTCAGGTATTATTTATTTTATAAAATGTTTTTGTTTCGCTAATGATCGTATAACTAAAAAAAAAAAAAACAGTATATAAATATGATGCAAAACTTTTATAGTTCTAACTATATGTTTCTCAACTACAAAATTATACGATAAGCACTTTTA
>NW_027115211.1:0-5980 GCF_000696795.3 Halyomorpha halys | reverse complement strand
TAAGGTATATAAGATAATAGCTAACTACATCAAGAACTACAGGTGGAATTGATAGATGTTTTCATTAAAAAATGATCCCTCTGCCAGCAGTTAAGGAGCTGTAACTTACAATGTAGGTAATCCAACCACTTCTTGAAAAATGAATCAAGGCTGATGCAAGATATCCTGCTATAAGCTCCATATTAGTGTATTTATATTTTTATTGTTAAATATTTTTTCAGTATCAGTCTATAACTTATTTTATTCTTTATATAAATATCATTTGTTTTGTTTTTTATTTCCTCTTACATTCTTTAGTCATATAACTATTATTATTTTGTCTTTCTCCCTTCCTTCCACTATTAATTTTTTTATTTATTTATCAATTGGTATTTATAACTCTATTGAAGTTTATGGTTTAGTGGAGTCCCAAAGCTCAACTCTGTAAGTCCAGATAGGCCGTACTATGGATATATACCAATCTTTTGTAATCTTTAGTAGTTCATATATATGAACCATTTGTCTAGTAAATGTTGTAATAGTCAGAATCAATGGTTTGTTTCCTGTCTTTTCAGACATGTATGAGGGTTCCAAGTAAGTTGTTTGTTAGATCCAGATGTAGACCTAGGTAACAAATCTATTCAACCTAAATAAGTGGAACAAGTTAAAGTATACTGTAGGGCAGGAAGTCATAGGTTTACAATGAAGGGTGAAGGTGATTTATGGGATTTATTGAAATTTATATTAATCCTCCAGCTTTGTCATCGTCCTTCAATGAATGTGATGTAAGATTGGAGGGTTTGGGATACAAAGGATTGGTTATCATTATTTACTCATAGGGTACATGTGTCATCGGCATATGTAGTGAGGACAGAATTGGGATGTCAGCTGTCTAAACTGTGTAAATGATTATTTTTTTATCACATCCACTATATAATTGAAATGTAGGATGGGGTACAGACGTTTCAAAATAAGTTTCTCCAAGATTTTGGCCATGATAGGCAAAAGAGAAATGGACAACAGGAAGAAGGCTGAGTATTCTGGCAGCTTTAAAGTTTTTTGTATTATTTTTACTATAGATAATTTCTACAGGTCAGAAAAATATGTTGATTGTAGTACAGTATTGAAGATATAAATTAGGAAGAGAAGTACTTTTCCAGGAAGATGTTTTAGGACATGCAATGTAATTAGGTCATATCCAGGAGCTTTGCAGGAAGATAACTTCTGAATGATGAATGTTTCTTAAGGATGGAATGATTTGGGTGGGAGTGTCATATGGAGAGGGATATTTAACTCTGCTTTAATTGATTCAATGTGAATTGGATTAAGGATGTCATGATGTGGACTTAAGGTTTTAAAAAGGTGGTTTAGTTCATGTTTGGGATTCAGAAAGATGTATATGATTAAAAGTTTTGGAAGTTGAAAAGTTTTTTAGTGCATCTTCAACAATGTTTTGTACTCGTAAGATTTTCAATTAAGTTTTGAATTTCTTAAGTTCTGTTTTTTATTTGTTAGTCAATTTAGTATAATATGCTTTTTCTATTGGTATCTAGCCCTGTGCCACTTCGATCTTGTTCTGCGTTATTCCTGTTATAAGATGCGAATATGCTGTGACATTTATTTTATTTTATTTTTTTATATTTCATTCTGTCATATTTATAGACAATGATAATAGGAATCATAGAGCTCATTCACACCACATTTACCAATATGTAAATTAAATCATAATAAAATAAGAAATGTGTTCAAGAGGTTATTTTACTTTAAGTTTAATTTTGTTGTTAATTTATTTGTAAATTATAATTATTATTTATATATTGTCTTCTAATTTAAAAAGAAATGAACAACAAAATTAAACTTAAAGTAAAATAACCTCTTAAACACAATCATTCCTATTTACAATATTAACATTCCGCCTGGGAAATTCCAAACCAGGCCTTCCCTAACAAAGAGCAGGACCCTGGAGATCTCGGCATTTCTCTCTTAACCATTTCAGTGTTATTAAAAGCCAGTTAGTGTGAATGTGAGGAGTGGGTATTATTAATTTTACTGGTTGTCTTGTTGTCATATATACTAAATCTTATTAACTCTGTAATTTTTTCTATAACTTTGTCAATGTCTAGTTTAGTCTGAAGTGAAATTTTTAAGTCCTCTCTGTTTTCCAAATCTTTGTAAAATTTTAAAACAGTTTAAAAAGAGAAAAACTAGCAAAATGTTAAAATAAGGATGTAGGGCCCACCAAGATAATTTGGAAATATGGATATAATAATAAAAAGAGGTTATAAGCAATTCATTATAGCGATAACTCTATTTATCTTAAATTCAGTCAGAGTTAATATATTACTTTTTTTTAAATATAATTCAAATTAGTTTATGCCCAGGGTTGAGGACTAATTGAAACAAAACCAGAATATTATATGTTTTCTTTTTTATATTACGATTTTTCTTTTTTAAACATTATTATTAAGCTATAGATATCATTAAATATGATGATAATCCATTATAATGGGTGCTGTTAGGTTTGGTGGTAAGTTTGGTAGTGGTAATATGATTGCGCATTTAATATATAAAAACAAAAATGATGTTCTTAATCCCAGACAATATAGATTTTCTAAATAACAACATTCATTAATTGTGAATGTGAAATCACAAATGAAAAATTTTTTTTGGGATAGTACTTTTTACTAATTAATAAAATAGGTAATGGTTAATAAGTAAAATGCCCTAATTCAGAATCAGATTATATTTCAAAATCTTGGAAATTTCATTTTATGATATAAAAATCAATTTATTTTATATTTATTTTTCAGTGAGTTTTATATTTAGTTTATTCACTGAAACAACTCAAGGGCCTTTTGCTTATTAAAAAAATATTGTATTAACCATTTCAATCGCTTGATGTATTTTATTAACCTTCATTAATTGTTCTATTAATAATAATTTATTTGTGTCTTGAACTAATTTCCTAAATTGTGCATTAATATTAAAAAAATTAAAACTTACATTAACTTCATGGTTGATCAATGCACTTATAGGTGGTTCTATAGAAAGTTTTATAGACAGTTTGATATTCAGGTACTGTTCTGAGGCAAGATTTCCAACTCCATGGTTCACATTTTGTTTCATACCTCTTTTTAACCAATCTCCTAAATCCGCGAGTATATGGCTCTTGGACTGGGCGATATTCACATTTTCTACAAATGAAATCTGAAGATTAATATCAATCTGTGATGGTTTTAATTTTACATATATTTTTCTTTTTTTACTGGTTATAAATTAATTGATAAATAGCTCAATGGGACCATTCAAGTTTCCATCTTGTTTTGTTGATAAGTTTTACAAGCAATCCAAGGTTTATTTTAGTGGTCTTGTAGTGTTCTAAAATATCACTTTGATGAAAGGGTTACAACTTGATTGTATAACAGCTATTTCATTCTGTAAGGAAGTTTACATGTCTTTGTGTTTAAGAAAGTTTATTTAAAAATAAAATATAGACATTTGAATTTTTAAGCATTGTATTTCTCTATTTTATTTTATTTCCTTTATTTTTTTCAAACTAATCTCACTATCAGCATTTAAATACTGAATAAACAAAATATTATTGAATATTCAAGTAATATATATATTTTTTTCTTTTTTTTTGGGGGGGGGGAGGTTTGGTTATCATATCTTGAAAGAAACAAGGTCTTCAAAATAATGTGTTAGAGTTAGAGTTTGTGCGGTGGTTGATTGTAAGCTATTCCTCAATAATATCAGTATACCCTGGATTTCTACATTCAAGTTGCTACCCAGTAATCTTCAGAAGTATTAGCGGATTCCATTTTAATCTTTAACCCCTTGCCTAAAAAAGGGCCCCAGGAATAAAATATCTGTCCCTATGGATCTTGGGTAATGAAAATTTTATTTTAATATAAGGTTAATGTTTCTTTAGCCTTGCTTAATTATGTTCTGCCTCAACAAATCATTAAAAATATGCTATTTTTTTCAAGAAGAAGAAAGAGAGAGCTTATGTTTTGAAGCATGTCTCCCCCTTATACTTGTTCATGAACTCAAAAGAAATGGTTATTCAACCTTAAGCACTTTAACCAAGCTTCTAATAGTAGTACCATGCCTCGACAATGAGCTATGGATCTTCTGATTTTTCGTTTCTTGTAGGTTCAGCGCATATGCTAATAAAATATACCCAATATTAAGTGTTTCCACTCCTCTTTAAATTTGAAGGTAAATGGATGGATTATCATCTTGTTAATTCAATTACACAATTAACCACTGCATGTACTATTTTAATTTTAAATATACAAGGGTAATCCCAAAAGTAAGGTGTCTCATTTTCTTAGAAATTCGTGATTCCATTTATTGTCTATAATTTTTAAAGTTGAATATTTGTCTATTTATTTTTCATAATCAGCATTTAAACTGATACATTTTTAAAAATGTTACAGCTTTTGTATGTCCATGTCCAAACTAGTGCTTCACCAAATGCCCACAGAAGCTTTGAACTTCATTTTCTACCTAATCTTCAAAGCTGAATAACCTACCATTCAAATTTTTTCCACCAAGTGCCAAGTCTAGACCATGGGAGTGAATATGATAATTTTCTATGTTTATTGAGGTTCCAGCAATCAAAAAGTTAACCAAATGAAAACTACTTTCAATCCTAAAGCACAATTGCCATGAATTTAACCACTGACTCTTTGTGTGAATTTTCATATTTACATCTTCCTTAAGTATATTTGACACCCTTCCTATAGTTCAAACTCAGCACCCAGAGTGAAAATTTTGCTGGAAGGTGAATGCATTTGCAGGTTCAACGCTTTCTGAAGGAATACATTTTATAAAATGTTTTTATGCATATATTTGCTTCATAAATGCTCTAATTAGAGAAATTCTAAATTTCAAATTGATTGGGGTCCATAAATCTGAACTATTGCGATGACAATATAATGAAAATATATAGATTGGTCCCAGAAGGTAATAACAGATTTTTCATGTCTTACTACTAGGATTTAAATACTCTTGGGTGTTTTCATCACTAATTATCCTATAATAAGAGATGGTTATGTGTAAATTTTTTCACTAAATCATCTGTTTTTTGTGATTGGGTAGATAGAGCAGAATAAAACATAGTTTTTAAGAGTAATACAGATTTATTTTTTTGAAATAAATGAATGTGTGTTCAGAGCTAAGAAAAATTCATATGAAAGGAAGATGGTCTGGGTGTGGTCAAAATAACTCAAACAGAAAATAAATTATTTATTACAAGCCAACGTTTCACCCCACATTGCAGGGCTAAAAAATATACAACTAAAATTAAGTAACGTTGCTCATAATAAATAGTTTATTTTCTATTTGAGTTATTTTTACTGCACCTGGACCATCTTTTTGTTTATTAAGTACACAAGGACAATTAATAATATTTCTCTCGGTCAAAAAATAAATAAATAAATGTAGCACTTCTGTTACATTTCATATTTTTAATTTCAAGTAATTTTTTTTCTCCAGTTGACCAAACTTGAAAAGAAACTGTTTAAGGAGCCCATAGAAAAGAAGAACAAAATTGACTATGGAGAGAAACTATTTAAAACTGACAAGTAGAAAATAACTAGTCATAGCAAAGCAGCTTCATAGTATATCATTCTTTTTAGTAGATGAGAAGCATATGGGAATGTGTCTGGAAGTGACAGTTTGCCATGTTCAGAGATGGACATTGGAACGAAAGCCAAAAAAAAAAAGAATATAAGTAGGCTTCAAAATTAAAGACTTCAATATCATTCTTAGTTTGTCAACCTTAACCCTGTTCTGATTTATTTTTAAACCAAGTTATAACCATTCAAATGGATAGAAATCAATAGGTTCAATGAAAAGATAATTAATTTTTGTTCTAGACCATTTTCAATGCGAATATCATAATTCTATTATATTAAAAGTATTGTATGTCAGTCTCCAGAGATACAAAACTTTCCATTTTGAGAACAGTTTTACATATATATACATACATATA
>NW_027115210.1:2085-3766 GCF_000696795.3 Halyomorpha halys | reverse complement strand
ATGAGCCAAACCTTTTGCTGAGGCATCTTCAAGAAAATCACAGCCTTCTACAGAACACTCATAATTCACAAGCCAATTATAAAATGCCTCTAACTAATCGCTTGGCAGAGCTTGAAATAAAATTGGTTTAACCCTATGAGAAAGTTTTTTTTTTTTTTTTTTTTTACAAAATAACATTATAACATTAGGAAATGAATTGTTAAGAAGTCAAAAAAGTACAAGTAATCATTTTTCTAAAAGTTGTTTTTGCTATCTATGTGTGCTTGAAGATTTATTTTCAAAATTGTTTAGCATAAATTTGGTCCAGGCACTGTTAGATATAATCATATTACCCTGTCAGCTTCGCTTTGGCCTAATGCATACTGATCTACTTTAGAACTATCCTCACAACAATCTTCATTGACGCTAATAATTTTGTTCAAAATTTATAATTTATAATTATTATATCTACTGAATTTATTCATGATAGCCAGAAAAAAGGAGATTGGTCAAAATAAAAAAATTCTGGACCCAAATTCAATTACTCCATTGTAAATGCTTACAATAAGTGATGAAGCACTAAACTCTGGTGTGAAAGATTTTGTGATCAGTTCCAAAGATGACGGCATACTGAATTCAAAACTTAACCACATCTCCTTCTTCAGTTAAAATAATCTTAGAAAACAGAGGAAAGAATCTAGCCATAGCCTTAGATATCTTTGGTAGACTAAACAGTTTAAACGCCTTACCCTGCCTGCGTGTGGCATGAAAAAAGCTGAATGGTACTTGACGCTTTGCCTGTGACTGTCACGGGATAAACCATTTGCTACTTAACACTTACGGTTGTCTTGGGATAAACAGTCAATGGGTTAAATGCAGGAATAACGGTCAGTGGGGATTATTTGCCTAGCAACGGGTCAACAATCTATGGCTTAAAATCAACTGGCCAGTTGACATTTAATAGTTTGTCTGATTCTGTTACCAGACCCTGTCTATATGAATTATGTGGTGTTTAAACATTTAATTTTGGTTGTGATTAGTGGTAATATTGTCACAGTGTCTGATAAGTACCTTCATGACATTTCATTCAATTAAGGTTGGACAATTAGATACCTTAATTTTAATTAGTATAGACATGGGCCCACTAACTTTTGCAAGTTGACCAAAAAAGCTGTGTCTACAAGTTTACAACAATAGTCCTGCTGGTATCAAGAAATGTCTCCTCTGATCTATCGGAGTAGCAGGCCACTAATTTTGTAAATTTGTTTATTCCCTTTCATAATTCAGTTTACTCATTAGATTTTATCTTGTAAGATACTTTTATTTTAATTCCTATTCATTATTTTATTTTGATTTTACATTTATGTTTTTATTGTTATCTTCGCCCAAATAAATGTTTATATCCGAGCCAGTTCTTTAAAGCTTTCCTTCACATAAACCTTAACAGCTCATGTCAGAATATTTTGACCCCACTCGACCAAGGAAATGTCTCAATTAATTTGAGCAGTTAAGGTTTAAAGCTTTAAAAAATAATAATTTTTTAAAGATTAAATATTTACTCACCAGTAACATTTCGATAATGCTGTGATAACCTCCTTTCTTCCAACTAATTAGAAGATCGCCAGCGCATATTTGGTAATGAGCCAAACCTTTTGCTGAGGCATCTTCAAGAAAATCACAGCCTTCTACAGAACACTCATAA
>NW_027115210.1:0-126 GCF_000696795.3 Halyomorpha halys | reverse complement strand
TAATTAGAAGATCGCCAGCGCATATTTGGTAATGAGCCAAACCTTTTGCTGAGGCATCTTCAAGAAAATCACAGCCTTCTACAGAACACTCATAATTCACAAGCCAATTATAAAATGCCTCTAACT
>NW_027115209.1:0-1243 GCF_000696795.3 Halyomorpha halys | reverse complement strand
AGTATCGTCGAGTGAAATGAATGACTCTTCATTCAGAATCTCTTGGATTGTGCGTTTCATGCCACAAATATTTGCGCCGCAATGCTTGTAGAGTCTCGTTCAGCCCACCATGGTTAGTTTTTCCTCCTTTTGATGTTCCGGGTCTCTCACGGAGTCTACCATTGAAATGCTTTGAATAAACGGTATATCTACGCCGATCTTTTCCGTTCTACATAGCCGCTGGATCTTTTCCCATACCGTCCCATTTCCAATATTTAAATAGTGGATCTTACATGCTTTGGGTGCTTCTTTCAGCGCTCTCCGTATCTGGTTCCCTTTAACACCCGGTTGTGACCAGATAGTCAGAATGATACTACCACTGTACTTGCTCTGTTCCATGTTCAGCAATCCCGTTGTTTTTTGTCTTCCAAATAATCTGGTACCTCTCGTTTTTTTTTATAATCTTCCAATTCCTCCATTTCCGTCGGTCTGTCATTGTTCGAACTTTCTTTTGCGGACGTTTCTTCCCTAATCTGGTTCTCTGGTGAGGCCGATTGCTGTTGTTCTTCTGGAGTCCACTCCCTCAAGAACTGCCTTCCAACTCCATTTGTTTCTTCGACTGCGTTTATCATGTTCGCTCGCGAAAGCCATGTACATGTAATATTGATATCGGAATATTTCTTCTTTTTCATACGAATTTACGAGTCACTTTATTCACCAGCGTTCTAATACTTTGTTTAAACACATGGAATAAATATATGTTTTACAGTTGGAATGAAGAACTGAATGAGATCATAATAAATCTAAAGAACACCTCAGATTAAACAAATGAACTAATGTAATTAATTAAACATACCTCAAGCATTGGGTACGGCATCTCTGTTTTTTTCTATTCAGAGTTATACAGATATCAAAATTTACTGTAGAAAAATACTTCAAAATTTACTGTAGAAACGTTATTCCTATATTATTTATTTTTGATAATATAATATTCATGTCTTAATATCAAATAGAACAAAACAGAATTGTATTTTTTTTTGGGGGGGGGGGGATAGGAGTGGAATATTATAATTTATTGTACACTGAATATGGATAATTAGCAGAAATGGATAATACTAGTTTCTATTCAATCACTGATGAGCCCGGAAAATTCTGTTCACACGAATATGGAATAATGACCATGGGCCCAGGTACGAATCACGTCGATTTGTTGTCTCTTATCGTCGAATGGCGAAAGGGACGTTTTTGTCTGCTTGACGGAAAA
>NW_027115208.1:8657-9265 GCF_000696795.3 Halyomorpha halys | reverse complement strand
ATCATTAATAATTTAGGATGAGGTGTAGATAGTTGACCGTAGATTAATGATTGGAGAAGTTTGTCGGGGGGTGCGGTCAGCAAAGAACAACATAAATAAACAAAACTATATTTATTTATTTTATGCCGACGTTTCGACCTGATTTTCAGGTCTTCATCAGGGCTATAGAACAAAAGAGATAACAACAACATTTAGAGTAACATACAATTGAAAAGGAATAGTATACAAACAAATTTAGAATTATACAAAATATTGAATTAAATCATAAATGATAAAAAATTGATAATTGATAATTGAATAGTACAAAATTTTTAATTGATTGATATTCGTGGAATTGTATGGTAGTAAATTGAAAACAGTGACAGATGAAATATAATATCATATAGGAAGGAGACACTACTTGCATATCTTATATTATACATATCTTCTTACCCACATGATATTATATTTCATCTGTACTGTTTTAATTTACTACCATACAATTCCACGAATATCAATCAATTAAAAATTTTGTACTATTCAATTATCAGTTATCAATTTTTATCATTTTTATCGACCTGAACTGGTCGAAACGTCAGCATAAAATAAATAAATATGGTTTTGTTTAT
>NW_027115208.1:3800-4707 GCF_000696795.3 Halyomorpha halys | reverse complement strand
AATTTTAGCTTCCTCATCTGCGAGAGTTTCGGATAAATTTGGGGTCAGTCCCATCCTGTTCATTGTTGGCAAATAGTGAGTACTCTCTTCGAAAATATGTTTAATCGTAAGAATGGACTGACAATATTTGCACGTTGGAGGTGGCAGTTTGTTTTATAATAATAAAGTTTGTTTTATATTAACTAACCAACTTTTAAGTTTAATTTTTAAGCTAACCTACTCTCAATAAATTAATTATTAATATTATTTGATACTGGATATGTAAGCCAAAATAATAGTTGTTTTATAAACCAACCAAAATTTCAGCTAAAAAACAACTAGTTAATTTGGTTTAAGCATGAATTTTTAATTTATTGCTAGCAGTTCTTTGGATCAATTATTTCATTATTTATCCACATGTAAAGTCTAAGTAATATTCTATTTAATTCGTTTCCCTTTTTTTTTTTTTTTAGGTACTGGTATATCCTACGAAAATTTTTTTTTTCTATTGATTCGGTGTAAATAAATAGATTCTTTTAAGACATTTGTTAATTTTTTATTTAACATATAGTACAAGAGCCCAAAAGAAGAAAAAAGGCAGTTATTTAACCCAAATTTTTGATTACTTTAATGAAAACTATGTAACTTTATGAAATGTTGCTTTTATAAGGGCTATATCTCGAGAATTATTGGACGTAAATGGATCTATTAGGACTAATATTTCAGCAAATTCAATGTTCTTTAAATAATGTTCTTTTAGATTTTCTAGTGTTATTTGTAGTTTTTTAGATATAGATCTCCGAATGAAAAATTAATGTTTTTTAAGGTTTTGAAACATCCGCCATTCTTTATTTCCCCTACCTAAACTTGGCAGACTCATCAATTTTGACTAGTAATTATACATAGTTTTCATTAAAGTAATCAAAAA
>NW_027115208.1:0-1270 GCF_000696795.3 Halyomorpha halys | reverse complement strand
GGTCACAAGTGAAACGAAAATAGTTTACAACTATTTTCGTTTCACTTGTGACCGCAACCCTGACCATCTTCCTATATATAATATATATTGATTTTTGAAAACGATTTTGCTCTGATCTAAACACTTTTTTTTTCATTCTCACTAGCTATATATGGAAACAATAGTAAGGTAAAGTATTTCGACCGCGAAAAATATATTATTCGAATTTTTCCCTATTCCTAGTGAGCATCCAGGCAAACATATGCCATCATTATTGACACCGCCTTATTATAACCATTCTTATAATGCCATCCCGGCAAAACAAGAAAATGAAATAGCCGGTATATGTATATATATATTTGTAAATGCCTTTTTCTTTGCTCCGGGAGGTAAGAAAAAAAAAATTCGAATTTTCAACGTAAATATACGTTTTAAGGTCCTCTGAGTTTAAATAACATTCGCAAAATGGTTGTGTATATGTGTGAGTGTAAAAAGACTAGCTAAAAAACGAAAAATCATACGAAACTGAAATTTCATATTTAAGGTTGGTATATGCCTGAAATGGGGGTGACGGCAGCAGCGTGTTAACGGTCCTGTCTGGCAAACTAAAGGTTGGGAGTTCGAGTAACCGGCCCAATCTGGGATTTTTTCAAGCATATAATTATACAATATACACACTCACAACCTTCTCCTGGGCATTGTTGAGGTTCCTTAGCCAATGGGTGGCACTCACAAAAATAGGCGTGGGAGTGACGAACCCACCCAATGAAAATCACGTCATGCAACGCGCGATGTATTTCCTCTAAGGTCTGTCGCTCCAATAATAATAATAATTTGCCTGGAATGTGAAAGCACCTTTTACAATAAAATTGTCCGATTGGAAGTATCACTTTAATGAATCGATTATTCACATTTATTTCGATTTTCTTCAAAACGGCACAAACGATTTTTATCAAACGCGGCAAATCAATGAACAATTATGTCCGCTTTAATATCAAATAGCTCTTATCCTCATTGAAATAGTCTAGCAGGCATAACTCTTATTTTTTTAAAATTTAAATAAAATTCTTTACAATCCAATATCCTCAATGCTTTGTCACAAATAAAATCATACATAAAGACCTTAATGTTCCCTATGTAACCGATCTAGCCCGAACCGGATATCACTCCTTCCATTATAAACCCTCTAACCACTCAAACCCCTAGTTTCTAATCTTGCATCCTCTTCCATTCCTGACAATCCTCCGAGGCGCCTGAAAAGAAGATGGCCACGAGACCAGCTAATGTAAAA
>NW_027115207.1:9625-11847 GCF_000696795.3 Halyomorpha halys | reverse complement strand
TAAGGCTCTAATCCTAGATAGCTCCTGTAATTTCACGGAGGACTTTCTGTTCAAATCTCTGGATTTTGATTTCTAAGGTATCTTTTAGAGCTCAGGTCTCGCAGCCGTTTAAAAGTATCTAATGAAGGAAAAAATTTATTAGTGCATCAGTGAGTGCAAGTGATAAATATATATATATTTTTTTATGTGAAAACAGTGTATTAGTTCAGTTACCTTGTGTTTATTTTAGTTCCTCCATACGAATGAACTGGAGGGAGGGAGTCAGCTGTATATATAGCCTTTAAATAATAATATAAACCTTGTACTAGTAGGATTAAGTACCTTAAAGTTTATCAACAACCTGTCCTTATATATACTGAAGAAGTCTGATAATAAAGTTAGTTATTCAGTAGATGTGTGTCGTTACTCTGCCCAAATCCCTTTCATTTTTAAGTTATATTGTCAGTCTAATCGTAAGTGGTGCCGAAACCCGGGACGGAAAATTTCGAATTTTCGAATACTACCAGGAACCCCGGAAGATTAGACAGATTTATTGGAAGAAAAGGTTAGTAAACACTTAGCAAGTAAAATGGTGAACTCGGCTGAAGAACTGAAAAAATTAGAATATCAGTTGGCTCAGTAGGCCGTTGAGCGACAGAAGCTGGAAGCCGAACTGTCAAAAGCGACTGAAAATACGCAGATCGAACTACTTAAGATAAGGACACAAAGTTCGGCGTTCATACACGAGGTGATCAGCCAACTTGAACCCTTCACAGGGACAGTAGGTGACCTAGAACACTTCATAAGGAGCGGTGATCAAATTAAAGCTTTGATTACCGCGAGAAAGGAAACTGGCACGCTACGGGAATCCGATGTGAAACTACTGGAGGCCTCGCTGGTGGGTCGGACTTCTCGGCGAGTCCTGAACGCCATACAAGGTGATTCGACCCTTCCCTGGGAAACGCTAAAGACGCGGCTCAAGAAGTTGTATGGCGGAGGCAGGTGGACTCCAGAAGAAGATGTATTCTACCTATTTAAAGAACGGAGAGTCCAAGGCCAATCAGAGGGCGAGTTCGCGGAGAAGCTCCTTCTCTTACATAATAGGCGGACAGAGAAGATGGTAGAAACATGCGGTCAACAGAGGGTGCTCAAAAAATGGAGTTTCTGAGAGGAATGCCGAAGGTTCAGTTGAACCATTATCTAGATCGACCAGGATCGTTAGTCAGGGACCGCGGCTTCATAGAATGTGCCCACGAGCAGGTGCATACAAGCGAGCGTAATGAAGCCCGTTTCGGGAAGCCGGAGGCGGATTGGACTGAAGTCAGATCACCGAGAAGCCGCTAACGCAGCCCAACCAGGCGGATTAACCGGAATGCGAATTTCGAAAAACGGCCAAGGGACGAGATGATAGGAGGCGGAGATCGGAGAGGCGCTGTTACGAGTGCAACCGCACAGGTCACATTGAATCGCAATGTAAGCTCACAAGGTGCTACGAGTGTGGCAGGCAGGGACAGGCAGGACAAACGCAAGAGAGTGCCCGAAGCGCAATCACCGACCAACAAGGAGGGAACCACAGCCAGAGCCGATGGAGGTCAATAACCAGGACTGGAGCGGGAGACGAACCGGAGAGAGAAGTAGAAGGCACTACACCAGCGACGAATCTTCGGGAGACGAGAGCGTCCGGTCTGGGCGCAGTTGACCAGCTGCAACGAGGCATGAGGTAAGCAGGGAGAATCCTTGGAGGGGAGGGCCATCGGGAGCGGAGCTGTTAGGGGGACGCGCGCGCTCAGACTGAGGACGCGGTATTGGGCGGGGCAACCAACCGGGGGGGAGTATCATCACTATTAACAGCGTGAATACGGGACAAGGGACAAGGTTGCCCGTGGTGAGGTTGGGTGAGACCGGTATGAGGAATCCGCAATCTATGAGGGACATTATAGGCGGACAGTTAGACGATCTCCTCAAACAGGGTATCATAAGACACAGTAACTCTCCTTTTAATAATCCTCTGTGGGTGGTCGAAAAGAAGCAGTGCGGGCAGGGGGGCATAGGAAACAGCTATCGGGTTGTGGTGGATTATAGGAAGCTAAACGAGGCGACTAAAGCTGAGCGGTACCCCCTTCACCGAGTCGAGGATATCCTAGACCGCCTCGAGGGGGCGACCATCTTTAGCACTTTGGACCTGAAGAGTGGGGATATCCTAAGGTACGGATGGCCGAGGAGGATATCGCGAAAACGGCCTT
>NW_027115207.1:8661-9140 GCF_000696795.3 Halyomorpha halys | reverse complement strand
TATCTATTTATATGCCCGCGGTATTGGGCGGGGCAACCAACCGGGGGGGAGTAATCACTATTAACAGCGCGAATACGGGACAAGGGACAAGGTTGCCCGTGGTGAGGTTGGGTGAGACCAGTATGAGGAATCCGCAATCTATGAGGGACATTATAGGCGGACAGTTAGACGATCTCCTCAAACAGGGTATCATAAGACGCAGTAACTCTCCTTTTAATAATCCTCTGTGGGTGGTCGAAAAGAAGCAGTGCGGGCAGGGGGGATAGGAAACAGCTATCGGGTTGTGGTGGATTATAGGAAGCTAAACGAGGCGACTAAAGCTGAGCGGTACCCCCTTCACCGTGTCGAGGATATCCTAGACCGCCTCGAGGGGGCGACCATCTTTAGCACTTTGAACCTGAAGTGTGGGGATATCCTAAGGTACGGATGGCCGAGGAGGATATCGCGAAAACGGCCTTTTCGTGGGAACGGGGACACTT
>NW_027115207.1:3588-4606 GCF_000696795.3 Halyomorpha halys | reverse complement strand
CCCGGGGCGGAATTGCTACGTTTATACCGGAAATAGGCTGATAGCAGAGAAATTGAAACGGTTGTGGCGACAAGAAAGGGTAGGGGTGGGGTATTCGTTGATTAGGTGTCTTAAACAGGTAGAAACGATCACGGAACCAGAAGCACAACTGAGAATCGTCAACGAACACCATTCGGGCAAAACAAATCATCGAGCGATCCAGGAAACCCTTCGCGCGATTAAACGGCTATATTTTTGGAAAAATATGGGAAACAATGTAGGAGAATGCATTGTGCGATGCGAGGTCTGTCAACAAGCTAAATACGAGCGACAACCACCGGTAGCAGAGCAGGTGGTTACTCCGACCGCGATTGAACCGCTAAGATGGATACAGGTCGATGTCTATTCTAATAAAGGTCAGTCATGGTTAATGGCGATCGATCCATTTAGTAAAGGGGTTTTACAATGGTGTGCATTCTACGGCGTTCCGGATGAAATCGTTTCTGATTGCGGGAGAGAATTCGATAACAGCATAATCCATTTCCGTGATGAAAGTAAGATATTGGACATCAAATGGCGCTTGAACACGGTACATCATATCAAGGGTAGGTGGGCCGTGGAACGGCTACATAATACACATGGAGAACATCTACGGCTTCTCAAGTTAGGACGCAATCTCGACCCATTTGAGGCTATGTCGCGCGCGATCTTAGCCTGCAATAATACTATCCATACAGCGACAGGACTATCGCCTGTCGAAATCGTTTTCGGACTCCGCCGTCGGGACAGAGGGGACCTCCTTACGGTCAACAATAACGACCTCCGAACCGGAATATCGCAAGCAAGGTTAGAGCGCCGAGAAACATAGGCGAAAGTGAGGGGAAAATTAATACGAGAGAAGAAAATCAGGGTCGCTAAAGCGAATATCAGACCCATAGTTTACAAAAAAGGACCTCTGACATTGGGAACCGTAGTGTAATATATATATATATATTATATGTTTATAACATAATTATTTTAAATAATCTTTACATATTTT
>NW_027115207.1:0-269 GCF_000696795.3 Halyomorpha halys | reverse complement strand
ATATAATAATCCTCACTGTATTTTAGTATTACTAATAATTAATTTGTTTGGAAAATGGAATTTAATGGTTTCAGACGATGCTAAAAATTAATACGGTTTGCTTTATCTTAAAAAAAAATAATTTGTTGTCCTACTTCACTAAAATCCTTGTTATTTTGTGAATGAAAAAAAAAAACACTATATAGAATCTGTAGTATTTATCTTTCTTATTTTTTACAATGAGACAAATCGATTGACATATAATAACCATGAAAAAGTGTATCATCAAA
>NW_027115206.1:6865-7247 GCF_000696795.3 Halyomorpha halys | reverse complement strand
ATGAGCAGTAGCATACAAGTCTACTATTGACATCTTCCACGTCTTCTTTCTCATTTACGTTAAAATTCCAAAAATAGGATCTGAGTTCAAGTATGGAAATATTTTAATCTTCTGCATAAGGCAATTCACAATTTTTTATAATTTAAATGATAAAACCCTAAATATGCCTAAATATGGCATCGACAAATTAAACTAACTTCATTGACAACCAATAAGAACTAGAAAAATAAAAGAGACAAAAACTATAACAAAATACTTACCCTTAGTGTATATTCCAGCCAAAAATAAAAACGGGACACGTCTATTGATTTTTTTTTTTAGGATTAAGCTTTTTATTTATTTATTGATAAATATTACAATCTGCCACAACATGTTGGGCAAT
>NW_027115206.1:1540-3325 GCF_000696795.3 Halyomorpha halys | reverse complement strand
CATGACTGTGACTGTCTCACTAACATTAATACAATAAAAATATGTTGCTGTAAAACATTAAATGTTGTAGAAAAATATAAATATCTAGGTGTTACTGTGTGTAATGCTTTTTCTTGTGAATCTCACATAGTAAATGTTTTAAAGAGATTAAGAGTATGCTCATATAAAATTTATTACCTCCTAGTTTATACTCAACTGAGAAGCTCTAATAATAGTTTGAATCGATATTAAGTTATAGGATCGAATGTTATAGAGCAGGTGCTGTTAGTCATTTATCAAAACTTGCAAATCTACAAAATCGAGTACTATATAATAGAGCACCGCAATAATAAAGCATTGTTACTTTACTACCTAAACTATTTTATTTTTACAGAATTATCTTAAAATGTATAGATAATAATTTATTTAGAAATGAAATAATATATCTAAAACATATTAGAAAAAAATTAAATTTATCGAACCACCCTATAACAATAAATTTGGTAAAGGTGCATTGAACTATATCGTACCATATCTGTTCAACCACCTCCCCGAAGGACTAATAAATAAATAAACCACAAAAAAAAAAAATAAAAATAAATATTTAACTGGGTACTTTCTTATTTCTTTGATTCCCAATAATTGATTTTGATGATACCAAATGACCATATCACTGCCTGTATTTTTTCTTAACTCCACATAATTTATTTATCATATTACAATTAATATTAGCAATATATGTATGTGCTTAGTAATAGATATTATTGGATCCTTATTTTTATCACATTTTGTATCATCTTGTTTTATTTTAAATATTATATTAAATCACTAATCGTAAATTTGCTTCTTTATTATTCTCTTCAAAGTCCTATTAGTTATATTTTGTATTTAATTTAATTGTTTAATAGTTATTGTTTTAATTTTATTATTTTCATTTTAGTAGCTGCTAATTAAATTATTAGTTGTATCACTTGCGATCAATTCATATTGTACTTACCTAGCTTAAAAATTTTATAGTCAAAATTATAATAATTACATTTATAATATTTACATTTAGACGCCTCTATCATTTTATGTTATTTTGGCATCACCGGAAGATGTCATCTTGTCGGACTGTACTAATAATTTTTTTAATGAATATAATAAAATAAAATAAAAACTCTACTTTAAACACTAGTAAATAAAAGGTGCTACGTGGATGGATAGAATACATGATAATTAAGATCCATCTAAACTTATCATAAATTTAGCTTAAGTTTACTGCTGAAAACCCTTTAGCTGCATGTTTTGCATAGGTGCGTGTGACTGCGAGCATTGCATTGCATATAATATTGAGGTAGATATTAGCATGACTGTTTATGTGACTGTTTGCGTGATTTTCTGTAATCGAGATGCTATTTGCATATAAAGGTGTAGCTGTACACCCACGGGCAACAAGATTTACAGTGTCTATCGTTTACTGATTTTCGGCGCGTCGTTAGGAGATAAATAAATCATTCAGTTGTCAGATTTCTTCTTGGATGACTTTATGGGTCTCCATAGGAATAGCGTATAATAATGCTGTGTGATTATTCAAATCCCGTACGTCATTTTAGGATTTCCTGATATGTTGCAGCGTAACCCAGTTATCAGATTTATATCTCCTGATAACCATCTCTAATTGGTTATTATATCATATAAGATAATCATAAATAATATTATTGATAATTTAATTGTAAGAAATCGAACAGATCCGCTTATAGTAAACCATCAGTCAAACGACTAAGAGTCCTCATACAAGGTTGAAAATACATGAACTGATCTTAT
>NW_027115206.1:0-1094 GCF_000696795.3 Halyomorpha halys | reverse complement strand
AACAAAATTAAAAAAAATACAAATAAATAAACAAGTTATCAGATTTATATCTCCTGATAACCATCTCTAATTGGTTATTATATCATATAAGATAATTATAAATAATATTATTGATAATTTAATTGTAAGAAATCGAACAGATCCGCTTATAGTAAACCATCAGTCAAACGACGAGTCCTCATACAAATTGAAAATACATGAACTGATCTTATGGTACAAGAGTGTAAGAGGAGAAAAAAGGCAGTTATTTCACCCCAATTTTTGATTATTTTAATGAAAACTATGTATGATTACTACTCAAAATTGATGAGTCTGCCAAGTATAGGTAGGAGGAATACAAAATGGCTGCTGTTTTAAAACGTTAAAAATAATTAATTTTTCATTCAGAGTCATATATCTTTAAACTACCAACAATCATAGAAAATCTAAATATCAATAGTTCTAAATAAATAATAGTTCTCGAGATATAGCTGTTTAAAAAGTTAAAAAAATGTTCTATAGAACGTACTGAATGATCAGTAGTTACTTAATTGTGATTGAAAAATCTATATCTCTAAAACCATTCTATGCACAGATGTCTATTAGCACTCAAATTAAAGCTAGTTTAATGGACTGTAAAGTAGTCTATAACCTTTAACTTGATAGGAATAGTAGTTTTCGTGATATTGGCTAAAATAAATTTATTTATAGTTGTTCGGACAAATTTTCATTTGCCAAATTTATATTCATAAGCGAATATCATACAAACTACTACCTCTACGAAGTTAATTGTCATAAACAACATTATAGTAAATTTAATTTCCTTTAAAGTGCTGCCAGACATACGTGCGCCTTATGGGTCTTGAGATATACCTATTCATAAACCAAACATTTTATACGAACAACTAGAAATTTTGTGAGTTTATTTTGTCGAATATCATAAAAACTACTACTCCTACAAAGATAAACGTTATGAACTATTTTATAGTAAATTTAACTAGCATTAATTTGAGTGCTAAGAGACATCTATGCGTCTTATGGTTTCTGAAATAAAGGTTTTTATAAATCAAACTTATTGTCCGAACAACTATAAATCAACTTATTTTAGCAAATAT
>NW_027115205.1:0-4387 GCF_000696795.3 Halyomorpha halys | reverse complement strand
CCTCCATAGGCAAGAGTGTCACATTGTCAGTTGTCTTGAATTTTGAGTTGTGTCACTTTAGAAATACTAGTGCGATATGTCAACCCGCCCAGAACGAATTTTAAGCTTTCGACACAAGAGTGCTGAGTTTGTGACTCAACCATTCATTGCCTGTTTTCAAAATTGAATAAAATAAGTTACACTGATTTTAGGATTTGAATTTTCTAAAGTTAATCTTTAAATACATAGTAAATCTGACTTTACAAGAAAATTAGTACTTAGGTTCCATCTTTTTGTGTTCAATAAATCACAATTTTTTAAAAATTTTTAAATCAGACTATACAGGAACCATCATCATTTTTTTGTTTTATTTATTTATATTAAATAAATAAATAAAATTTAAGATTCAAAGATTTAACTAGAAAGATTTTGAAAAGAAAAAGGTATTATTGACTAAATTGATTAAGGTTTTTTTTTAGAAATAATTAACTGACCGATATAAATGTTAAATCTTACCAATGGAAGACAAATTAATTTCGAATATTTTTTAAATTAATTTATTACGTTTGAACTGGCCAGTGAATTATTTTCTGAAATGATATTCGGTGATTAGGTTTGAACAAAAGCCCTCCACACCTGGCAGTCACATGCCCTCTGTTAATGACAATGTCAGGATGAGTGTCTGCAGTTTTGGACAATCAGTGCTCAGCGAGCTTGGAACCCACATCCTCCTAATTTAACCACTGTAATTATACAGTGGATTTCATTCATCTGCAGCTATTTCAAAATAATCAGGTTCGTAGCTTTGTATTCTGATTATTTAATATTTCCAATCATCAATGATTGATATTATATGATTGAGATACAAATAAAAAGATGATTGAAAAACATAACAGTATCTCAATTTTTATTTTTTCATTATATCAATTTTATTTCTGAAATAAATAAGGAATTGGAAGAATTGATGATACGTGTGGATTCTAGTGTTATAATACAAACAAAGGAATCTAAAAAAATTGGATTTAATGCTTACTTATTAAAACAATAATGACTGAAAAACTCCATTATTAACTTATTCCAAACTATAAGAACTTAAAATTTTTAAAAATTAAATAAGGAGCTATGCAGAAAGTCGTGTTAAAAATATTCTTTCAAGAAGAAATCTCTATTTTTCCTTCACGAAAATGTGGTGCTACAGTCTATAACTATCTTTCTATTATATAAAAATGAAATGAAAAAATATGTAAAATTTTATTTTATGTAATATCGCCGTGGAATATTTTATTTTACATATAGATATATGTATTAGTATTATAATAAATTACAGCTACACAATTTGAAAAATGAGTTGTATAATTTATAAAAATTGTTTCAGAAGAACAAAATGAGTTTATAACTCTTTATTGATTACCGATGTCTCGATCCACAATTTAGTTCTTCATCAGTGTTAAAATAAAATTTAAAAAAAAGAAGTTTAAACCAATGGAACAGTAAAAGAGTGACATTAAACAGATAATGCTGCAACAATACAGATGCAAAGGTGGAAGTAATATCAAAAACACCAAACTAAACTATCAAAAAACATAAATAAGATAGGATAGAGGGTAAAGATAAATCCAAAAAAGTTTATAAAAAAATTCAAATAAAAGAAAAATAATTATAACTCAACTTATAGAATCCTATATATAATGTCTGGTCTCAGGATCAGTCGGGTATGTAATTTGAAACAAAATGGAGTTTTTTTTCTGTTTGAGCTTCCCATTTTTTTCAGTTTTCAGTAAAACTTTAGAGTTCTATTCTAACATCCTCTATATTAAAATAAAATTATTTTTCTTTTTTTAATATCAAATGGGTATGTGTTGTACTAATATAAAATACACTGTATGCTGCTTACCAAGCCTCATTTCAACTTAACATTTGAAATTTATGAAAAAATGAAATTTTTCAGTTATGATTTAGTAATATATAAGCAAAAAAAAAAAGTATAAAACAGCGATTTCAATATAATTAAATGTCAAATAAATATAAAAGTTAAATTAAAATTTTTACTTCATTAAAAAGAAAATTCTTTAAAGTAAATATGAATTTAATTAATATGAATGATGATTGAGCGGTCTAGTTGATGGAGTAGCTATCGCCAGCCAACGTTTTCAGTATTGACAATTCTAAGAAACTGAGAAGTTATAAAAGTATATGAGTGGAAGTGGATGGTGCTAATATTTTGTACACCTGTGGATAAGTGTTCTCTCCTAGCTTATCTTCTATTTCCTAGATGAAATTTTTATGACCTCTATTCGGAACTACTGCCGTATATAAGGGTATGTTATGTATTTACTATGGTGCTAACATACCAGAGCCTCAGCAGCTATCCTTCATACAAAGATGGCTTTACTGTTTCAATTGGAAATATCGATGATGAAGCCTCGAGTAATATTAAATCGATTCGTCTGTGTAGATGTTTTATCGTAATGAGAGATACGAAAATCAATGTATCCGCTAAATTAAGTAAAAATAAAAATAAAACAACATAGAATGCATTATCTTAAAAGCGTCACAAATATATTTGTTTATATGTTTATAATTCATTCATAATAAACTGAAGAAAAAAAAATAAACAGTGAAACTTTAACCTATGGGTCAAGGTTTCAGTTCTGCTTCTTGAACAACGGTTGTGTGAATCCCAGAGCCCACAGGGTTGACTTACGGCTACAGTAACAGCATAAATAATTATCTGCAACAGCTGAATTCGAATCCAGCTCCTTTGAGTTAGTAGCATACAACGCCACGCCACTTTCCTTGTGACTAAAACAAATAATAACCTCAAAATATAATTTAAAAATAATTACCTTCTAATAAGGTAATAATAAAATTAAAATACAGTTGATGCATTACTGGAAAATTAAAGAGGTTTAGAAAAGAAGAAGGATAACGTTAACCATCGAAGTACATGTGAAATAATTATATTAAAAAAGCAAAACAACTAAAACAAAATAACTTTGAGCACATTTTAAAAGTTTTATGGCCACCATTGTGTTGGGGGATGTTGGAACCATCCAACCGGCCAAAGAGGAACAGCTATTTCAGGATCTCCACCGTTAATGGCCAGTGGTAACAGAGTGAAAAGTGTGAGGATGTGGGAACGAAGTGAAAAGTGTGGGAGATGCGGGAAATAAGATCGGTCGACCTTCTCCGGCCAAGTTATTTGTTTCCCTTTCCTGTCAGCCTCCACCTCTAACTGTTACCTTTAATTACTGTTCAGCTATTCCCAGACTAGCCCGAAATGTTCAAGTTTTGCTTTATATAAATTGTTTTAGTAACATGAATAGTATTCGATAATAATTTCTAGCACTCATCTAATAGTATTTCATAACTAATAAAACTGATATCTAATTGTGATGATGTGGTGAGAGCTAACTATAGATTAGATGGTCAGGGAGTGGGGTCAGTTAAAATTAACAGAAAAAGAAAGAACTAACATAAAAAGGTGTAAAATGTAAAATAATGAGAGCCCAAAAAGTAATAAAATGTATCAATATATAAAGGGCGTGTAAAAACGGATATATTAACGTGGAGTATGTAAAAACAATGTTACAGAAAATAAGAAGAAATATGGTGAATAGGAAATGAAGAATCAAGAGATAAGATAAGAGAGAAAAAAATAATTTACAGTTGTAGGCAGAGATCTCTGCTAAACTGAAATTGCAGGAATAGTCATGCAGGTCGACAAAGGCGTTAGAAAAACGGTAAACGAACGTTGATATAAAATAAGATTTAAATATAAAATTATGAGAGCCAAAGGTATTAAAATGTATAAATACGTAGTGGGTATGTAAAAACGGATAATAAAAAAAAAACATTTATTTTATTTGTGCCGAAGTTTTAGCCACAATTTTTGGCCTTCACCAGAGGCTACAAAATAAAACAAGATGGTAAATTAAAATTATTAGAGACATTTAAATATTAAACGATGAAAAAATGAGTCTTAAATTCAATTATATTTAATATTTTATTTACCATCAGAAGGTTTTCAAATCCGATTGCAAATTGAAATTTTTAATTATACTCACAATATTGCTTTGTATGTTATAAATAATTAATAAATATTTAAGATGTCATAAAAAATGTATTTCATCAAACATTGCGTGCATAATAAAATTTTACTATTTTAATACCACATATAAAAATAACAAAACAAAAGCTAAATTTCCGTCTTAAATTATTATTTCATCTTTTAAATAAACGATCAAAATTGCGATTTTCAGAAAAACTAAAGATTTATACTTACCTTCTCAGACCAATTTGGACTTACGGTGCACAAATTTACGGATATGCCAAAAAAACTAACTTACTGAAACTGCAACAGTTTCAATCAAAATTACTAAGACTGATCAGTAGCGCTACCGCCTAC
>NW_027115204.1:168-4341 GCF_000696795.3 Halyomorpha halys | reverse complement strand
AAAAATCACTAAGTTTATAATAAATACAAAACAGGGAGGTAACCAAACAGCACACTGGACATTAGATAAAGTCCAAAGAGATAGTAAGAAATGTAGAATGATGGCTGTGGCAGAGAGAAGTGAAGATGCACAAATGGTTGACAATATTTTCCCATATGAAATCATAAGGTGATTATTATTGTATAAATTAAAATATATAAGGATGAAGATTGGTGTTATATAGGTTTTTATAGTGCATGAATATGGGACAGTGGTCCCGAAACGTTGTACAATGTCATGAATAAATAAATCATAATTTATTCAAATGATGGAAGTGATTAACCTCAAAAAAAAAATTTTAAAATAAAAATATCTGTCTAGGTGCATATTTTTTATTAATATTTCATATTATAACTACTCTTACTTATATTATTACTTCTATCTAAGTAGCAGTTGGTAGCTCAGTGGTAAGCCACTGGGCTACTTACTCCAAGGACGGGTTCGAATCCGGTTGTGGCAGATAATTATTTTCTGTTTCACTATAGCCATGAGTCAGTTCTGTGGATTCGAGAGGCCTCATGAAGTGGACACCCTTAACTGGGTAAAAATCTGGCGGTCAAGCATGATTCTGACCAAATCATAACCGTTGGTCTAGTTACAAAGTACTGCACCCTTGACCCTTTTAGCAGTACAGATTTAATTTTTTTTAACTACTTGACTCCTCAGTGCTACAGAACGATGTGATCTTTTGCCTCCTCAGTAAACCTGCACTAGATGACCCTATCTTGTGCTGTCGCTCACCAGTTGTGGGTGTTTAGGCTTTTTGAATAATAGTATCTTCCCATTCTTTTCCGCTAAATCATTTAGCTGAGCAACTTTTTTGGAATACTATATTCCTGAAATCCGGCTTCGTGTCCAGCCCAATGCAGTCTTCCAGGCTTGGTGTGTCTCATTGCATCAGTTTCCCCCTATACAGATTATAGATCTCCCTGTTCTTCCTCATTTTTCAATTCCCTCTGACTTCAACTGGTCCAAATATGCAGTACAAGATCTTCAGTTCAAAGATAAGGAATTCCTTTTTTCCAGTCCTTGTGATGTTGATCTATAATTAAAAGTTTTAAAAATTAATGAAATAGTGACAAAATAGGGTGGTATTTTGTCACTATTCAAATATTTCAAAATTCAAAAATTTAACTGATATTAATGACCTGGGTAGAATAGCCTGCAAAAAGTTTTTAAATAATTGGATATTAGGTGTAGATTTTGTAGATAAGATTTTCTTTGATGATGGCCAATTTGGCCAAAACGTTAGACTTTTTAAGAAATAATAAAGAGTGATTTGAGACTTAACTTAGATACTAATTAATTAATTTAAACAATAATAATACATATTATATTCCGTAATATTCAAGATTTATTTAAAATATATAAAAGGAAATTTAATGGCTTTTATTTATTCTCAGATCTAAAATATGGCTTTGAAAGTGACAAGGTTCAGATGGAAAGATTAAATATTAACTAGATGTGAGAATTTTATAACATTACTGACTCTTAATCTCAGGGCAGATTTTCTAGACAACAGAAAGAAGAAACTTAACTAAATTAATGGCTACTTTTACAAATATTCTTATATTCTATTTGGAAAAACAAACTAAACAATTTATAATCTTCTTTGATGGCTGACGATTCTCAATGTCTTCTTTTTTATCTACCTCTGACAGAAAACAAAGGGTGGTCCGCACCACCTCATCCTGGAGACGTCCTAGGTTCCTGGACAAGTCCAATTCAATCGCCATTCAAACCACCAGCCATCTCTTCCTTTGTCAATCTTAAATGTTCACTCGTCGATTGCAGCACAATCGCTCTAATTCACTTGTGATGATTTATGATGTAAATACTTTATTAATAATTTTTATCGTCTTATATTTCTTCTTGAATTAATTTTTACTATAATTGTGGTAGCGAAACAACAAATGTTGAAATTTTTTAATCTACCCACTCAACATAGCAGTAATTCCACAAACTTCAGAAGGATGCGTGCCACCATCTTGAAATATTTGAAATAACTTTGTTTTGGACTTCATAACCTCTGAATGATGAAATTGGTTAGCCTGCTTTTTTGGTTTAATACAACAGATAAACAATACATAAAATAAAACATACCAAAAATCATTTATATATAAAGAATAACTATTCATTAAAAAAGAGGATATTAAAATTGATTGCATAATTCCATATTTAATGTAAAAAATTTCAAAAATTAAAAATGAAATAAAACACTTAATTTTTTAAGTGTTTAACAAGCTAGTTAATTTATGGATGAAAAACACTGTTTGAAAGCTATAAGTCTACTGTCACAAGTAGTGGAAACAATCCCCCCTATGGACGATGCAGTAGAATCGATAAGGAAAAACCAAGGAGTGAGAACCTTTTCCAAGGACTACTCGTCCCTCGTTAAAGACGGAACCTCACCTATGGTTTTTTTACACTCAGTGTGTTAATTGCTGTCCATTTTTTTACTTTAACCATAAAAAAAATGTTATTTCATGCAATGTTAAACTGGTATTATTGTGTTTATAATTGAAATTTTCAATCTAACCTTAGATAGTCAGATATAGAGGATAAAGACCAATTACTCGTCGAAAACTAATATCTTTCACTTAATTTGATATTACTTTTAATATTTTCAAAATTAGAGATGATATATTATGATAATCAAAAATTATTTAAAATGAAATAAAATAAATTTTATTAGTTTTAACTAATTTCATATATATACGATAGGTTGGGTTCAAATTAAAAACTTTAATATTTAACAGATAATAGAATTTTATTTAAATTTTATAACATAAGAGACTCTTTTCTCAGGGCGGATTTCCTGGCAATCAGAAACAGACGACACTTTACTAATATTAACACTTAAACTTAATTAATAGCTATTCTACAAATACAATAAATTTCAGTTCGAAACAAAACTAATCATTTACACAATCTTCCTTTGATGATATATGACTGTTGACATCCTCTTGTCCATTTCCTCTCTTTTATCTTCAATGTTCACTGGTCGATCCAAATATAATCAATTGTAGTACAATTGCTCTGCTTTATTTGCTATGATTTATGAAATAAATAGTTTATTGATAATTGTTATGTTCTTCTATTTCTTCTTTGATTATTCTTTTTCTATAATTTTTGTATAGAAACAACAAAAGTTGAAAAATTTCTATCTATCTCAACACAAACAATTCAACGAACACTTCGGAAGGACGCGCGCCGCCATCATTCTTGTTTTGAACAGCGTAATTATTTTAGACAATGAAAACTGGTTAGCTTGCTTTTTGATTTAAAATAACACATAAACAATACTGAAATGATATACATAAAATAAAAACATAACTGAAATCATTTATCTATAAATATCAACTAATTATTAAAAAAGAGGATATTATAATATATACCTTGTACTTAAAAGACAGTCTAAGTTATATCTTTTAAAATTCTGTATTATTTTTTTAAGGTGATCTTCCATGTCGCTACCCTAATGCCGAACAACCCCAACGATCCAAAAGGAAACAGAAAAAAAACTCATATCGGAAATAATTATGTTACCATAGTTTATAATGATAGCGGTGAAGAATACAACTTTCAAACTGTTAAAGTAAGTTTTTTATTATTTATTTATCACCCTACCCTGCCTATTAGACAATACGGATGTTTGCAGCAGTGGGTAGAACTCGAAGTTTTATTATTATATTTAAATATTGCTTGGAATTCAACCTCATCAATTTAGTAAATGATGAGGAAATAGAAATAGAATGTAGAGTAATAATTTATTCCCCCCCCCTATATTTAAGGAGAAGCTAATTGGGGTTGCAGTCAGTGAAGAGTGCAAAGAAATAAAGAGCTATTTATTAGAGCCAAGAATTTCAGGCCTTTATGAGAGCGAAGAACAAAAACAAGATTAGAACTATAATAACAATGATTAAGTCCACAGTTGGGCAAATGTTGATTGATTGATGAGATACCGATTACTTTTTAATTCCTGAATTTTCAACTGGAATAATCAATTATTCCTACAAAAACATATGATTAACCATCTGAATACTTTTTTATTTGTGAATTTTCTACTCCAATAATCAATTATTCGTACAAAAACATATAATTAACCATCGGAATACTTTTTTATTTGTGAAT
>NW_027115204.1:0-118 GCF_000696795.3 Halyomorpha halys | reverse complement strand
CTACTCCAATAATCAATTATTCGTACAAAAACATATAATTAACCATCGGAATACTTTTTTATTTGTGAATTTTCTACTCCAATAATCAATTATTCATACAAAAACATATAATTAACCA
>NW_027115203.1:0-4600 GCF_000696795.3 Halyomorpha halys | reverse complement strand
CAGGTCGAAACGTCGGCATAAAATAAATAAATATGGTTTTGTTTATTTATGTTGTTCTTTGCTGACCGCACCCCCTGACAAACTTCTCCAATCATAAAATAAACTACTGTACTTCTAAATTTATTTGAAGTAAAATTAATCTTTGGTAACACAATCTTCAGCTAATTGCTAATAATAATAAATTAATGTTTATAAATGCATTTACCCAACTAAATAGAATGCCACACTCGGGTCCAATCTGGCACCTTTGATGTTACACATTTTTTTATCGTTGTCAATTAAGTACCAGTCATTAGTCAGGTCTAATACCTATTCTGGAGCTGATTGGACTAGAGTGGTCCCAGGATTGGGAGTTTACACGAAAAATGCGTTGGATTTTCAACAGAACAGGGAGAATCTAGACATTGTAGGACCACTTTTAATTCATGTCACCCCAGATAGTTAAGGTTCCATCTAATCCAGTCAGATACACAATAGAAGAAATGCGGATTATATATTGTGGAAAAATATTTATAATATTCATGTTATCATTATTAATTCCACCCAATCACCATGAAAAAAGTGCGAAAACCGATAATTGAAAACTTGGTGGAATTTATTACGGTTTTATATTATCGACAGGAAGTGACGAATTTTTGCTAAGAGAGATTTCTACTACGGAGATAGACATATAGAATTATAGAGGCTTCGGTAACATTAATACCATCGTCTTCAGAGAGATATTTAGAAGATAGTTATCAGGTGTAAAGGAAGTACTGTCAAAATTAAAGGACCGCATTCGTTAAATTTATACTCCCCTCCGAATTTTGAATTATTTGTGCCTTCCGGTCGGAAAACGAATATATATGTTTAGATTAATGAAGGTGGATATCGGACATTAGGAAAGATAGCATCGACATTTTGACGCACGATACCCATCGGCGAACTTTTTTTTCCTCTTCTTCAATGGACCATACAGAAAACCCAGGCGGTTTTGCACAGTGTCTGTATTTTGTTATTACAGTTATAATTTGCATTATTTTCAAGTTTTACATATGAGTTGTGATTTCTATAAAGAAATAGCATATTTATAAATATGTATATGGTGATAATGTCCAAATACAACGTGTTTCAGTAAAACACACCAAGTAAAGTAATGAAAAATCATTAGTAATATTGACTCTATTACTAATGATTTACTGCTTTTTGTAAATCATTAGTAATATTGACGCCTGATCGTTCATGATATTTAAAATTTAACCTTTGTAATCGACCAAGAAAGCAATTTTTCATCAACAATCGAGGTTTTACGTAACAAAACATGCAGAAGCAAATAAAAGATAAATCTGATCGTCGGCTGTTCGCGGCATTATTCGAAGATGCAGTGCGAGCATCACACAACTTTCAATTACTAACCTACCAATATACCATATACCAACCTACCCCGCATTGAATGTAGACTGACGGGCTCGTGTCGAGGTTATCGCAATTTTTGTGATTTTCTAAAAAAAAGAAATCTATAGAACAGTTTTTTTATTTTTCAGTTGCTATAAATATCTAAAATATAAATTATTCCTAATTTTTTTTTTAAGTATAAACTTTATTCCTGCCAAGAATTAACAGTTTAGCAAAAGATAACGCTTACGTATTCCAGCGATCTCGATTTTTTCCGTTCCGATGTCTGTTTTTAATTTTTTTCCATAAGTTATTCCGGAAATTCTTTATTATTTTGTAGTTATCTATTGTTTATTATTGATAAGAATAAAGAATTGGTTATTATTTTAAATAAAAAATATTAAAGGTACTTTAGAGAATTTTTTTTTTTAATTTAAGTCCTGTTAGACTAGTGAGGATACAACGCAGCTCATGTAAAAGACCATTTAATTCTACATTAGCATGGCGAGTTTAATTAAAATCGCTAGAATAGTATTTGTGAAATTCGAAAAAAAGGTGGAAAATCAATTTTATAATGCAGCACTTCTGGTCATTAGATTTTATCGAAAATGTTTCTGTCACATCTCAGGCATCTATCTCACTTAAATATGTAATTCCAGTTGCGTATGTCACAACACAGACTATTTTGCGAGGCTAGGGTGTTGTTGTTTGTTGGGGTTTACGGGCGTAAAACCCAAATCATAAATGCCCATACAATACTAGGTTTTTTCGACTCAAGAGTTCTCAAAACATGTATTTCCGTCGAAATTTTCCCTTACTGTATATTCCATTTATAGCTAAGTGAAGGTAAAACTTCTAGGAAAAATTAAACTGTATTTATTCATTTATATAATTATTGAATCATAAAGATTTTTGTGTATTTGGCTGTTCTCAACTATATTAAAAAAATAAAAAAGTTTAACCAAAAATGTTCAGTCATTTAAATTTTATTTGTCAAAATTGTTTTTATAAGCTGGATTTCTGTATTAATATATATAACAAAGTGTTATTTTTTTAAAAAGTTATTTTAGTAAAGAGAGTGTTTAAAAAATTGTTACTGTTAGGAAAAATATTAAAGATCCTAGGAATTAGGTTTTAAAGTGGACGAAAATTAGTACAAAACGTCATCGTATGAATAAATAAAGCATAATGCGAGTTTTAAAGGTGTGTACTTTTTTCCTAGGAGCAGAAATATAGTAGTTATTCAACTAGTGATTTTCATGACAATTCTTTAAATAGCTACTATTTCAGTCGCTTTGTCTGTTTTTTTTTTAACAGAACAAAATCGCTGTTGCAGCAGGTAAGCGGGGATACCAAAGCAAAGCTAGTTAGGCCCTTGGGAAGCTTTGCGGTAACTGATCCCCTTTCTGTGTCAGTGGAGCAGGACAGGCCACAAAGGCCTCCACCACAAGAGCCAGGTGATCCTTGGCACTCAAGAAATCCTGCCGAAGGAAACTGATCCACCTCGAAAGACTCGTCGGTTCCTTTTGATGGAAGAGGCGGCGATGGTATCGTCAAAGAGAGCCCGACGATAATTGAGTTAAGGCAACTCCTGCCCCCAAAACGCTCGAGATCCACCTCACTGCCTGCTCAACAGCCCATGATCCTCTACCGATTTACCGATTAGGGGATCATCCTTCCTCTCACTACTAGTGCGGAGTGTGTTCTGGCTTAGGATTATGGTATTAGCGTTTGAGTAGATTCCACTTTATGCTTCATTCTTGTAGTATCTTCAGTTCGTACGATGACCGCGAAAACACCTTTTACATATGTCCAAGATAAATGTATAATATAAGTGAAACTATTAACATTTAAATGAGAAAGAATAAGAAGTGAAAATTTTATATAAGCAAGTTTCTGATCATTTTTAATTAATTAAGAGTTGAACAAAAATAAGTCTTAACATGAAATGTTCCCTTCCATTCGACGTTTCATAGAAACTGTTATGCCTTTGAGTGGTTTTCTTCTTAGTGTTGCATTCTCTTACATTATTATTAATATTTAAAAGAAAGGATAAATACAAAAAGAATAATTAAATTTTATTGATTTCATTATTTACATAATAAAATAATCTAAAGATATTATGAATGGATCTAGTCTAAAAAATATCTTTTTTTTCCATATACCAAAACATCAACATTAATTGTTGCATTAATTTTGACGAATATCATAGAACTGCTGCTCCTATCAAGATAGTCATATAAAACTACTTTATGGAAAATTCATTTAACTTAAATTTGAATTATAATAGTTCCTGGAAGATCAGCCAAAATAAATTCCCAAAATATTTATTTTTCGTTCTTTGGTAAAAAAAAAATTAAAACCTTTAATTTAATGCAGGTAGCATAGACTTCCTAAAATGTGAGCTCTCATCGAGGTATTTTAACGTTCAATAGCTCCCGAATGTTCCTTATATCCCCAGTTCAATTTTCTTTTCTTTTTTTAAATCAAAATTTTTATTCAAATGGAAAAAAATGTAGATTTTACAAATTTATTTTGGTAAACGGCATAGAAACTGCACCTCACAAGAAGATAATCATCAGAAACTAGCCTATTACATATTTACTTGGTAAAAATATTTTTTTTTTAACTTAATCTCAGATAAGACAAATATTTCAGTAAAAAAAATTTTTTTTTTTATTATTATCAAAATTCGCTTTTAAAAAAAAAATTTTTTGAGGTACGAAAAACGAATATCAAATTTATTTTTCTATAAAAAAATATTTTATTTCACATTGCTAGGTACCACATTCGATTTGTTTTCGGACGTAGAATCCAAAAATCATATTTTCAATCGTATTAAATGAGTTAAAATCCAGACTAAATCACGATCAACAAAAATAGCTTTTATATATCCACGGATATTTATATATCCATAAAAACAACAATGTATTTGGATGTGTTTTTTGGTTTTTGTGATTTAGTGTGCATTTTAACTAATTTAATATAATAGACAATTTTGTTTTGTGTTATACATTCAAAAATAAGTCGAATAGTATATTATGACACCCATATGCCAAAATAAGAGGACGGTAATTAAATCATGTAGGGGAGATATACTTTGCAATGTTGGATAAAATATTCTTTTTATAGAGAAATATAGTTGACATTCGTTTTTCATGACTCAAAAAATCTTTAATCCCAAATTTTCAAAGCAATAAAAAACCAAAATTTATTTATTTATTTT
>NW_027115202.1:0-2602 GCF_000696795.3 Halyomorpha halys | reverse complement strand
AGGAAAAAACGTTTAAATGCAACAAAATCCGAAATAGAAATTGAGCAGAAAGGTCAGTCTGAACTGGTATTTATATGCAACTTGGCAAGTAAACAAAATGAAACTATTAGAGAGAAGCTCCGGTACACGTGACCAGCAACACACTGAGTTGGAATTCCGTCCCAGTTTGAATCAGTTACAGAGAAAGTTAACTTTTCCAATACAGGCAGGACAAAACACCACACCAAGAATAAAGTAATGTTAAAAATCAGACATCTCTAATATTGCCTAATATCTTTGACTTCTCAGCCTGGAGAGATATCCTCTCGCAATTGGAATTGAATGTACAGAAGGATGCCTCGTGTATTAGTTCATTCTTTTCATTTAGAATATTAGGATCTATAATGTGTAGAAATGAACTCCCACCCCTTAACACAATTACTAATGACCTGGCTGATGAGATTTATTGTTATATTCAACAGCTCTTCACTCAACTACATTAGAAAACAATAATGCAGTCTTTGTTCGATCTAAAAATTATTCCTTCGGGATTTTTCAAATTATTTCTATCGCTATTTAATTAATCTGAGAGTAAAAGTGCGATATCGTTTGGAAGAATTCTCAAGACATTGGCTCTAAATGAGCCTTCATAAATTTACAGCAACTTTTTGGCCCGTTGCCAATATTTGCCCCGAATAATCTCCCTTCGTGGAACAATAAATCCCAACAATAATCGAGCGTCGGGGGCGAGGCTAGAACCGTGCCAATCGCTCCCGAACCAGCTGTCCCAACTCCGACAGTATTTCTAACGGCCAATCAATTTTCCGCATCCTTTGTCCCCTTGTATAAATTAGCAAATGGCAGTGCCCTTCTACATTACAGCAGTTGTCATCGCCAGTTAGTAGAACTCGGTTCAACTACCGCCTTCATTTCCAACAAAATTATATCCCCCTTAAAACGTTCTTGAGTGATATTTTTTCTAGAGAAAGAGGTGTCTAGTTATATGATGAAATATTACAATCTGTTTTAATTAAGGGAAGTAATAAAGGAGCATATTTATAATACAAATATAATTGCAAATGAGAACATAATTTACGTAAATAAAGCTAAAAATACAAAAATTATTTAATTAAAAAAAAAAACGCGACATTCGAAATAACCCTACCCGTCCCCCATATGGATTCCGTAAAATGAGATACGCAAGTACAGATAAGATTATTTATGCAGTCAGTAAAATTTGAATTTGAAATTTACGAGTGCAATAGAAACCCACTAAACCAACCCTTGCTCAACTAGATATATGTAATTAACAATAAACCGATGATAAAGATAAAATATATTAATTACTGAGAAAACACCAACTTCCGTAAAACAATATAAAATCATTGATTTCCTCTAAACATTTAAACGCACAAAGTAAACTTAAACTAAATAATTTATTTACCATTTTTTTTTTAAAATTATTTTATAATAGTCTTAAAACTTTATCATATTAGGAATATATTAAGTTTTGTATTAAATTTGGATTTTTACCTAGTAAATGAATTAGTTTTTATTTTAAAGAATTTCAAATCGGCTTTTCCGCTTAAACAACCAGGACATATAAACGGGGGTGACAATTTTTATTTAATTGCCTTGTGGAAATAAGAAGATTCTAATCCCATCCTCCCGCAGTAAAACCCAGCGTTGCATAAAATAGAAATTAATGCAATTTCTCTTTTTTTTCAAAGACCCTAAAAGAAAAATTATTAATGACATTTATGAAGATATTTGTATGCATTACTCTAGTCTGACTTGAGTCATCTTATATCACGAAACATTTTTTGTTTTAATCAAATTCAAACAAATTGATTGGCGCCCATTGCATGTAAAAAGTTTAGTACTCATATAGTGGTCCTTTAGTAAAAGAATTAACAAATATTTAATAGACTGGAAATGTCCTTAAGGAAACATGACCCCTGTCAGGAAGGGATTTATCCGGATCCATTATCCTTATTATCTGTAGTCAATATCCAAGAACCCCAGCAACACTCTTTTCCAGCTACTGTTTATTTCTATTATTGTTTAAAATGTTTCAGAAAATATTACCGTATATGTACACGGTAATGAAAACAAAACAATAAGACTGAACTTCTGACCCACGGTTAAATGAAATAGAGCAAAACTCTTAAGAAGAAATTAAATATAAAATATTGTCATAAAAGATATTAAGGAAGAAGAAAGCCCTAGAGCCCTCTAAATACTTTAGGTAACAGCGAGGCACTTAAAGACAAGATCACATGAATGGAGGTCAAACGACGAGCAATGTCAACAGTCTAAAATTATCATAGTATGTTACATATTCTAAGTGCGTTAAAATCGAAAACAAAAATAAACTCGTTGTGAGTGCTTAATACGACAGATAGCACACTCGACCTTAGAGCTCTGCGAGTAATTCTGATAATTTTTAAAATTTAGCGAGAAAAATGAAATATTTGTTCCAAGAGAACCGATGAAACATCATAAACCATGAACCACGCAAGTTGTTTAAACAAAGTAGATAACTTTACTACTTATCAAGCAAATAGCTCTTAGGCACTCAGTAAAATCTGCGAGAATGGTGAATGTTTTGTATTAAATCAAT
>NW_027115201.1:0-1438 GCF_000696795.3 Halyomorpha halys | reverse complement strand
GTTCAATGTTGAATTTATTAATAATGGAACATTCTAGCAAACCCACAATATTTATCTTAGGAACCATCAGACATACAGATGTCTATAAGTACCCAAATTAAAGCTAGTTTAATGTGTATATAGTACTTTATTCCGTTTATCTTTGTATAAGTAGAGGTTCTCATAATATTTCCCAAAATAAATTAACAAAATTATAATTTCTAGTTGGTCGGACAAAACATTTGGTTTATGAAAAACTGTATCTCTGGAACCATTCCAGGTGCAGATGATGCCAGCACTCAATTTAAAGCTAGTTGAATATACTATAATGTTTATCTGCCTAAGAGTAGGTAGTAGTGTTTATGATGTTTTCCAATATAAAATTATAAAATGTTGATTTCTAGTTGTTCAGACTATTTATTTAGTCGTACGTTAGACGTACAGATGTATTAATCAAATTAAAGATAGCTTTATTTACTAAAAAGTAGTTCATAACGTTTAGCTCCGTAAGAGTAGAAATTTTTATGATATTTGCACATAATATGAATTTTTCATAAAAAAAAGGTTCAATCAATTTCATTTAGTAAATATCATGAAAATTACTTCTCATACATGTCATAAACTAACCTATAGCACATTAAACTAGCTTTAATTGTGTGCTTATGGATATCTATACGTCTCATATTTCATGAAATACAGATTTCCCATAAAAACTTTCTAACTACTAATTTTTCAGTACACTTTTTATGAAATATTACTTTTTAAAAAAGTTTTTCTCTAGAACTATTCAACATAAACAGCTCTATTAGGGCTCATATTTTAAAAAAAATTCTCTACTATAAATGATGTTCTCTTAGGTTTCCTAATGTTATTAGTAGTTATAAAGATATTGAGCTCCGAATGAATTTTTTATAACAGCCGCCATTTTTTATTCCTGCTAGCTAAACTTGGCAGACTCATCAGTTTTGACTCGCAATTATATCTAGTTTCCATTAAAGTAATAAAAAAATGGGGTGAAATAACTTGCTTTTATCTCCTCTTGGGCTCATGGACTAATTGAGAAAACTGTTTTGTAATTCATTAAAAGTTAAATATTTTAATCATTTATAAATATAGTGATTACTTTTCTTTAAAATATGTTCGGTTAAATTTTTATTTTTGTAGGTAGTTTTAACGACATAGAGCTCCGAATGGAAAAATATTTTTTTAATGTTTGGAAACAGTCGCCATTTTTTAATCTCCCTAACAATACTTGACATACTCGTCAAGTTTTATTATTAATTATACATAGTTTTCATTAAAGTAATCAAAAATTGGGGTGAAATAACCTTTTTCATCTAACTCTCT
The DNA here is from genome assembly GCF_000696795.3 of Halyomorpha halys. Taxonomy (NCBI): domain Eukaryota; kingdom Metazoa; phylum Arthropoda; class Insecta; order Hemiptera; family Pentatomidae; genus Halyomorpha; species Halyomorpha halys. The sequence goes on along the minus strand of NW_027115201.1, from coordinate 112 downwards.
CGGACTTAGTGACTTAAGACTTAAATTATTTTATTAATTACTAAGATAAATAACTGACTTTCAGCAGTTATTATTATAGCGTAATGTCTTTCATTAATTTGAACTTCAGTGT
>NW_027115200.1:3720-5218 GCF_000696795.3 Halyomorpha halys | reverse complement strand
TTCTGTACTAACAAATTGCACTATTTTATAATCGAAAAGTCTCAAATTTACATTATAGTTTATATTTAATTTAATGTTCCCTTATTTATTAATTAAATTGAGACACATTTATATAACAATGAAGTTAAAAAGCTTTCGTTTGAGATCCCTCCCCCCCCAATCTGGGGTTTACTAATAATAACAAAACGTTACAGACAAACAGACTCAGACTGAGTATAAGTAACAAAGTTATTTGAATCAACAACCTGGAGAGTCTCGTCATTAAGCAACTGACACAACACACAGACTACCCCTTTCCAAAATATCAAATTTCCGCATCCCTCTCATTAAATGCAGAAAAAGATGCTCAGAAAAAAGCCACAGATTACATCATATAGCCATAGGATATAGCTAGACTATACCACCACTAGCTATAGGATATAGCTAGACTATACCACCACTAGCTATATGATATAGCTAGACTATACCACCACTAGCTATAGGATATAGCTAGACTATACCACCACTAGCTATAGGATATAGCTAGACTATACCACCTTAACTGGACTCATATCAACACCTTATAATGCCACAAGGCAATCAAAGGAACCTTGGAAGCACGAGGTATATAATTATATATCATATATTATGTATGCATGAAGTACTAATGTAATTATTTTTAAAAAGAGCACGTAAAAACAAAACAAATAAATTCTCACACGATATTCCGGGAGGAGATGTCACAGATTTAGATGCAATGGTTTTGGACGGAACATTTTGGATGTAGAAGGAACAATCAGAAAATGTATTAAATGTATAAGATTATAACAAGGTTATATAAACTTGAAAACAGGAATATGAGGGGGTGAAAACAATTGTATAAAATTGAGTTTTTTAAACCTATTTTTTGCATCGTCTAGAAACGAAAAATAATTTTATTAAAATGATATATATTTTATATTTAATTGAATTTTCTCAAATTTATTAATTAAAATGAGGCACATTTAAATAAGAATTAAGTTTAGACATGTTTGTTTAGGATAGATAGTACTAATAATAACAAAAAATATTCAAACAGACTCAACCTTCTTCATTAAAACATATTAAATAAAAATGAAGTTTAAAAATGTTTAACTAATGTTCTCATAGTATTGAATGCACATTGTTAACTAAATGCAGTGTCATTGGTGGCTATTAGGCAGAGCATTAAGCAGAAGGCCCATGATTGACAGTCAATCCAATACTGGTAGCTAAATTTGGGAGCATCTTGACCTGGAAGGTGTTAGATAGCGCTAGGTCAGGTTGGTCACCTCTGATAACTATAGTACGATCTATAATACGCAAGGATTTGTGTTGTAATATATGAATAATTACAATATATTACGTAATGTATAGTAATTGATAATTTATAAACCTATAATTTTTTTTTTTTAGTTCCGAAGTAACTGTTACAAAGCACCAATTAGAAGTCGGTATATTTTCAATAATCCAGAATAAAGTAATCTGTAATCTGTAAGAG
>NW_027115200.1:0-1825 GCF_000696795.3 Halyomorpha halys | reverse complement strand
GAGGTCCTGATAGATGACTTGATTTGTGACCAAGTAAGGAGCGTTAAGGATTTTACGAAGGATTTTGAACTGTAAGGATTGGATTCGGGAGGAATTTGATGGTTTAGTGGAGCCCGTAACTCCGTATGTCCAGATAGGCCTTATAATAGTCATGTAGATCAATCTTTTGCAATGGATTGGCAATTTTGACCGTTTGTCTAGTAAATGTTGTAATAGTCGGAATCAACGAGAAGTTTCATGTCTTTTCAGTCTTGTATGAGGATTCCATGTCAGTCGTTTGTCCATACGTAGGATATAATCTTCAAAACAGAAATACGAGGAGGTGAAAAGTATTGTATAAAATTAAGTTTTTTAAATATATTTTTTGCATATTCTATAATAGAAAAGGCTCAAATTGTTGCGAACAGAGTTCAACGTCTAAAGGAATTTTCTCACGCTGTAAATGTCAGTTTCGTTAATTGAAAGATTGAAAATTATCGGAAAATAAAATTCTGTAAATGTATTAAATTAATATACAAAAGTAAAAATATATACATATACAATTCACAGACATCATATAGAAATAATAACTGAACGAAATAAGCTTTGCAACTCACGTTCATATAATAAATAATAATATAAAGAAGGTACATATATATTAGGTTAGTAGTATTGGTAAACAAAAATATTTTATAACAAATAAAAAATTTAAAAAAACTAATCAATATAAATAAAACGAAACAAATGAGAGGTCTTCTTAAAACGCAAAATAAAATATTTATGGTTGATAGTAAATTAATAACGACTGCTGGCTGAAAACGGATAGTAATGTCTATCTGACCTTAAGTTGTGGAGGAGGGCCGTGTAGATGATAGCCGTAGGATGACAGCAAAGTATTAGTAGTAGATCGCAGTCCCTCGTAAGCTGAAGATGATGGTAAGGTATACTTGTATATCGTAGTCACAGTGACACAGTGCGATACATAAAACAACAAGCGCTGGGAGGCGTCGAGTGTTTTTAAAAACACATGACGCTGCAGATAGTGTTTTGTTATAAAAGAGTTGCGCTATTAATTCGTTATTAAAAACAATTCAATTTTAATATTTACAAAATATCTTACATTTTATTACTGAATAATTTATACAATTAAAATAAGTAGATTGTTATCAATGTTATTTGTCGTGCAATCTATTTACGTTAATAAAAGGAAATAAAATAAAAATTTCAATGTTAAAAAAATAAATAAAATGTTTACGTGCGTAAACAGCTGATATACTTTATATTTAATTTAATTTTACTTTATTTATTAATTAAATTGAGGATCCGCTACATTGGACTACACTACCGCTACCTAAGACTGAAAAGACGGGAAACTACACTTCGATTCCGACTATTACAGCACTTACTAGACAAACGGTCAAAACTTCCAACACATTACAAAAGATTAATCTACATGACTGTAATAAGGCCAATCTGGATAATCTGGACAAAGTTGAGCTTTGGGGCTCCATTAAACCTTCGAATTCCTCTCATATCCAATCTTTACAATCCAAATTCCTTCGTAAAATCCTCAATGCTCCTTACTTTGTCTCAAATAAAATAATACATAAAGACCTTAATGTTCCCTATCTAACCGATCTAGCCCGAACCAGATATCACTCCTTCCATTACAAACTCCCTAACCACTCAAATCCCCTAGTTTCTAGCCTTGCCTCCTCTTCCATTCCTGACAATCCTCCGAGGCGCCTGAAAAGAAGATGGCCACGAGACCTGCTAATGTAAAATGTCATTAGAGTGCTACCAATGGGTAGTTCCTCTACACGCCTGTAACACTCCATTGTAACTA
>NW_027115199.1:57656-58666 GCF_000696795.3 Halyomorpha halys | reverse complement strand
GATTTTACGTAGGATTTTGGATTGTAACGATTGGATGCGGGAAGGATTTGATGGTTTGGTGGAGCCCCAGAGCTCAATTCCATATGTCCAAATTTTTAAGAAATCTAAAACCATTTCCACGTTCTTTTGGTCATCATTCAGAGCATCCGATACACTCGGTCCCACTCCCAATCTACGTACGTTCATGTAGTAGAAATGACATTCCTCAAATATGTGACTGATCGTAAGTACACTGTTGCAGTATCGACATTTCGGCGGTACATGCTTACTGATCAGATATCTATGAGTTAAACTCGTATGACCTATTCTCAATCTGGCAATAGCTACCTCCTCCCTGCGATTGGAACGGTTTGATGTGGTCCATGGTTTAATCGTTTTTTTTATTAGTTTTTAATTTGCTTGGCGGGCTTTCATTAAACATGGCTTGCCAACTAGCTAATATTTTATTTTTCATCGGGAGACTTATTTCTTGGGGTGTCAGAATGGGCAAGTGCTTGTTTACTATCAATTGTAGTCATTAAATATATGTGCGTCCTTAAATATTGTAACTGCGAAAGATTGCCGGGTGTCAGTTAGTATACAATATAATTCTTACTAAATACAATCCCAACTTCTCAATACTCATACTCAATACAATACTATCTATAGTTATATTGTCATTTTGATAAATATCCATAATTCAATATTTCGATCATAATCTACCTGGAGTAAAATTAAAAATAAAAATATTTTTGAATCGAAATATAGGGCTATGAATATAAATAAAAATATCAACGTAACTGCTAATAAGAATTTTGATTCTGATGGAAGAATGGCACCGAAACGTTTACGACTATCAATTGGGTTCATTAAATCTATATACATCCTCGAAGCATTACCGGGTCAGCTAGTATACAGTATAATTCTTACTAAATATATTGGAGAAGTTTGTCGGGGGGTGCGGTCAGCAAACAACAACATAAATAAACAAAACCATATTTATTTATTTTATGCCGACGTTTCGACCTGAG
>NW_027115199.1:50825-55546 GCF_000696795.3 Halyomorpha halys | reverse complement strand
TGTTAAATTATATGTTTCATAGTGAATTGAGATTGTCCCTGAAGATGGCCGAATTGGCCGAAACGTTGGACGTGTAAAAGAAATAAAAGTTTTGAGACTATAATTGGATAGTTTTTGAATTATTTATTAACAAATATTTACTTTAATGGAAACCATGTATAATTATTGGTCAAAACTTATGTGTCAATCGGTCTCAATGGTTTCAATATAATACTTATATATTACCAACACAGTGTGAAGAATAAGAAAAAATATTAATGATTCCCTTAAGAGTTTCTTGAGGAGCTAGCCAGGAATGTCATCGCATATATTGGATCAATTTATGTTTCCAAATCATAATAGTAAGGTATACGTAAATTTTTAATTTTACCTAAATACAATAATTAATATCAAACTATCAATTGTAGTCATTAAATATATATATACATCCTTAAATATTGTAAATACGAACTATTGCCGGGTCAGCTAGTATAATTCTTATATATAATATAGCGGGGTGGGTCCGGCGGGGAAGGATTGCCTTTTTTTTTAGTGTTATGATCTCCTCTTGTGAGATTGTGACATGTCGTTCATCGACCAACCTACTCGCTATAATTGTCCATTTAAATAGTCTGATAAGTAAGGCTACCATGGAGGGCGTGAGTGGAGTGTTTCATGCCGATTTTTTATCTCAGAGGATTTTAAAATATTGCTCTATCTTAAAGTCTCTCTTCCCGTTTTAAGCTAATATTTCGAAAGTGATATAGGACCTTCGCTCTCTGGGGGTTTAGTGGGGCGGGTCCAGCGGGGAAGGATTCCCTTTTTTTTAGTGTTATGATCTCCTCTTGTGAGATTGTGCCATGTCGTACATCGACCAACCTACTCGCTATATTATATATATAGTAGTACAATATAATTCTTACTAAATATAATCCCAACTTCTCAATACTCATACTTAATACAATACTATCTATAATTATATTGTCATTTTGATAAATATCCATAATTCAATATTTCGATCATAATCTATCTGGAGTAAAATAAAAAATAAAAATATTTTTGAATTCAAATATAGGGCTATAGGGCTATGGATATAAATAAAAATATCAACGTAACTACTGATAATATTTTTGATTCTGAAGATGGAAGAATGGCACCGAAACGTTTACGACTATCAATTGGGTTCATTAAATCTATATACATCCTCGAAGCATTGCCGGGTCAGCTAGTATACAATATAATTCTTACTAAATATATTGGAGAAGTTTGTCGGGGGTGCGGTCAGCAATGAACAACATAAATAAACAAAACCATATTTATTTATTTTATGCCGACGTTTCGACCTGAGGTCAGGTCATCATCAGGGCTATAGAACAAAAGAGATAACAACAGCATTTAGAGAAACATACAATTGAAAAGGAATAGTATACAAACAAATTTAGAATTATACAAAATATTGAATTATATCATAAATGATAAAAAAATGAATAGTACAAAATTTTAATTGATTGATAATCTTGAAATGGTATGGTAGTAGATTGAAAACAGTAACAGATAAAATATAATATCATGTAGGTAAGAAGATATGTATAATATAAGATATGCAAGTAGTGTCTAAAATACTGAAAAAATAAATAATTAAATTGAATCTACAAATTGAACACTATAACAGACAATGAAAAATAGTGAGTGGCTTATATCTGAATTAGAGTGTGAGTATTAACTTATATACCTATACTAAAAAATAAATATATATGTGCATATTTATATATGCTGACCGCACCCCCCGACAAACTTCTCCAATCATTAATCTACGGTCAACTATCTACACCTCCTTACTAAATATGATCCCAACTTCTCAATAGCCCGCACTAATGGTTATATTTCAACTTTAACAGATAAAGATAAGATTCTTACAATTTAGTTTAGTGAATACCGACAATGGAAGCGGCGATATCCCACGGGAAAGGTAGGCTATTAGGAGTGGACTCCTTTCGGGTAATGTCAGTTCCGTGGGATGGTCTGAGGACATTGATCAGTACAGGACCTAACCTACAAGATGGACTCCGGTCACGGAACATCATCCTCTCCAACTCCAATCAGGACCTCCTCTTCCAATCGTGATCAAGATCCGATTCCTTATCTTTCTCTAACGTGTGTTTTTTCCGCTTCGATGTGAAAGTCGATAAAACAGGAAAATTACATCTTTCAAACTTCTCATAAACTTTAAAGTATTTCTATGGGAAGAAGATAGTTGACCATATAAAGTAGATTGTAGGAAGATACCGCCACCCGGACGGTCAATAAAGCTATCAAAATAGTAAAAGAAAACTATTTATTGTTAACCAACGTTTCGCCCCACTTTGCAGAGCTTCATCTGGGCTATCAGGTTGAAACAAAGGTTACAACTGTAGTTGTAGGAAATGACAATAAAATCAGTCTCGAAGAAGTGATAACATTCTGTATAAAAAATGTTTCACACCTATCTACAATACTATTAATAGTTATTATATTGTCATTTTGATAAATATCCTTACTTTTATATTTCGATCATAATCTGGCTGGAGTACAATTAAAAATCAAAATATAGGACTATGGATATAAATAAAAATGTCAATATAACTACTGATAAGATTGTTGATTCTGAAGATGGGGGAAGGGCACCGAAACGTTTATAAGAAATAAGTATAAAATAAAAATATTAATTGTTTGAGTTTTCACCTAGATATTTAACACATGAATTTTTAATATATAATTATCATCATGCAACAAGACACAATCCAAAAAAAGTGTAAAAAATATTTTAAGTATTTTATTTATAATCTATTCACTTTCTTGAGACTTGTAATAGGCGAGACAGAAGAATTGGTGATGGCAGCGCATGCGCGGGAGGTATCGGGCAGATAGGGAGAGAAAAATCATGTTTTTGTCGTTGGTTGTTTTTTTAATGAATGGACATTGATAGAAAGTCTAGTGTATTTTTTGGTTTCTCTGTGAGCTGAGTTATGTTTAAAAACTGTGTATTGTGAAGTGATCTTTCTCTCTCTGTGCCACGACCAGCTGAGTGCAAGTACGTACGCGTTATTGTTCACCTTTGGACATAGATAACAAGTGTAATTTATTCAAATTGCAAGATTAATTAATTATGTTTTAACTCACATATCCACAACAAGAAACATGTGCTTTTAATGTTTATTCAAATACAGATTTACTTAACCTAATTGTAAAATTAAAAGAACAATCTTAACTAATAAGGGCCCTATTCTAACTTATTCTAATTATATCTACCATATCCCTAAATATATATCTATGTACTTATTACTTACTTATAATCTAACCTACAATTAAAATACATACACTTGTTATCTATGTCTAAAGGTGAACAATTACGCGTACGTACTTGCACTCAGCTGGTCGTGGCAGAGAGAAAGAAAGATAACTTCTCAATACACAGTTTTTAAACTTAACTCAGCTCTCAAAGAAACCAAAAAATACACTAGACTTTACATCAATGTCTATTCATTAAAAAAACAAAAAAACAACCGACGACCGAACATATGATTTTTCTCTCTCTCTGCCCGATACCTCCCGCGCATGCGCTGCCATCACCAATTCTTCTGTCTCGTCTATTACAGACTGATTATTATTGTTTAAATAAAATAATTTGTGTCCAATTTAAGTCTCAAAACACTCATTAAATTCTTTAAAAGAGCAACGTTTCGACCATTTCGGTAATCCTCAAGGACAATCTTAAATACAATTTTACAATACATAATAATTTAAAAACTATTCTGCCTAGATCACCAATTCCAGTCAAAATTACTTTATGTTGTCACTCTTCAATATTAACACCAAAACTTTTAATTACAATAAATTTACACTATTAACATAATATATAACATAGTATAAAACTGTAAATTTATTGTAATTCGAAGTTCTAATGTTAATGTGAAGAGTGACAAAATAATGTAATTTTGACTCGAATTGGTGACCTGCGCAGAATAGCCATAAAAAAGTTTTTAAATTATTAATTTGGTTGTAAAATGTTATTTAAGATTGTCCTTGAGAATGGCCGAATTGGCCAAAACGTTGAACTTTTAAAGAATTGATGAGTGTTTTGAGACTTTAAATTGGAGATATAAATTATTATATTTAGACAATAATAACCAGTCTCAAGAAAGTGAATAGATTATAAATAAAATACTTAAAATATTAATCGTTGAACTTTTAAAGAAATTAAAGAGTATTTAGAGATTTAAATCGGATATAAATTATCTATTTTTTTTTTAAAGCAATTTTAAGCGACAAAGCTGATGTGTTTTGTCCATCAGAAGTCATCATTATACTATAATAGCCACAGATGTCTCTACCACTCAATCTAAAAGAAGTATGGAGTAATCTAAAAAAATAATTAACTTGAGTTAATGTAGCAACTGAAATGAACATTGGTAATGTTCTTATTAAGAGTGTAAATTGCTAGGTTAGATGATGATGCAGCTGTACAATGTACAAGCTGTAGCGGCATGTTCCGACCAATCATCTTCGTGCTGAGTTGCCATTGGCCAGGAGGAAATGATCCCCTAATCGTTCCCCCAACCCCTGTAATCATCAGCCGCTCCATCATAGATTATCCTTCATCTTTTTTGTTTCCTTTGTAGTCCTTCCATCTTATAACTGTTTCATATCCTCCAGGGTAATCGATATCTTTATGGGATAGCCTTCCGTCCAATTGGAGATGAAAT
>NW_027115199.1:47497-49993 GCF_000696795.3 Halyomorpha halys | reverse complement strand
GGCTGCGAGACCTCCCGGCTCCAACGGGTAACCTACAAGGCAGAGTCCAGAGATTTAAACGGAAAGTCATCAGAACAAATACATTAGCGATCTCGGATCAGAGCCTTTACACACAGAGGAGAAGAATTAACAGTGAACTTCTTGCAGAGACTGGTCAGTCAATATCTAATGATATGAAGGCAAGGAGGTTAAGATAGGCGGAATATTTGACTCGAAGCAATCCATCAGGACGCCTCTACACAACAATGAATGCCAGTATAGTTTGCATGAGACCACGTAGGAGGCCAACAACCAGATGGATAGACAGAATCGACAAAGATGTGAAAGAGCATGCAGCTGAAAAGGCGCCCAAGATAGGCAAACGTGGAGAAAGAGTTAGCCCGTACAATACATAGTTACATATATCACTATATATTTTACAAGAATAGTAAATTGAAAGTCATTTATATAAACAATATACCAGAGTTGTATATGGTTAACATTCTTCACAGTAAAAGAAAACATGACTACATATTAAACGATATAAAGGAACCAAAAACTACACACTGTATTGAGAAGATAAGTATCCAGCTCGAAGTCTGATATTTTTGGTTACATAAATAACAGTTTAATATTCAATAGTGAGGGTACTGGCAGAAATTCATTTAAAAAATTTTAGATAATATTTAGTTTCATGTATCGGATTCGATTCTCTTGTCACGAGGGACAGTTAGATAAAAAAATGTTAACAATCCTCCAGGGCCGTTCTATCATAAGCTGGACAAAGCTTCTGAGAGTCAAATTATATTTGTGTGGACCGACATTTAGAGTAATTCCATATTTACTGGAGATTCGTAGTTGGGCAATTATTCTCAAGTGAGTTATAGGGCAGCTGATCTTTAGGTAGCTTTGAGGAGCATCCGTTTTAATGAAGACCCTACCGTACCACGGGTTATAGCTCCATTCTCGTAATAACCTGACAAATTTCTAAGTCTCCCTCATACTTATTTTTATACTTAATGATTGAATAGTATCGGGTCAAACATTCCGAAGCTCTCCAGAAGTTTTATAATCTACGTTACCCGTATATAAGTATAGTCGAGTATTGCTCATCTGCGTTGATATTAATTGAAAATGATATTTTAAGGAGTAAAAATGTCTGCTATGTATACGCTTCTTCCTCATTACTATCTTGTTATTAGTGTTTTTTAATCACCTATTTTCTCTTTTATGAAAATTAATTTTGGAGGAAATTATTCTCTTTTGTTATTTCTATTTAAGATGGCTTCTAGACCTTCTAATATAGAAATATTATTAGAGTGTTACCTACGTACCTATTTTATCCACTTCATTATGATCTTAGGTGAAATTTATTGAACGTATTTTTATATAAATAAAGTCGTAAATATTATTAAATAAATTTGTTTTTTTAAATTTATTTTGCGCTATAAAAATAAATTTGAGAATTCTATTATCCCTGGGAAGCTAAACACTGTGTTTTTGTAAAACAAAATAATTTTTTTTTTTTTAATTTCTAAAAAATATTATTAGTATTTTAGAGGATTAAGAGTATTTCTCTGTCAAATCAAATCAAATTATTTAGGTAAATAAGAAACTTAATTTATTTTTTAATTTTCAAAGATCTGGAGTTGAGCTTTGGGGCTCCACTAGACCTTCAAATTCCTCTCGTGTCCATAACTTACAATCCAAAATCCTTCGTAAAATCCTCAATCCTTCTTACTTTGTCACAAATAAAATCATCCATAAAGACCTTAATGTTCTATATGTAACTGACCTAGCCTGAACCAGATATCAATCTTTCCTTTATAAATTCCCTAACCACTCAAATCCTCTAGTTTCTAATCTTGCTTCCTCTTCCATTCCTAACAATCCTCCGAGGCGCCTGAAAAGGAAATGGTGACGAGACCACCTAATTTAAAACGTCATTAGAGTGCCACCAATGGGTAGTCCAGCCATTGGCCAGAAAGCCAGTATCAAAATTAGGTCTATCCAAAAATATATATTCCTAATTTCTTCTAACATTGATGCTTTATTGTCCTGCTAATGTTTGAGAAACTTAATTCTTTGTTTTGGAATACGCTAATATATTATTGGTTCTTTTTATACCCTTTAATTACAGTCAATTACATACTAAATACCTTTTGTATTTGCAGCTTCCTTCCCGATGGCCAGGCGGATAGGCCACCCCTACCAGAACCGGACGCCTCCAAAGAGGAAGAAGCCGAGGACCTCCTTCACCCGCCTCCAGATCGCCGAGCTGGAGAAGAGGTTCCACAAGCAGAAGTACCTCGCATCGGCGGAGCGGGCGCAGCTCGCCAAATCCCTCAAGATGACCGACGCCCAGGTCAAGACTTGGTTCCAGAACAGGAGGACCAAATGGAGGTAAGCCAAATTAATGATTTTGCCATTATTTATTTATTATTATTTTGCTATTACTATATTTTATCTCCGCTCTCCTTTTAGTTTATACCGATTATCAATATTTTCGCGTTTGTA
>NW_027115199.1:46284-46661 GCF_000696795.3 Halyomorpha halys | reverse complement strand
CAGCCGCTCTAAGTATATAATGTATTAGATAAATATACATAAGTTGCATAAATCTATTAATTAAATATTCAATTATTTATCATTTATGCGTACTGAATATATTTTCCAAATAAAAATCCGAATTGAAAACCTAAAAAATATTTAAAATTATGCTGACAGTCGAGGATGCGGTCAAAAGAATACAAAAAGTAGTTAATAACTATTTATTTTGCAGACGTTTCACCTCACTTTGTAGAGATTCATCGGGGCTAAAAAGATACAAAAACAGCAAAAAATATTTTGACACAGTAGGATAATAAGATACAAAAGAGTAAATTAAGGTAGAGTTAAAATTATATAAATATAAGAGAAAAGAATATTATATACAAATGAACAAA
>NW_027115199.1:44987-46121 GCF_000696795.3 Halyomorpha halys | reverse complement strand
TTATCTTTGGCTATTCATTATTATAACTATTTTTATTTCTTATTTTTGTTCATTTGTATATAATTTTCTTTTCTCATATGCTTAACCCTCTTGATATTTTTAGCCTTGATGAAGCTCTTCAAAATAGGGCGAAACGTCAGCAAAGTTTTTTCGGCCCTTTAAATAATTATTGTTATTGTTTTTTACGTTGGTAGATGAGCCGTATATCTGTATTTCGGAATTATTATTCTTTCGTGATACATTTTCATTTAAATTAAATTATCATAATTATGATTTTTTTTTATATTTACGAACAAATAGTACAAGAACTTATACATTGCAGTTGATAAAAAAAAATTAAACTGCATATTAAATTAGCAATAATCTTGAAATATTGTCGGAAAATAGAATTTTTAAGGTAACGCATGTACGGAATACTGCCATCAAAAGTTGGGTCTGGAAATTTATTATCTTCATGAACCTATATCTCGAAAACATAATAGGTTATTTAAAAAATAAAATATTGTTTTAAGCACATATATTACTTATCTACCCATACCTCGCTGGAATGCGCCTGGTACTGTGTATTAACATAGTATACATTTCATACCTGTTCTTCCTCTTACAATATGCCTATGACTGCAAGTTGATTGCGACATACTTTTAAGATAAAAAGTAGATGTTATATACAGAAAAGTTGGCAGCCCCTGTCATACATAATCTACTTATCATCACATGTGATTATCCTTAATACTTGCTTCATAACCACATAAATACTGCCAGATATCATACTATACTTATTTTAACAGTACTATCATGACAGTAATTGTTATTATAACTATTAAACAGTCCAACCGTTGCAGTAGACAAATTTACTGTGGCTGTTGAGTGTTACCGTAGGCTGACTTTATCATGACAGTAGATTTCACTGACACTACATGCAGTATTAAAAACTACCCTGGACCAAGTATGAAAGTACTGCCATGACAACTATAACACCTTACTGGAGACTCGTAGTTGGGCAATTATTCTCAAGTGAGTTATAGGGCAACTGATCTTTAGGTAGCTTTGAGGAGCATCCGTTTTAATGAAGACCCTACCGTACCACGGGTTATAGGACGATTCTCGTAATAACAAGAGGTCTTTATACTTGAC
>NW_027115199.1:41711-43799 GCF_000696795.3 Halyomorpha halys | reverse complement strand
TAACTTTGTTCACAACTTAGTAATAATTGGTTGAGAGCGTAGTAATGAAAGACTGGTTAGACTACTTCACTTTGTTCCTTTGAGTTCCACAGCCGCTCTAAGTATATAATGTATTAGATAAATTAAATATTCAATTATTTATCATTTATGCGTACTGAATATATTTTCCAAATAAAAATCCGAATTGAAAACCTAAAAAAGGTCAAGGATGCGGTCAAAAGAAAACAAAAAGTAGTTAATAACTATTTATTTGCAGACGTTTCACCTCACTTTGTAGAGATTCATCGGGGCTAAAAAGGTGCAAAAACAGCTAAAAATATTTTGACACAGTAGGATAATAAGATACAAAAGAGTAAATTAAGGTAGAGTGAAAAGAATATTATATACAAATGAACAAAAATAAAATGTAAAAATAATTATAATAGAGAATAGACAATAATAAAAAAGAAAACTGTTGTTATAATATAATTTTTTTTTTTTACTTATCTTTGCCTATTCATTGTTATAACTATTTTTATTTCTTCTTTTTGTTCATTTGTATATAATTTTCTTTTCACTTATTGTTAATATGTTTAACCTTATTTATCTTTTTAGCCCTGATGAAGATCTTCAAAATGGGGCGAAACGTCAGCAAATAAATATATATCTTTAACAAATATTAGGTTATCTTCATGAACCTTTATCTCGAAAACGTTATGAGTTATTTAAAAATAAAATATAGGTTTGAGAATATATATTACTTATCTATGCATACCTCGGTGGAATGCACCTGGTACTAAAACAGTGTATAAACATTATATGCATTTCACACCTCTTTTTTCTCTTAGAATACGCCTATGACAACAAGTCGATCGCGAAATACTTTTAAGATAGAAAGTAGATGTTATATAGAGAAAAGTTGGCATCCCCTTTCATACATAATCCACTTTTCTTCATATGTGATTATGCTTTCGAGAAAAGACCTAGTAAGGAGTGAAACGCATGACTCATAACGCTTCAGCTGCTGAAAAAAGTCCAACATTCGACGCCGAGTAGCGTTACTTCCTTTGACGGCACCCTCAGGTCTCCGGGCCATTCCAGAGACAGATGTGGCGCGACAACCGTTCAGGTATTAATCGCTGACCCGAGGACTAGTGTAACATTTTAATTACTGTAGGCGCTAATGGAGGACTCGTGTAAGGGTACAGTCTCTACAAGCTACTCTCTAAGTGGAGTGTACTTGCTGGGCATCGAGGAACCTAGCACTAGTGGGAGTAGTCTTGTATCGGCTATTAAAACGAGTTTCAATCCCTGAATCAGTGTTGTTTGTTTATGTCTAAATGACGTCACATATGAAACCATCGTTGTAAACCAGCGTTTTCCTTCTATTAGCGCATAGATTAAAAATCTGAGTTTTTAAAACTAAAATTAAAAATTACTCCTGTATCTACATTAATTAAAACGTATATGATTGGGTTTGTTTATGTTATTTTAATTTGTTTATTCTATCAAATCAAATGTGGGAGTGGGTAGCTCATTGGTAAGGCAATGGACGACTCAGTGCAAGGACCCGGGTTTGAATCCGGGTGAGGCAGATAATTATTTTCTGTTTCACTGTAGTCGTGAGGCTCACCCAGCCAATCACCTCCTTGCACAACCGTTGGTTTAGTAACAGTACTTCTTTACAAAGTACTGCACTGCTTATCCTAGGTTATAGCCGTACAGATTTAATTTTTTTTAAATTTAATATCTTCGAATAGTCTATTGTGAAAATTCGTATTCAGAGGAATGCAAAATAATTATTGAACTGATTTATAGATCTTGCACGTTATTGGATTGTGGCCATGATGAATGTAATAACGAAAACTAATTTTTCTTTTCTTCTCTGGTCACTTTTTCAAATTAACTTGTTTCTTTTTACTATTAGAGGGCAATTGTTTGTTTTATTTAAGTGTATTAATATCATTATTTTTTGTTATTAATTTTACTTTTCTCTTTTATTTAGAAGCATTATTCTTATCTATTTATTTTTTTTTCTTTTAATAATAACATTGTATATAGTTAAAGGTGTCTTATGTAAGAGGCACTACCCTCTCCGATAATCAACTG
>NW_027115199.1:38548-40926 GCF_000696795.3 Halyomorpha halys | reverse complement strand
TGTTGTGGACTTGAATAGAATCAATTGTATGTTAACATGGACTAACTTAAAGTTCGTCTTACTAAGGAAGTTTTGTTAATGGAGAATCTGTGACCGACTTGGAGGCAAATAAATATAACCTTTGGCGGTGTTGGTGCTAGTAAAGCTTCTGGAACAATTAAAATAATGTAATAGTACCTAAAATATTAATAATATTATTATGAAATATTAGCTCCTGAATAATGACAATAATTTTAAATAATAAAAGAACAGTATAACAATCATCCTAAGTCAATTTTATCAGGAAAACTTTTAATATTGTAATGGGAGCTCACTCAATCAGACCGGCACTGTAAAACACATCTTCTACTCTACTGTTGCAATTTTATAATTTTTCTACAAGAATTAACCAGCATTGACCCCCCCCCCCACACCACTTTCGTTTCACCCTCCCTTAAAAAAAATTATTCCTGTTTATATATTTTTTCCTGAGTTTTAGAACGTTAGTAAATAAGTCTCACTTAAAAAATATATATAAATAATTCAATATTTTACAAAATATACAATTTTGTTTAAACCTTCCTTAAACTTTTTTTTTAATAAAAACTACATGTTTTAAAGACAATTTCGTTTATACCTCTATTTATTCATACCTGTAAACAATTTCT
The DNA here is from genome assembly GCF_000696795.3 of Halyomorpha halys. NCBI lineage: Eukaryota > Metazoa > Arthropoda > Insecta > Hemiptera > Pentatomidae > Halyomorpha > Halyomorpha halys. The sequence goes on along the minus strand of NW_027115199.1, from coordinate 40,279 downwards.
ATACCTTAAATTTTAATCATAATGTATAAAAAATTAATTAAAATCTATACCGCTACAACTCATAAAGGTCAGGGGTTCAGTTCTTCTTAAGGAAGTACTGTTACTAGACCAACGGTTGTGTAAGGAGGTGATTGGTCAAAATCACGCTCGACCGTCAGATTTTTTCTAATTAAGAGTACTCAATTTATGAGGCTGGGTGGACCTCAAGAGAGCTCGAGAACCCACAGGGTTGACTCACGGCTACAGTGTAACAGAAAACAATTTTCTGCCCAGCCGGAATCGAACCCCTGGTCCTTGGAGTTAGTAGCATCATGCCTTACCATGGTATCACCGCGCTCCCAATTATAATGTATACGGTGACCAGAAATGTTTGATAATGATGAGTTAATAGTTGACTATGAATTTAACCTAAAAACTTATTATTAGAGCTAACGTTTTGGCCAGAATTTCAGCCCTTCTTCTTCAGTGCTAAGAACATAAACAAGCTATCAACTATAATAATTAAATGGAAGTACAGAATAACAAGAAACATAAGAAGACAACAGATAATATATGTACATAAGTATAATTGGAGTACATTTATAGCGGTCATATTACAAAAATATTGAAACTGTATTTAATAAAATACAGAGAATTTAGAAAATTTTAAATAAAGAATAAAACAAGAAAATAATATAGATATGAAAATCAACTAAGTAAATTAAAAATTATTTAAAATTAAAGTAATAGAAAAATTATAAAAAAAGCGTATATATGATTAATCAAATAACAAAACTAAAGAAGTAGTTAGGCAGTTATATAAGCTTTGAGTTGTAATTAATGTGAACATAACTAATAAAGTGGGTGAGGGAAAACGAATTAGCAAAGAGAGGAAAGATGGTAGAAATTGTGGCCGAAACGTGTTCTTCACCGCACCCCTAAACATCCCTTAAAAATTTTTGTTTGTTTTGAAGAGGGCGTTCAATAGCTTGGTCATCAACGCTCATTTCTTATTGGTTTTGAAAAGGTAGAGTTGGGGTTGACCACTGGACCAAACCCTAAAGAGCTAACCAGGTGCACCCAGACACACAGGTGCCAGCTAGGATTCAGAAGGTGCCCATAAAAAATATCTAATAGGTCTATAAATATAGGCACATTTCACCAATGTTCGCAATTGTATATGCATCCAAAATGTTTTTTTATTATTGGTATAGCACAGAATGAAAATTGTTCCGTCTATCGTTTTACTTCATCAATGTTGGAGTGATTGCATTATGGTCTGGCGCGAAGCACTTTCAACTACTCTGCATCACTCCAAAAAATCGTCATGGAATGGGCTCCCCTTAAGAAGTGACGTATTAGATGAGGCAATCGCTGACTAATTGAGACTCGGTAGCCGTGACGTCACTATGCTATGAGGCCCCACTTAGCCGTTGTGCCGCGGACTGCTAGCAGCCGGCGCCTCGAGATAAGGCGAGACTCGAACCTAATGTAATGGCCACCTCCAGCTAGGTACCTTCTTTCTTTTATTTAGCTCTTTTAACTCTTGTTCTCTTTTCGATTCTTCCGTTTCAGGTTTTGTTCCCTCTCGAATCGATTGCTAAGTAATGGACCAAGAGCTATCTAATCGTCAAATAGTCCTTTGTAAAGGTCGAATAATAAATTCATTGGCTCAAGGCCCCACCCCACCACTCTCCTATATTGTTCTGCTCTCTCCTTCCAGCGATCTTAGTATCTTAATGAATCCACGCT
>NW_027115199.1:36048-38463 GCF_000696795.3 Halyomorpha halys | reverse complement strand
ATATATGCGCTTGGATCCGAACTTCTACTGGCCAAAGTGCTACTGATTTCATCAAACTGATCAACGCAGTGGCAGAAGGAAACAATATAAAAATATTGCTAGAATCAATATGGTGCTTTTAATTCAAGGGATTTAAGAAAATATCTAGACAACAAGAGAATTATCTTCTCTATACAGCGGTAGACAATCCATAATCTAATACGTAAGAAGATGGTCAGGGTTGCGGTCAAAAGTGAAGCAAAAATAGTTTACAACTATTTATTTTCCGACGTTTCGTCCCACATTGTTGACGTTTTGCCCCACTTGGGCTTCATCAGGGCTAAAAAGATACAAAATGATACAATGATAAGAATAAAATCTCTATATATATTTTTTTTCTTTTTTCCTTCCCCGTATTGTTTTCGTTTTATGTGCATCTCCTGTACTTTTTTAGCTTTATATTTTACGTGTTTTTATAAAGAAATTTTACTCTTGCCATTGTTACTTGTTTTTATTCTTATCATTGTATTTTTATTCTTATCATTGTATTATTTTGTATCTTTTTAGCCCTGATGAAGCCCTGAAAAGTGGGGCGAAACGTCGGAAAATAAATAGTTGTAAACTATTTTGGTTTCACTTTTGACCGCAACCCTGACCATCTTCTTATATATCAATTTTTACGGTCAACGATATATACATATATACATAATCTAATACATTTTATAAACGGTTAAACCAAACATTAGTCAAAAGAATACTTTGTCGAATAAATAACACTGACAGCGAAGTATCATGGAATACACACCTCATGAAACGACTGAATTTTCACCGGCTTATCTCTTATATGGAATAACATCCGATATTGTTCCTGCAGAATTGAAAGAGGACAATGATTGAAGTGCAGACTGCCATAAAGCACTTGAAAGGTCCCGAGGTGAACTAATATAAGAAGGTTATAAGAAATGTTTTGTTTTTGCTTTCAAATTATGAGCTTTTGTTCATGATAATAACTTTGTCAATATTCTTTCAATTACTTGTAATAGTTCACTATTAGATTAATTAAAAACTGTGGAAAGGACTTTTATTCTATTGTTTTAGTAATCGACTACTATGTAATTTCTTCAGAATTACATATATCAGACCTATTGATTTCATATGAAATATTCGTTTTTATTATTTTAACATTTTTTTAAATTTAATTATATATTGACATTTATAACTATACATAAAAATACATCTAGTAAATTTGATATTGGATTATAGTGGTATGATACATGTCTGTAGAGAAACTACCTATTTTTAGAGAAGCTAGCGCTCTAATAGCATTTTTTCATTAGAAGGTCTCGAGGCCATCTTCTTTTCAGGCGCCTCGGAGGATTGTTAGGAATGGTAGATAAAGCATGGTCAGAAAGGTTAGAGAGTTTATAATGGAAGGAATGATATCTGGTTTGGGCTAGATTGGTTAAATATAGAATTTCGGTTGTAAGGATTGGATACGAGAGGAATTCGAAGGTTTAGTGGAACCCTAAAGCTCAACTCCGTTTGTCCAGACAGGCCTTTTTATAGTCATGTAGATCAGTCTTTTGTAATGGATTAGAAGTTTAGAACCTGCTATGATAGTCGGAATCGACGTGTTTTCGTGTCTTTTCAGTTTTGTTGGATTCCAGATATGTCGTTTGTCCAGATGTAGTCCAAGGTAGTGGATCTGTTCTACAGCGGTAAGAGGAAGATTATTAAAGTATACAGTATGGGCAGCTCTGAAGGCCACGGACGAGTTGCGGGAATATAATAACTATCTGAATTTAAGTAGATGAGAGATGCCCGGTGAGCGGTGGGATTGGATAACTTAGTAGAGGAAGGATGGAAAGAAATATTTACGACTGAAGGAGGGGTAAAGCCACTCGTGTGACAGAGTCCTTAGGTCCTCGAAGACGAAGCTTCTAAAGCAATTAATCAACCGATTTAATATTTAAAGAAATTTAAAACCGTCAATTATACTATAATTAAACTTAAAATGGATAACAGTTTTATCTTAAATCAAATATTTAATTTATTAATTAAATCAATTTTTATGGCTGCAGATGCTTCAGTTGTAAGATAATTATTTTCTGTTTTACTGTGAGTCAGTGCTGTTCCGGAAGCCCTTCACCTCATGAAGTCTTTTATTAATTGAATAAAAATCTAGTGGTCGAACGATATTCTTACCAAATCACCTCCTTGCACAACTGTTGGTCTTGTAAAAGTACATCTGTTTTAAGTACTGTAGCTCTGACCCGTTATGGGTTGTAGTAGTACATATTTTTTTTTAGACTGAAAAGACAGGAAACTGCACGCAGATTCCGACTATTACAGCACTTACTAGACAAACGGTCTAAACTTCCAACTCATTACAAAAGACTGATCTACATGACAATAATAAGGCCTATCTGGGCATAC
>NW_027115199.1:33679-35733 GCF_000696795.3 Halyomorpha halys | reverse complement strand
AAATTATTATATTGCTATTTATAAATTAGATAGTTTGTAAACTGTTATTATTGGTAGTTGATAATTATAAAAACAATAAGAGAAACATGCTAGCTTCCAATTGCCTGTCTCCTGTGGGAAGATAAAGGAACAAGGTTCGTCTAGACGGGCCATTAAGGTGTATCCACGTATCTTGGGTCTCCGCTTCCTCTCTCGGCAAAAACTATCCTTGTCTTCGCCAGTTGGCTATGATATTAAACTATCGACACTTGGTTCATGTTTATAGATGATCGAAAATTATTTATTCTTTAAAAATATCCTTTAGTAAAAAATATGTATTCTAACCTACGAGGAAATGTAAAGCCATATAGATTTTAATTACATTTTTTTTAATAGTTTATTTATTGATATTTACAACTGTATACATATAAACACATCAAGTAAATTTACTGTAAGTGATATTATGAGATGATAAAAACATGTGGAGAATCTACCCATTGATAGAACTCCAAAAACATTTCTAAAGGAGAAGATCTCGGGACCTTCTAATTTAAATTAATATTTGAAGTACCACCAATGGGTACCAATTTGTACCCATTTTTACCAATTTTGTACAGTTGTAAATTACATTAAATAAATAATTTAAAAAAGAAATAAACCGAAACCCAATAGGTCGGTCAGAAATGTATGCCAACTTGTACCAAGCATTCCAAATAACTCTCCTACGGGCTTGTGCATGAGCAAGTTTGCTATGGTTTGGCAAACGTTTAGAGGCAGGCAGGTTTAGAAATAGTAATGTAGAGAATTCGAAATCCAACAGGAATTTTAATTAACTATCAATAAATGACATCTTTATATTAAATTAATCAGAAGTAACTTTTTTTTTTTTTAGAATATCTGATATTCTGAAAAAAAAAAAATATATATTCCTCTGTATAAAAGCGAATAATACTTAAACGATCCTTGTCTTAAACGATGTTTATAAAAAAAAAACAAGAAATGGGTTTTAAGTTAGCTCGAAGAGACACTCAAACTCTTAACAGCCGAGATAAGATACGAAGAGGTTCCTGATGGAATTCTTATAATTTCGAAACGCTTTCAATAGGCGTCGAAACTCGATCATATAACTCTAAAATCGGTTAATTTTGGCTATCGTCGCGATTAACAAAACGTGAAAAGTTTTTTGTTTTTTTTTTTGTTATTTTTATATAACTACAAATAGCCGAAACGACTTCCATAGCCTTTGAGATCTGTGAGATTTATTACTGAGCTCCTTTGAAAACAGACATTAATCCGTTTTTCCCATTGGGAGTTATCTGGAGGCATTTTGGAGCCGAAATTGATGAGGGTCCTTAAGTAAGTATTCCAAAAGCTGTCAGGAAGACTATCGGGAACACAGCCATTAGCATAGCTCACGCTGGCCCTTTTAGCAGTTCCACCGGGAATTAAGGATCCCGGTCCAGGCTTTGTATAATTGCTCCATCCCATTTGATTTTATTTTTGTATGCACACACACACATACATATATATATATTTTTTTTTTTTATTTCATCGACTAAAAAAAAAATTGTTGATAGTTGAGATTGTTAGATAGTTCTTGTGGCTGCGGTTGGGGTTCAAAATGAAATTACCAAAAGCAACAGCCAGTATAAAATAAAAATATATACATATATTTTTACGCAAATCCATAACTTTACTCAAACAATTCCGTAATTCCATTCCTGAGAACCCCGTCAGCTCCTGGTACGATACACTGTCTACATGTTGGTTCTACATGATGTTCCTGACAATAGGAGTATTCATGATCGTTAGTTTAACATGTTAAATGGAAAAACTTATGTTAGATGGAGAAAGAGAGAAATACTTTATTTATTTATCTACACAGCATACTTATCAATCCGTAATCGGTCATATATACATTACACATACATGGTATAATCATAAAAAAAAAAAAAGAGATACAATAATAGGATATAATAAACAAATTGTTGTTGTTGATTGCTGCTTAAAGGCGTAAAACCCTCTGGTCATCAACGCCTATGGGATGATAAAAGTAAAAAAAAAAATAAAATAAA
>NW_027115199.1:30162-31734 GCF_000696795.3 Halyomorpha halys | reverse complement strand
TTTATTTGTATGTCTGTATCATACCGTTGCAATCTACCATCATACTAACTTGATATATCTTTGTGTAAATATCAATAAATAAATAAATTTTAAAAAATAAATAAACTATATAAATATTTATAATTTGGGTTATATTCAGATTATGATAAAAGTCATGTGATAGGTGGAGATGTAAACAAAGAGACATTTTCAACTGTTCGTCTCTTTATTTACATTATATACCGTTTTTAAATTTTATAATATATGAGCTCTTTACGTTCGATAGTTTTCAAGAAACACTGTTTCAAAAAGCACATTTTTTCCCAAATAAAACAGTATTTTATGAATCAATGTTGAGGGATATTGTAGAAACTGCTTCTCCAACGAAGATAAAGTCATTAACTATTAATGATCTTTAGTTTAATATGTATTTAATGGAAAAAGTTGTGTTAAATGGAGAAATATTTCCTTCATTTATCATGTTAAAACGATATAGCACTTAACGTGATTGAGCGTCTGTTAGTAGGTCTGATAAATGGAGAATAACGTCACACAATACACCAGCTGAGCTTCACACCATTTTGTTTGTTATCGTTTTGATAGGTTAGTTGCTATGCCGTAGTTTGTGATTGTTTATGTTGTTTCAGTCATGGATAAAGATAATAATAAAGTAATGGGGGGGGGGACTAGGAGAGGAAACAAGGAACAAATGAAGAAATTTCATCATAAGTAAAGATTACCTGATTACAAAACAAGTTGCTCAGAAAATCCTCTAGGAGCTCCTATGCATTTAACACATAAACAATGCTCACAATTCTATCCTTATAACATTTAGCATATTAAAACCTTTTACATTTAACACAACATCTTAACATACACTCCGAGATGTTACAAATTAACTTTGGTCTGCGGTACGATCTATGGAAAATGAAAGTGGCCAATAGTTTTTAATGGCAGAATAATAGGAAGGAAGGGTAAACAATACTTTTTCAATTCACTCATGATACTTTTTATTTATTGATAGATATTACCCACAGTTGTGGGCATTGGGTAATAGTGATGAATGATCACATTCATACTAAAATAAATAAATGAATGAAAAAAAGAAATCTCTCTTAAAGTATATACAAACAGAAGGATAAAGAAAATGAACATAATCAAACTATGTGTATGAAGAAAATAAATAAATAAAATAACATAATGATAAGATAATATAATCTTTAGTCACATTTGTACTCTTATATACAATATTTAAGGATCCCTGAGCCCAATCTATCCCCCACGTGTGAGAGGTAGAGCAGAGCTCAAAAGATCTCAGCCCATCCCTCTGGTAGTGAGCCAGTGGAGGCTGAGCAAGTGCGCAAAATTTTTAATTAATCAACTCAAATCTATTCACGATACAGCAAATAATTAGTTCACTTCAATAAAAGATTTCTAAATAGATAATTAATGTTTTAAACTATCTCAATCTTCTGCCAGAGAATTCGTCAATGTTGAGCCGCTTTTCTGTTATCACATTAAATTAAAAGTCTCTGACCACACTGTACTAACTAGAAGTTTATCCTCAGTCATTAAAAGGCACAAAAAAATAAA
>NW_027115199.1:27402-28332 GCF_000696795.3 Halyomorpha halys | reverse complement strand
GAGTGTTGTGTGTACAAAAATATGTATATAATAAAAATACGATTATTGTGTTTTTAAATAATGTTAAATTATAAGTAACTAATAAAAAATAATATTAAATAAATTAAGGTCAGTAATTAAGTGACAACAGAGTCTGTAACCATTTGAAAGTAATTACATTTATTTTTGTTCATGTTTTCATTAGAATTTTCTTATTTGAACAATTATTAAAGTTATAATTAAGTGTGAAAGAAACAGTTGCTAAGGGTCGTTATCCGTTACTAAGGGTTGTTAATCCGTTGCTAAGGGTTGTTAAACCGTTGCTAAGTCGTTGCATAGCAACAGGCCGACCATCTTTATTTAAAATCAGTCCCTGTTAATTAGTGGCCATTACAGTTTCGAACCAGCCCTATCAGCGTTCAGTATGCAATAGTTCGGACATTTTGAATGTTTTAGTCGACATTACAGTCCGGAACCAGAACATCTCTATGATTTTGGCCTTTGACTTGAATATGACATGTTGCTAATTAGTGAGCATTATAGTCTCGAACCAGCTCTGTCTGCGTAAGTTGTCTGTAGTTCGTCAGATATAGTTACCAGACCCTGTCTGCATAAATTGTTATTAGACAGTCCGTATAGACGCTGGCCCACCAACGTATGAACAATTGGACTTGGAAACTGCTCTGACCTTTCGGAACGGGTAATATATCCTTCAGGGCACATCGGAGTCGACCAATAGTATTTATTGTAGAGAGAGAAATACTTTATTATGTCTGTATCATACCGTTGCAATCTACCATCATACTAACTTGATATATCTTTGTGTAAATATCAATAAATAAATAAATTTTAAAAAATAATTAAACTATATAAATATTTATAATTTGGGTTATATTCAGATCATATGACAAAAGTCACTGTCCGTCTCTTTATCTACTTTTTATACTATTT
>NW_027115199.1:23790-26142 GCF_000696795.3 Halyomorpha halys | reverse complement strand
CAGTGAAATGTGCGTATTTCTTCACGCTGAGTTGCCCTGCTTTACATAGACACGGTATGAATAAACGCCTCCGCTTTTTCATTTCTTTTCTTAATTAAGTTTTCAAAAGGAAGTGGTCAATCTAACAGGCCGTTCTTATCGGAAGTAGATAAATCATTAACATTTCCCTTCGCGCCAATCGCCAGTCCCGCAAATTAGCAATAAATTGCCTTTCAATTATTATCGATAATTATATTCCGATCACGTAACGAGTCAGTCATAGCGAATGGAAAGGGAAGGGGAGGGAGAGGTGTTAATTAAAGTATAACTAATGAATATTATCTAAAGGTAGGGAGGACATATGTACAATTACCGAGTTACAAGCAGAGGCCATTTACATATCCTCCCGGTCCCCCCCGCTACATCTACATATATTACACTAATAAGATTGTAAAAGGGATTGCTGTACATAAGTCTCGCTAATGAAGTGAAATAGCGATAGGGAGCGCTGGCGATAGTAGTGGGAATAATTTACCTCGTCTACCTCTCTCCTATATCGATAGCAATAAATCTCGATTCATGCAAATTAGATCGATAATTAATATCCGGTGCCCTAGCGGCTGAAAACGAGAGATTTTAATTTAACGAAGGCCCAATCATCAGAGGTTTAAAGTAAACTGCAGGAAGGTAATAAAAACAGAAAGTACTTTTTTTTTTCCAAAGCCCCAAATAAAGTTATGTGTTTAACAGTGTCTGTTTATTTTTTTTTTCCTACCTCCTAAAAAAATAAAACAAACAAATTACAAATATATACAATGGGAAGAAAATATATGTACATATGAGATACATATTAGAGCATCTTGTTTTGCCAGTATGGCATTGTAAGATAGATTGCCGGGTCCGCTGAAGTCGGTGTCATCGTGATGGCCTGTGTTTGCCTGAAGCTCATTGGGAATAGGGAGGGGATATTCCTGCAGGTGTTGTTAGAGTGATAGCTTCAGGCTGTAGAACCAGAAGTCCCTCCCGAGGCGAGGACATCGACCAGGGGAACAGTGCTTTGCCACCTCCCAGGTCTGGGTGGATGGGCCATGGTGGATTTCGCGGAATAGTGGATTGGCACAGGCTTTCAGCCCATCAAAGAATTAGATGTGCCTACGGCCTATGAATTCCGTCACAGTCGGGCGTTGGAGCTCCTCACATATTTCTCTGTTCCTGGCCTGTTGGAGTGAAGTTCCTCGTACTATTCGCCTCAGGAGGGAGTTCTGGAAACTCTGTAGTTTGGTCAGTGTAGTCTTGTAGAGGTGTCTCATGAGTGGTGCACCATAGAGCAGCGTTGGACGTATGATCGATGGCCTTTTATATTTGTTTCAGGCCGGGCCGTCTTCAGTCTCTCTCTCGCGTGACTTGAGAAGGTGAGGTGCCTGTCGAGAGTGGCAGTGTTTGTATAGTGGGGTTTTGTTTTCATCTGAAACGTTGTTAAATTTTAAAACAGGAATGTAGTGAATGAGTATCGACTTTATTGGATCAGATTTGAGTTAATCTGTGTGATATTCAATGGTATTGGGTCATACCACTAGTAGGAGTTTATGATCTTAAAACTAGTTCTAAATCTACGAATATTTACAATATTTACAGGTTGTTCAAGTGGCTATAATGCTGCCTGTTGCCACCGCACTGGTGGGGGCGCTGGTTGCAATGTCTGAAATAGAAGGTTGGGCTGATATTTCAACGAGTCCAGGAATTTAATATGCCTCTTCCTGATGAAGTCCGGGACTGTAGGGACATCCAGTAATTTGTGAAGAGTCGGCCTTTCTCCTTCTTCCATACTGTAGTCCCTATAATCTTCCGCAGTATGGAATTTTAAAGGTTGTGCTGTGTACCATCATTGAGGTGGATGAACAAGGAGCGCTGAATGGAGTATACTCTTATATACTTGAAGTTTTAACCTGAGGGAAAGGGCCGATGATGTTATGAGATAGTGTAGGCAGCAGGATTTCCTTCTGACTGTTTTTGTTTTTTTATATAAATGGGTACAAAACTTTAGATGTCGTCCCAGTTTTATACCTAAATAGATTATGGCATTGTATGGGGACATTATAGAGTTTGCCAATTGGAGCTTTTTCGGAAGTTTTGCTCTCTTTTTTGCTTTTTTTTTTGCTGGAATATTTATTATTACTATCTACAAATCATAATTTATAGACTATTTATTATATATCATTATATAATTCAGAATATTGTACGTATAAGCAACTAAGTTAAATATTTTGGAGGGTACGAAAAATAATTCAGATATATATCAGCGGAATTGTCCCAATAATCCAATGGCGGTAGCTTACAACGTAAGTTATACGAGTATACTACCTTAATTGGACG
>NW_027115199.1:20889-22359 GCF_000696795.3 Halyomorpha halys | reverse complement strand
ATAATGAATATATGTATATGAACAAAAGAAAGAAGTGTAAAACAAATTAATTTTATGCATGAATAAAAAAAATAAAACAACTTAATACTGTACAAACACTTAAATTAATTTTATAATGAAGAAGAAAAGAAAACTGTCGCTGAATGTGCCTTGAGCAAATGTGCGTAAATGTTTATATATAATCTCACCAGATGACAGGTGAGAGTTCTGGCAGCACGCAGAATAGGGGCCCCTGTGTGAGGAAGTGGCTTGGCCAAAAGTCTACCACGGTCTTATCATGAAGTCTGCGAAGCTGCGGGGAAACTAAAACAATGCCGTAATAGCTAACAATCGTGGACTGCCTCTTTTTTGCCATCAAAAAGATCGCACCGCTTTTGTTTAAAATCACATGTTTTATTTTAGTAAACAAATGCCTTATAGTTAAAATAATTTTTTTTTTTCTCTCTCGGCCAAGACTCCCATTGGAGTCCTATACTGCACCTAACCATGGTTGGGGGTCAAAGTTCTTCATTTTGTGGGACCGCCACTCAATGAAAAAAGTCAACGTCCCAGGCCGAATTCGAACCGGCACCGCCAATAGACATCAAATTGGTAAGACTGTGTCTTAACCACTGAGCCATGGGTGGCCTTATTTCACATATTGACTAAGCTAATAAAATTATAACATTTTTATTCAATGTTGCTTCAACAATAAGTATTTACTTGAAGAAGTTTATCGGGGGGTGCGGTCAGCAAAGAACAACATAAATAAACAAAACAATATTTATTTATTTTATGCCGACGTTTCGACCTGAGTTTCAGGTCTTCATCAGGGATAGTGGCGTGTAAAGGGGACGGGAAGCAGCTATAAGTATTTACTGTTTACTACCATTCCTACTGGATGTGGAGCTGTTTTTTTTTTTTGTTTTTTTTAAATCAAGAATTAAAATAAAATGTTTTATATTCTCATTATAGTGAATACAATATAAGAGATAGTACTATTAGCCGTAGGATATCCCGTACTCTGGTAGATCTGTTGAAAGTCTGTCAGCACTCCTGTCCACCCAGATCCTCTGGTAATTACCGAAGAGAACCCTTGCAGCACAGCTCAATAATTCAGGAGCCCCAAGGGGGGACTGTTTGTCCAATTGATCCCGAGCAGGGAAAGCCAATTAGCTGTACCGTTGTAGCTGTTAGCGCCGATCTGATTGGTTAGTCCGTCCACCAATAGTCTAATCTAGTAGCTCTAGCATTATTTGTCTACAATCGATCTAAGTTTGATAGTTAAATATCGATTTCTGAGTAAAAATACAAAACCTAAATTAAACCTCAAAGAATTGTTCGAGAAGCAACTTCGATATTTTATTTTATATCAGTGACTTGGAACAAAAATCAATGTTTCATTTCAAATTTTAAAAAAATACACTTGTTTAATTTAGGTATTCCCGGAGTAAAAATTGGGGGATATTACCCAAATTAATTATTATACTG
>NW_027115199.1:18340-20769 GCF_000696795.3 Halyomorpha halys | reverse complement strand
AAAACTAGGTTTTCAGAAACACAGATAGATTTTTCTCCCCCATATAGAAGAGTCGTGTATCTCTAACCAAAACTGATTCGTAGTTATACAAAATAAAAATAAAATTTTAGTTATAACTACATCTGATGTTATAATATAAGCTTCAGTAAAATAATTTAAAATATGAAAAACATGACTACAACAAAATTACTTCAGAGGACTAAATTCCCAGATAGAATTTAAAATAGCAACAAACAAGTTATCTTTATTAATACGCTGCCACATAAATGAGAGGGGTGCGGTAGGAAATAAATAAACAGTTATTTATTCATGCCGACGTTTCGACCTGAGTTTTAGATCTTCATCAGAGAGCTTGTATCAAAGGGGTCTTAGCCAAAACTCAGTTTAAATGAGTTTCAGATAGGACCTCTTTGCTACAAGATCCCTGATGAAGACCTGAAACTCAGGTCGAAACGTCGGTATGAATAAATTATTTTTTGTTTTTTTTGCTGATCCCCTCTCCTCCCCCCACCATCTTCTGCAATTATAAACCTTTAAGGGCTTGTAAAACTTATTTGAGAACCCTTAAACCACCTGTGTTTTGCAATTCTTTTCTTCTTGAATGAATACATGAAATTTGTTTATTTATAAAAAAAAAAATACAATGGGGGATATATTTACATAATTAATAAGACATAGTCAATGGAAAAAATATCAATGGATTTTATAATTATGCATTATTTATAATTGTCAATAACGATGGCCGATTTTTTAAATAAAAAATTAACTGATTTTTATTTAAAAATTCGTTATTTAAGCCGTGTCAAAAGTAGGAACCCTGCTTATTCTAGTCGGGATCGAGATTGCCGATTAAGTACTGGATCCGGTACCCATATATTGAGTTAAAATTGACATATAATACTTATAATATAAATGTTGATTTTTATATATTAGATTACGTATATAATTATTTTTTATTTTGTTAATTTTTAATATTTCTTTTAGGATTATAGGTATTTATGAATATTTTATTAAATAAAAACTTTCAAGATAAATTTTATCTTAAGATATATTTTTGATTATTAATAATGATACATAAAAAAAAATTATGTGTGCCAAAAGTTTTATGACCCATTGTATTTTTTTTCTTAATAATGTTGATTTCCTTGAAATAGTATGATTGATATGTAACATTATTATAGTATTTTCTTTTATACCTTTAACATCAATTATGTATTTTCAATAATACTATATTATAAAATACCATAAATGTATTAGTTGAAAGAGCAGACTTGGAGTGGGGGTGCAGCGGCCATCTTATCCCCTCCTTTCGTGAGGTCTCTGCTCTCCAGTGCGATCCCAATGGCTACTCTGAGTAAACTTGTCTTGAGAGATACATTAACTCATTTTGTATCAGTTTGGGGAGAATATTACATAATAACATATTATTACATTCATGTATGGTTTCTAGTTATGTATTTTTTTTTTATTTATAACTATCAGATCCGGCAATACATCGCAATCTCTAGATTTAGAGATGTAGATACAATTGAAAGTTTGATATAAATTAATACATTTATTTATTTACCCATTGGATTAATGATTGAATCAATTGCTTATTATATCTATTTAGTTTATAGAGGTAAATAACGTCATATAAATAAAAATATATGATAAAAAAATATAAAATAGAAATAACTTTTCTACTATAATACTACTTGACAGATCTATACCAAACTTGGAAGTGATTAAGGGGACTGTAAATTACAGGCACAAACTTTATCTTATTAAACAATTCAGGACCGGAGATATAAAATAAAACATTTGGAAAGTTCTTCTTTATTTGAATCCAATATTTCGCTCTTATGTGGGCATTAAGTTTTTATGATGTTAACACAGGTTAACATAGCTTTAGAAGGTGTTGAACTTTCAGGTTATAATGAAAAAAATAAACAAAAGTCAAAGAGAACCTGCCTAAATTCTACATTTTTTAATAATATAAAGGTTCAGTGGGCTGTATCTTAGCAAATAATTTTCTAAATTCAAAGAATTTTTTTTTAAGGACTAAATCTGGACAAACGACTGACATGGAATCCTCATATATTACAGCATTCACTTGACAAACGGTCCAAACTTCCAATCCATTACAAAAGACTAAACTACATGACTATTATAAGACCTATCTGAACATACGGAATTGAGCTATGGGGCTCTACTAAATGTTTTTGGAGTTCTATCAATGGGTATTCTCCACATGTTTGTATCATGTCATAATGTCACTTACAGCAAATTTACTTGATGTGTATATATGTATATAGTTGTAAATAACAATAAATAAATGATTAAAAAAAAAATAAACATGTGACACAATCTCATTTTATGGCATCTATTTTATAAATTCGCTTTAATTTCTGCGAGTCAATATATTCTCATTAGTTTAAAATTTATAA
>NW_027115199.1:14921-17651 GCF_000696795.3 Halyomorpha halys | reverse complement strand
CATCTTCCTGTGCAGGTAGAAGTGGAATTTAGTATTATATCAACTTATGAATATTCCTCTTTTTTATATCATAAATGGAATATGTTTAGCTAAGAAGGGAGTTTACTAATTCGAATTTTCTGATATCTTTAAATTATATAGGTATAAATTTATAAATCCTTTCTTAGCAAATGTTATGAAAATTACTACTTCGATAATAAATAACATGGACTAAATAATTAATTTAAATTAAATAAATTGTACTCCAATTTAAATCTCAAAAGATTATTTATTTCTTTAAAAGTCGAACGTTTCGGCCATTTCGGCCATCCTCAAGGACAATCCTAAATCCAAATTTACACTAATTCAAAAACATTTTGCAGGCTATTCTGCCCAAGTAAAAAATTATTTGTTTAATTTTCCCAATAATATTAAAACATTTAATTGCAATCAATTTAACACTATTATACTGTGTTATCACAACAGCGAAACATTGCAAGAAATAGAGAGTGTTTTTACACTTAAATTGGATACTATATTGTTTATTTAAACAATCATAAACTACTTTATAGCAGATTAAACTAGTTTTAACTTGAGTGCTGATAGACATCTGTACATCCCATGGTTCTTGAGATATAGTTTTCCCAAAATAAATTCTATAAACTAGTGATTTTTTAAAATTTGTATAAAGTGTTGGTTTTTAAAGCTATATCTCGAGAACTATTGAACATAAATAGCCCTATTAGGGCTCATATTTTAGCAAATTTACTCTACTTTAAATGATGTTCTCTTAAGTTTTCTAGTGTTGTTGCCAGTTCTATATCGATAAAGATCTATAAAGATATTGACGTCGTTTTTTAAGTATCGCTGGATTGAACTATCTTAAGTTTCTTCTTCCCGATTTAAGTAAATGTTTCAAAAGTGATACAGTACCGTCGATTCCTGGGGGTTTTAGTGGGGCGGGTCCGGGATGGATTACCTTTTTACATTTTTTTGGTTACGATCTCTAATAATTTGAGACTGTGACATGTCGTACACCGACCAACCTACTTGCTATAATTGTCTGTTTGAAAAATCAGATAAGTAAGGCTGCCATGGAGGGCGGAAGTGGAGGGTTTCACGCCGTTTTTGAGTTTTAGTCCCTTTGTAAATATTGCTCCATTAAACTATTTTAAGTATCCTCTTCCCGTTTTAAGTAAATGTTTCAAAATTGAAATATCACCGTGACGAAGATGTAGAGCTCCGAATATAAATACATATATATTGTTACGCATTAAACTAACTTTAATTTGAGTGCTAATTGACTTCTGTACGTCTCATGTTTATTCAGGTAATGAGTTTACACAATATATTCACTAACTACTGATTTTTCATTGTATATTTCATGAAATGTTGCTTTTCGAAAGCCTCGAGAAATTTTGAACGTAAATAGCTCTATTAGGGTTCATATTTTAGAAAGTTTACTCTTCTTTTATCTATGTTCTCATAGATTTTCTAGTTGTTGTTGTCTGGGGCTTTAGGGCGTTAAACCTCGAGGTCATCAACGCCCATGTTTCGTGCTTTATAATTCTGTTTCATTTATATTTATAATTCTATTTGACTTTATTTTTCTCTTTAAATAATTTCGAAAAAAAATTTAAATAATTACTTCTTTTGGAATTTTTTATTACGTATAACAGATTTTCTGGTTTAAATCTTATTCCAAAGACCAATCCATTTTTAAGAAAACCAAAACCATTTCCACGTTCTTCTGGTCATCATTCAGAGCATCCGATACACTCGGTCCTACTCCCAATCTACTCAAGTTCGCAGAATAAAAATGACGTTTCTCAAATATGTGACTGATCGTAAGTACACTGTTGCAGTATTGAGATTTTGGCGGTGGTTGCTTACTGATCAGATATCTATGAGTTAAACTCGTATGACCTATTCCCAATCTGGCAATTTTCTAGTGTTGTTGGTAGTTTTTAAGATATAGATCTCCGATTGAAAAATTAATTTCCTTTAACGTTATGAAACAGCCGCCATTTTTTTATTACCCCTAAACTATACTTGGTAGACTTCATTTAGACAAGTAATTATACATAGTTTTCATTAATGTAATTAAAAATTGGAGAGAAATAACTGACTTTTTTCTACTCTTCGGCTATAAAGTAGTTGATAATATTTATCTTCGTAGGAGCAGTAGTTTTTGTGATAATTGAAAAAAATAAATTCACTAAATGTCCATATTTGATTTATGAAATAGTGTATTTCAGGAACCATAAGACGTACGGAGATCTATTAGCACTCAAATTAAAGATAGTCTAATGTACTATAAAGTGGATTATCTTCATAGTTGTATTAGTTTGTATGATATTTGCATATGAAAATGAAAGTTAGAATAACTTGAAAGCAATTTATTTCAGAAAATTTCGTAAAAACTACTTCTCCTACGAAGATAAATATTATAAACCACATTAAACTAGCTTTAATTTGAGAGCTTGTAGACATCTGTACGATAGATTCCTAAAATAAAGATTTTCAAAATAATGGACTGATTGTTCAATATATATATCTCATGAAAAGTTGCTTTTTAAAAAAGCTATATCTCGGGAACTATTGAACGTAAATAGCTCTATTAGGGCTCATATTTTAGAAAGTTTACTCTACTTTAAATGATGTTCTCTTAAATTTTCTAGAGTTATTGGTAGTTTTATAGATATAGAGCTCCGATTGAACAATTAATTTGTTTTAATGTTATGAAACAGC
>NW_027115199.1:13311-13836 GCF_000696795.3 Halyomorpha halys | reverse complement strand
GTGCACTTTTAAAAACGTGATAGACCTCCTAAGAGTTTATTTTTTATTTTGTAAAGGAAAAGGATTCTTTTATTTTTTTGTTATTTTGTTTATCACACATTCTCAGAAATAACAGATTAGTTAATTTTTTTTTTTTACAAAATACGTTTTAAGTTTATGGATTCGTAGCTGTTAATAGTAATTTCGTGACTAATTAAAATCAGTTTTTTTTTTTATTTAACATAACTACCCATATATGTCGAGATGTAATTTGCTTAGAAAGTACTTTTTTTTATATATTGAAATAATACATTCCGACGCACTCAAGAGCAGTAAGTATTAGGAATGTCAGCATATCTTTACCATACCATCTATACATGTTACAAAAATTAAAAAGTAAATTAATTTAAATTAAATAAATAATTTAATTTCTATCCATTTTAGTCTCAAAACCTTTCATTTTTCTTATAAGTCCGACGTTTCGGCCAACCCGGTCATCCTCAGGGACAATCTACTTAATACAATTTTGGAATTATATGATTTAAA
>NW_027115199.1:9199-11447 GCF_000696795.3 Halyomorpha halys | reverse complement strand
AAAAAAATATATAGACGTCATGAATAAACATAGCTAAATAATATAAAATATGAAAACTGCTGAGATATATAATAAAAATAAATTAATTAAAAATTAAAATAATGAACTGGATCCGCCATTTAATCGACTATCGCGGTCCCGACTAGAACGGATAAACGGAGTCCTGCCTAAGTTATTTTTAACAAAAATAAAGTCCTAAGAATTGCTGTGGATGATCCTTGGTATGTAAGAAATAGCCAGTTGCATCGGGAACTACAAATGGAATCAACAGAAGACTTTATCAAAAAGTTTATAAAATTCTTCTTGGGAAATCCAACCTCATCCCGAAGACTGAAGCCCATGCTGCTGCAGGACGGTCTGTTATAAATTTTATATTTATCAGTTCTATTATTGACATTACTAATATTTTATTTTTTTTTTTTTATATCAACTTTGTTTTCCTCATCAGAAGTCAGTTATTTATTTCATTAAATCTATAATGTGTTATTGTTTTTGTGACTTCAAAAAAGCTTTATTTATTGACAGATATTACAATCTGCCACACCGTTGTGGGCAATAGTGATGAATGATCACATTCATACTAAAATAAAATAAAATAAGATGGAAAAATAAATAAATGAATGAAAGAAAAAAAAATACATAAAAGTAAATAAAATCTCTCTTAAAATATATACAAACAGAAGGACAAGGAAAATGAACTTAATCAAACTTCGTACATGAAAAAATAAATAAATAAAATAAAATAATCACTAATCACATTTGGACTCTTATATACAATATTTACACAATCGACCCCCCCCCCCAACTCTGTGCCCACTCTATTCCCCACATGTGAGGGGTAGAGCAGAGCTCTTAAGATCCAAGCGCACGCCTCTCGCCGCATCACTGGTAGCAGAACCAGTGGAGGCTGAGCAAGTGCGCTAAAGCTGCAAACACTCAACTTTTCTTGACTAACTTTTCTCTTTTTTTTTTTTTCTTTTGTCTTAAAAATTACAATTTTTTTAATTTATTTTTTTTAACTCATCGTAATTATTCACAATTGTTCAATATTTATAGAGTTGTAAATAGTTAGGGGTTTCTTTTGCACGAGACTATACTACTCTCCCCACAAACAATTTATTTTTATTTTTATTTATTTATTCAAATATACTACTGTATAACAAAAAAAAAAATAATACTCTAAGTTAATGAAATACATGTTTCAGAACACATGATATTCTTGTGAAGGAACTACTCGATAGTGATACTTCTATCATTGCTTTAAATTAGAAGATCCTGTGCCCATCTTATTTTCAGACGCCTCGCAGGATTGTTAGGGATCGTTATGAATGAGTTTGGGTGGATAAGAATTTTTTAATGAAAGGTATATCTATTTCGGGCTAAACCTGCAATGAATGGGATCTTGAGGTCTTTATGGATGAGTTTATTTGTGACTTAATAAGGAGTACCTGATAAGTTCTTATTACGTCAAAAATCGATTTAAAAAAAAATCTTGTTGTTATATCAACCATGTGATTCTGGTATTGAGTAAAATAATTGAAGTAAACAAAAATAATATCCTAATGGTTCGTTTTTCTTCCTTTCGTACAATAGTAACTGACATTTCTCTTGTTCCAACCCAACAATAGAACTAAGGATGTCAGAATGTTTAATCATTTTTCTTCAAAACATTTTATTAGGAATAATCAATAACCGAAAAGCGGATATCGAACGGAGGAACTGGCAGGGGAAGGGAGGTGGATAAAAATCTAGGCTCCTAGAATGCTTGTTAAATTTTTAAAGAAGCCAGGACAACTAACGCCCTCTACATCGGCGCCTGACAGGCAGCTTTCCATCACTACGTCAGGGAAGGATTTCGGGAATCTGTTGGAGAGGAAGTCGCTTGGTGGCATCGAGTAGTATATCTAGTCGAGTATTTGCCTTTAAAAGGCCACCTCCTAAAAATAATAAAACAAAGTTATTTCACCACAATTTTTTTATTACCTTAATGAAAACTAAGTATAATTACTAGTCAAAATTGATGAGTCTGCCGGCTGTAGCTAGGGAGAAAAAAAAATGGCGGCTGTTTCAAACCGTTAAAAAAAAAAAATTTCATTCACAGCTTCATATCTTTAAAACTAACAATAACACATTATTTAAAGTAGAATATATTTACTATAATAGGGGTATTCATGATGTTGTGTTAAATGTTAAATGTTTTACCATGTTAAATGTTATAACTATAATTTTTTTTTTTTTTTTTTTTTTT
>NW_027115199.1:5746-7223 GCF_000696795.3 Halyomorpha halys | reverse complement strand
CCAAAATTTTGAAACTCTTTATCTTAGGAATCATTAGACGTACAGATGTCTATATGCTCTCAAATTAAAGCTAGCTTAATGTGCTATGAAGTGGTTTATAATATTTATCTTCGTAGGATAAGTAGTTTTTGTGATAATTGAAAAAAATAAATTATTTAAAGTAGAGTATATGTGACTAAAATGTGAGTTCCAATAGAGCTATTTACGTTCAATAGTTCTCGAGATATAGTGTTTTCTAAAAAAGAAAAATTTCGTGAAATAAATACTGAAAAATCAGTCAATTTATTTTGGAAATCTTAATAAAAGAAATCATTAGACGTACATATCTCTATTAGCTCTCAAATAAAAGGTATTTTGATGTGGTATATAATATTTATCTTCGTAGAAGAAGTAGTTTTCACGCTAGCTAAAATAAATTGCTTTCTAGTAGTTCCAACTTTCATTTTCATATGCAAATATCATACAAACTAATACAACTAGATAATCCGCTTTACGTACATTAGACTATCTTTAATTTGAGTGCTAATATATCTCTGTACGTCTTATGGTTCCTGAAATACACTATTTCATAAATCAAATATTGACAAGTAGTGAATTTTTTTTTTCAATTATCACAAAAACTACTGCTCCTACGAAGATAAATATTATTAACTACTTTATAGCCGAAGAGTAGAACAAAGTCAGTTATTTCTCTCGAATTTTTAATTACATAAATGAAAACTATGTATAATTACTTGTCTAAATGAATGAGTCTGCCAAGTATAGGTAGGGGGAGTAAAAAATGGTGGCTGTTTCAAACCGTTAAAATTTTTTTTTTCACTCACAGCTTTATATCATTAAAACTAACAACAACACTAGAAAATCTATGAGAACATTATTTAAAGAAGAGTATATTTACTAAAATATGAGCCCTAATAGAGTTATTTACGTTCAATAGTTCTCGAGATACAATTTTTTAAATAAGAAACATTTCATGAAATATATACTGAAAAATCAGTCGATTTATTTTGAAAATCTTAATATAAGAAATCATTAGACGTACATATGTCTATTAGCTCTCAAATTAAAGGTATTTTGATGTGGTATATAATATTTATCTTCGTAGGAGAAGTAGTTTTCACGATATAAGCTAAAATAAATTGTTTTCTGGAACTTTGAAAAACTCATATTCATGTGAAAATATCTTATAAATTGCTAAAACTATGAAGATAAGCCATTTTAAAGCACATTAAACTATCTTTAATTTGAATGCTAATATATCTCTGTACGTCTTATGGTTTCTGAGATACACTATTTCATAAATCAAACATTAACAATTAGTGAATTTATTTTTTTCATTTATCACAAAAACTACTACTTACTAATATTATAAACTACTTTATTCTACATTAAACTAGCTTTGATTTGATTGTTAATAGACATCTGTACGTCGAATGGTCTTTGAGATATTGATTTACAAAATAAATGAACTGATTTT
>NW_027115199.1:3580-4164 GCF_000696795.3 Halyomorpha halys | reverse complement strand
TATTATATTTCATCTTTTATTATTGTCAATCAACTTTTTTTATTTTCAATTCAATTCAATATTTCTAAATTTGTTAGTTTATTATTTTATTTTTATTATTCTTTGAATGATGGTTGTTATATTTTTTGTTTTATAGCCCTGATGAAGACCTGAAATTCATGTCGAAACGTAGGCACGAATAAATAATTTTTTGTTTATTTGCGTTTTTTTTTTTTTTTTGCTGACCCCAGATCATCTTTTCCGCTTATTAATCTACGGTCAATTATCAAGATTGCATGCATATTTCAAAATAATCATTTTTGAGTTTGCACACTGTTGAACTAGGAAATCGATGTAGCTATTTTAGAAAGAAATGTTACAAACAAAAACCTGAATTTTATTTTCACTTTTCTTTTATATATTTCTTTTTTTTTTTTTAATCTTCACTATTCGATCACAACTCCACCTTGATAAAAATGTGGCAATAAATAGCTTTCTTTTACCATTTTTATACCTTTATTAATATTTGGATATCTTTTTCCAGTCCAAATTAAAAAATGGATATTATTAAATGATGCACCGAAGCTTTATTTTCCCAAACTTGG
>NW_027115199.1:0-395 GCF_000696795.3 Halyomorpha halys | reverse complement strand
ACCAATCAAATCATCCATCAGGACCTCAATGTTCTATATGTTGGTACTTACTACAAATTTACTTGATGTGTATATATGTATACATTTGTAAATAAAAATAAATAAATAGGAAAAATATATAAAATCGTGACGACAAATGATTTTTTTAAAAAAATTAAAAGAACATAAAATATAGAAGGGGGAAAAAATGTTGATTTTTAACTTTTTTGGGTAATTACTCCCAGCCATCTTCTTTTCATATAATTATTATTTTAGATTTAGATTATATTTTTATTCAGGGCGATCAACATCTAGGTTATAACACCCTTTTAACTTCATCTATCTTCTTGACTTTGACATTTGATGGTTGAATGTAGACTATTTCATTTTTTACACTGGTCGGTGGATTATATTTT
>NW_027115198.1:0-4145 GCF_000696795.3 Halyomorpha halys | reverse complement strand
TTTATTTTATTTTTTTTATTTTAGTATGTATGAGATCATTCATCAATATTACCTATTGCCCACAACTGTGTGGCAGATTGTAATATCAATCAATAAATAAATCTATCAATTGGAAAAAAAAAAAAAAAGTTTTAGCAGAGAGATAGACTAGCATATAACAAGCACAGAGTATTTTTCCTCTACCTGCCCCTGTCAATGAAGGTGAAAATAAATTCCAAAATTCCATGGGCATTCCCAGGGGAGTGAAAAAAATGCCCCCCCCCCTCCGCTAGAAGCTCTTATGCAATTAACATTTACATGACTTTAAATAGGGCTGCTCACAATCCTACGCTTACAACATTTAACACATCATGAATACTCCTAGAGGATTAGTATATTCTAGAGCTATTTTCAGAAATGTATGTAGACTTTTATTTCACTCTGCCTTCTTTGGACATCTCCTACTTCTTTAGCTTTGTCTTCCTTTCGTGAGTACCCGTAGGATTTGCAATCCCCTTCGTGACCGCAGGCTCGAACCCTGCAAAGCAAAGTTTCCATCGTTCGAGGACTTACGAATAGTTCCTGCAAGACTCGTCCGGCCAATTCATCTCCTAACCAGCTACCTAAACTGTATGTCCACGAATTTTCAAGGCTTTCTGGTATAGAGTACCTCACATTTTCAATTGGAATCAGAATCAGAAGCTTTGGACAGAACTCTGAAATAAAACATTGTAACTGAGAGTCTGTTGATTCTGTTGGATTATATAAGTAACTAGATGTCAACTTGAACAGTAATTTAAGAACTAACTTTCATGTGGCAGTATCAAAGGTTCATCCCTGCTATTAATCTTCAAATTTCTTTCCGGGATTATCTCACAAATTGCCTGTATAAAGTTTAGTAGAATGGGATACAGTCCTTGAGCTGAGACCATAAAGGAACTTTTTGTTATTATTTTCTTCCTTTATGTACAACACACCAAGTCCGCTATATTTTATTTTAGCTCCGTTTATTTTTATTTAGATCCGAGTTCCATAAGAAATATTACTGCCGAACTTTCAAACTATGTTCAAAAGGTAGCCAAAAATACATTACACTTTGGGTTGTCAAGGTTAAATTTCGCCAGAAGATCTTTTAAGAAATAGAAAGAAAGACAAAATAATTTTAAGAAATATGTCAAAGAAATAACGATAAAATAGTTTGGAAGAAGATAGTCCGGGTGGCGGTCAATAGGGGTATCAAATTAGTAAAAGAAAACTATTTATTGTTAACCTACGTTTCGCTCCACTTGCAGGGCTTCGTCAGGGCTGATAAGAGTGTTTTCTGATACCAACTGGTTAACTTAACTTTCTATAACTTCTTTTACTATTTTGATACCACTACTGACCGCACACCCGGACTATCTTCCTCCAATTTACTTCATACGGTCAACTATCTTCTTGCAATATGAATAAGCAGTTGGTAACAGAACAGCACTCTTATCAGCCCTGAAGAAGCCCTGCAAAGTGGCGCGAAACGTTGGTTTACAATAAATAGTATTCTTTTACTATTTTGATACCCCTATATGCCATCTTGTTCCAATCTACTTCATACGGTCTATATTCTATTCTAACTATTTTCTTTCGATAAAACAATTTCTTGAAAAAACCTATTTTAATAAAATTATTTACTACTTTAATGAAAAAAAAAATTAATTTTTTACGGCTACAACCCATGGAGAGTCAGGGGTGAA
This sequence comes from Halyomorpha halys, assembly GCF_000696795.3. Taxonomy (NCBI): domain Eukaryota; kingdom Metazoa; phylum Arthropoda; class Insecta; order Hemiptera; family Pentatomidae; genus Halyomorpha; species Halyomorpha halys. Next base: position 2,436 of record NW_027115198.1, on the reverse strand, counting down.
GACTTTGTAAGGAAGTACAGTTACTAGACCAAAGGTGATGTAACGAGGTGATTTGGTCGGAACCAAGGTCGACCGCCAGATTTTTACCCAATTAAGGGTACCAAATTTATGAGGCTAGGTGGACCCCAGGAGGGCTCCAGAACCCACAGGGTTGACTTGCAGCTACAGTGTAACAGAAAACCGGATTCGAACCCGGGTGCTTGAAGTTAGTAGCATTGTGATGTATGTACATAACTATTCTTATTTACTTAATTTTTTTTTTCTCGAAATTTGACAGTTTGAAGTAATAAAAATTATCATTTTAAAGAGGTCGATATTTTTTTTCGTCACGTGCTATGAGTCTTATAACGTCGTTGCTTATTAGCATTATTGAGTGGCTACAACTTTTGTTTTCTTTTACATCCTCAGTAATGCTAAGATGTGATTTAATTTGTTAAAAAAATGAGAATGTTCATAAATAAGTGAAGACAAGTATAAATATGAATTAAAAATTTAATTTATTTAAAACGTGATTTATAAAAAAAAATTGCTCATTAACAAAACTTGTATTTTTTTTTTCGGGTTTTTGCTTAGCTTTTTATCCCATTTATTTTTGTTTTCAAACTTATTTATTGATTTATATGTCTTATAAATTTGTGTATTATTTATTTTAAAATTTATTTATTTGTTTTGTCATTAAACTGTTCTGCTGATGTGATTGTTTTATTTCTGCTTTATTTAAACGTTGCTCTCTATTGATGATTTCTGTTAATTTGCATAATTAATCGAATGGTTGATGCGGATCACTGGCAGGAGAGGTATGGAGGCTAGATGGACTCCGGAGGCTTCCCAACCCACAGGGCTGACTCAGCGGCTACAGTTAAACAGATACTAATTATTTGCTACAGCCGGATTATAACCCTTGGAGTTAGTAGTCCATAGCCTTGCCAATGAGCAACCAACTATTATTTTAGTGAACAAATAATAATGCAAAGGAGATTTCTAAAATGTATTATTGCCAGAAGACATAACCAATTAGAACAACCATTTTTGCTTAGTTATCATTCAAATAAATGATCATGGTTCCGTGACTACGGAATCGATGTTTCACATGTTTTCGATTTTCTCAATAACGGCTCGAACAGTTGTGATAAAACCGGTGAATCAATGAGAAATTAAGTTTTCTTTAATGCCAGATAGGTCTTATCTCATTGAAATAGTATAACAGGACTCAAATACCGAATCGTCAAAAAGCTTCCTCTAAAGTACATTTAATTTTGTTTATTTGAAATAAATAACCAGTTCAAATTGTTAGCAATAATAAACAATGGATAAATACAAAATATTTAAAAAAATTGATAAATAACTTAGGAGAAAAACTGAAAAATATAAACAGATTCGAATCAGAAAAAAATGAAACCGATCCCTCCTGATTGGAAGCGTATATTTATCACTTTGTTGTATTTATACAAACATATTAAAAATGTTTGGTTAAAAAGTTTTACACTTTTTCATCCTAGATCTATTTTTCGAAAATCACAAAACATAGTAAAGCTTGGACAGGAGTTTAGGCTACTTACATAACTTGAAAGTTGTGTGATCCGCACCAAACTAGATTTGTTTATTTATTTATTTGGTGGATAAATTTTACTTGTATTGTGTCATTAGTTGACATTAGTCGCCTCTGAAGTTGAATTTATCATATTCCAGAGTTTTATCAACAAAATGATAAAATTTTGGGAATGACCTCTTACGGAAGAAAAAACATTCGAATATTTCCTTCTTTATGTCCTTACCTCAACTGAAAAGGATCCGTTGAGGGTTTGTTTATCTCTAGAGCGTAGAGTGCGGTAATCGACTGCTAACAATTAAAGCAGTAATAATAATAGTTATAACTCGCATAATGTAATTTTTTTTTTATATATAAAATTAATTCTGCTATTATTAGATGACTACTGTCGACTAATAAATCCTCAACGTTCCTTTTCAATTTAGGTCGACATATGAATTCGTATAAGTAAGAATCAATTTATGATTTTAAGTCCGATTTGTTCCTCAAGGTAGTATCCTCCTGGGACTCCATCTTGATAAGAGACTTACTTGGAATCTCCATACTAGACTGTAACAAGAAATTGCTCGTACATTTCGATCACTACAACACCTACTTGACAAACTACTTACTCTAAACTTCCCATTTACTACAAAAAAATCTTATACACACTGATAATCAGACTTATTTGGACATACTGATTTGACTTTTTGGGGCTCCACCGAACCTTCAAATTCATCCGTATCCAAAATCCTTGATTTTACTTCAGAAACAAACTTAATACCTCAATATCTCATACGTGGCAGATTTGGCCCGAAATATATATATACCTTTTCATCCCAAATTTCTTACTCATCCTTTCCCATTGGTTCTTAATCTCTCATCCAGGACAATGCACTATAATCCTC
>NW_027115197.1:0-1765 GCF_000696795.3 Halyomorpha halys | reverse complement strand
GTCTTCTTAGCTGTGGGTGTGGAGGAATCTCAAGTATATGTAGTATTAATTAATAATAAGTATTAATCTCAAGGTACTGGTTCTCGAAAGGAATAGCAAAAAGAACATGTGCGGTGTCCAAACCCCTACAAATCGCCGCATGGTTCCGCAGGAGAGTGGTGATATGTAAGTATGAACATTTTTATTCATCCCAATCCTTCGAAGTAGAATTTACCAATAAGAAAAAATCAATATTCCATAATGCATGGCGAGCTAATCTGTATAATTATTATGGTTTATAAATCGAAGGATCACATAGTGCTAAATAGTTATCCAAATTTTATTCGGTCTCATTGATTTGATTGAGATAGCCTTCACTTTTTTTTTACATGCTCCTGTATTCACAACTTCTTCATTGATTTTGAAATATGTCCATAATTATCGTAGCAATAGTCCGGATACAATCTACTAACTATTCTTGGAGGACACGAGAGGAACTTGGAACGTGGTGTTGTTTCTTTCTTTGGTTATCTAGCTGTATGAGTATTATTTGCCTTCATAAAGCTAGGTTACCGAAGTTACTAATGACACCACAGTATCTTCAACAATGTTATACACTGCTCATCAGAGGATTGACAACAAAGGAAAGTCGTTCAAGAACATCTCATCTCAAACACTGTTTCTATTCTCTATGTTTAGTAGAGTAGATTAATTTCTTCAAGTGTGATTTAATTAATTTATTTATTTCAATGTTATTCACTAATATTTTATTTACATAACCAGTTACTAGCACATGCATGTAATATATACTTCACATTCTAACAAATAAAAAAAATCAAGCATGAAATCTGTACATTATAGAACAATACAACATTATAGAAATATTTAAAACATTATCTTTTTTTTTTAAATATGACTAATTTTTTTTTAAATAAGACTAATAATTTCAATCTTCGTCCCATTGATTTTACATTTATAAAATATTGCATATTAGAAAAAAATATTAATTAATTCTAGTTAAAATATATTAATTACATTTTTAAGCTATATTTTAACTTTTTACGGATTTCCTTGGTGAATGCATGCTGAAAATTTTATATTCATTAAATAGACTTAAAAGGATTAATTAATAATAAATTAAAATCCGGCCTGGGGCGTTGACTTTTTTCATTGAGTGGCGGTCCCACAAAATGAAAAACTTGACTACCAACCTTGGCTAGGCAGTATAGTACTCCAATGGGAGTCTTGGCTTAAAAAAAAAAAAAAAAAAAGTTAACACTTTTATTTAACTAAATTGCTTTCAATATGAATTTTTAAAAATCATAAATAATTAGTATCTTTTTTGAAATAATAATAACATGTATTAGAGAATGAATTAGTCTTATTGCTGTCATCAAACAGAGGAAAATTACTACTAGGATTGTCTTCAAATCCTAAGTTTATCATATTTTTAAAAATTATATTTATGTTACTTTTCCATATATAAAAACTTATTTTTGTAAATATAAAAATTATAAATTATCATATCACAGCTCCTAATAAGTAAATTGTACAATAATTTTCAAACAGATATATTTGCCTTTTTTTTTGCTATATTTTTCTCTATTTGTACTATAAAGTTTGCAACATATTAGAGAGAAATTTTCTATAAGCCTACAAGCTTGAGATTTATAATTAACTTGTTGACATAACTTCCCACGAGTAAATTAGTCGTAAGAGAACGAAACATATTATTTATTTATGTATATTGTATGTTATTACAAGTATCTTTATTATTATTATTATT
>NW_027115196.1:0-1453 GCF_000696795.3 Halyomorpha halys | reverse complement strand
CGATGTTAACATACATAAACATTGCACATATGATTGCTATACGGTTCATATATCTTTTCTATTAAAACAATTATAAGTTATTCAATTATGTATTATACTATAGAAAATCCATGAGTTGATTTCGCCAAAACCTGCCTGATTTTTCCTATGTGCACTAAATTACCCCTAAAATATATATTGCAAGAGCCCAAGAGGAGAATAAAGGCAGTTTTATTTAAACAAATTGTTAATGAAAACTTGTAAACATATCGCTGATTTGTTTAAATAGTGACACAACTAAAAAAAAAAAAATAAATGTGATTTTTTGCTTAACGTATTCCAAGGATAGCTTAGTTTCATAATAAGGTGACCTGTGCAGAGGGACCGCGAATCATCAATACCACGGAATTGTGATCTTCCTAATAGTTCAAGAACCAGGAAGAACAAAAGGCAGTTATTTCATCCCAATTTTTAATTACTTTAATGAAAACTATGTAAGATTACTAATCAAAAGTATCTAGTCTGCCAAGTATAGGTAGGAGAAATATAAAATGGTGACTGTTACAAAACGTTAAAAAAAATTAATTTTTCATTCGGAGCTCTAAATCATTAAAACTACCAACAACACTAGAAAATCTAAAAAAAAAAAATATTTAAATTAGCGTAAATTTTCTAAAATATGAGCCCTAATAGAGCTATTTGCATTCAATAGTTCCCGAGATATACCTTATTAAAAAGCAACATTTCATATAAAATTAACTGTAAAATCAGTAGTTAAAGAATTTATTTTGAGAATTTTATATCTCAGAAACCATAAGACATATAGAAGTCTGCCAGCACTCAAATTAAAGCTAGTTAAATGTACTATGAAGTAGGTCATTACGTTTATCTTCATAGGAGTAGTATTTTTTATGATAGACGAATTTTCATTCGGAGCTCTAAATCATTAAAACTAACAACAACACTGAAAAACCTAAAAGAACATTATTTAAAGTAGAGTAAATTTGCTAAAATATGATCTCTAATAGAGGTATTTACATTTGATAGTTCTTGAGATATAGCATTTTAAAAAGGAACATTTCATAAGAAAATTCACTGAAAAATGAGAAGTTGGTGAATTTATTTTGAGAAAGAGAGAGAAATACTTTATTTATCTACGCTGCCTAAATACATTAGGTTGCTATCTCACACAGCATACTTATCAATCCGTTATCGGACATATATAAATTACACATACATGGTATAATCAGAAAAAAAGAGATACAATAATAAGATATAATAAACAATTTTTCCCCCCTACAGTTTCCTTTTACAATCCATTTCGGTCTGTACAACAAATACAAATGTTTCATTTGTTCTTATTTTTCTTTCTCATTTCTGCTCCTCCAATTTCACCCTTTCACAATTTTTCAATTCACCCGATCAACAAATTCGCTCTCCGGAATTCACCCTCCTAGATCCTCTTCAGTGACCC
>NW_027115195.1:2880-3925 GCF_000696795.3 Halyomorpha halys | reverse complement strand
TGTTATTTTACACTTATGTTTTTTCTTTTTTCCTTTTTATAACTATAGTGTTTGTATCTTTTTAATCCCTGACGAAGCCCTGCAACGTGGGGCTCAATAAAATAGTATAATTATCTACTATTTGAGTTGTTTTTTTTTACCGCACCCGGACCATATTCCGTTTTTATCACATTCATCTATACACACGGTCAATCAATAATCTTCCAATGAATCTATATCAAAAGTATAATCACAAAATAAAAATATAATAACTTATGTACAAAACAAAGAAAATGAAATTTAAGTAACAATAAAACAAAAACACATTTGCACCTATATACAATGTGAAATGTGAAAACAGATAACCACTTTTCCAAGGAATTTAAGAGAATGAAAGAAGGCAGAGTTGCAGTGTCAGCCCACTACTGTTTATAGTGGTACTTAACATGGCACTGAAGAGGGCAAAGGTGAAAATGAGACCTTATTGGTTGGGCCATAGAGAAGTAAGTCCAACCTATCTCACGCTCCTGGCTTACTTGGATGACAGTCAAATTTGGGAACAACGGAAGAAATCTTCAATTCAACCTCAGAAACCTACAAGAAGAATTGCAGCTATTAAACATGAAAATTAAAACAAGTAAAATTACGTAATGAGAATAGAAAAAGGATACTGAATAACACGGCAGAAGGGATGCACCTTAACCAAAACGGCTTTAGGTAGAGAAGTCCGAGAAGTTATAAAATTGAATGGAAAATGCTTGCACGCATTCAAGGTTTCCAGGGAAATAAAAAGTAAAAAAAAAAAAAGTAGTATATAAGATTACGTTTATCTCCTTAATGGGCCTAAGAAAGTTCTAAACTACTACTTCAGAACGATAGAACCCCAATCCAAGCAATGGAAATGAGGTACTTGAGGAAGTTGAGTAGAGAACACGAAGAAACATAGAGATAGGAGATCTAAGCGGAAAAAGATATTGCGGAATATTATTCTATCGCACTCATATGAATACCGCTTTATTCAATTTAAAAATGTATTTACTCCTTACTTTGTCACGAATAAAATCAT
>NW_027115195.1:0-650 GCF_000696795.3 Halyomorpha halys | reverse complement strand
GGAACCAGGTTCGGCGGCCCAATTCCTTACAGTCATTTTTGCTTTGGTGTTTTGGGTTATGGAACCTTCCTGAATAGAACACATTCGCAGAAAAAATTATATTTAACCATAACTAAAAATAATAATAAAATGAAACAAAATTAAACTTAAAGTAAAATTAATCAAAAATACATTACACATACATACATACACACATCACACGATACATTCATTCCTATATTTTAAAATAATTAAATAATATATTTTTCTTTATTCCAAATTTTACTCTGTAACTAAGCACGGTACTGAAAAAAAAAATAACGAGTTCCCCGTTTAATAACTAGAGTCGTGAAAATTATTTTATTAATTTTTTTTTTTAATTTTCTCTGGCACTTACATTTATTACCGTACCAGATTATTAATCATGTCGAAAAATATAATAAGCCTCGACAGAATCGAGAATTTGAAGTGGGGTCGAGTAAGGCTTAAGATATTTAAAAAAAATTCCTTCTCCAGTCAGGGTAAGGTTTAAAATATTTCAACCCTTCATTTATTATTTCCCTCATAATTCTAAGGCATATTTCTTCCTCTTGTTTCGTTATTATTTAATTATATAAAAAAAAAATAAATAAGACGGTGCCTTATATACTTTTTGGTAAATATTTAAATTA
>NW_027115194.1:0-6138 GCF_000696795.3 Halyomorpha halys | reverse complement strand
AGTGATGATTATTAAATTGTTTGACTTTTTGGTGAAAATGGTCAATATGCATGTTAGAAAGTAATGATTGATAGTACACAACTCATTTTGGTCACTTATTAAGTTTTAAAAATTAAAACAAAAGGTGTTCTGTCAGAAATATAATTTTGGAGTTATTTAGTAAATATTGAAATATTAGTTTTAGATCCAAAACATCGCTGTAGTTTCTACAATATCAAACTTTATGAATAACAAATAGAGCTTTGGTGTATAATTGTTATTCTAATAAAAGTATAATTATTAAAATATAAAAAGAATTCAAATTTTTTTTTCACAAGTCTTTTAAAACATTCCAACAAACACTTAAAAAAAGGTGGAATTAGTTCAACATAGTCAAAGTCAAATAATGATATATTTTAAAAACAATATTTGATTGTTATTTACTATTTCACAGTTAATAAACTGTGTAAATAATATTAAGTTAATAGGAACATAAAGGAATGTACAATTATTAATCCATAGTAAATACTAATTAAGAACATGTTAGGATAAATAGATTGAAAAAATATACATCTTATTTAATGCCTATCAATAAAATATACATCTTATTTAATGCCAATCAATAAAATATACATCTTATTTACTGCCGATCAATAAAATAAAAAGAAAAGTCGATGAAATGACAATTCAGAATTTAAAGAATGTTAAATTAACAATTTAACTAGTTGCATAAAGATAGCAGTACAAATCGAGAAAAGTAGAAAATATTTTCAATAATAAGGCCAGCACCAACAAAACAATTGTTTCTGAATTTAAAAAATAGCCGGTAAATTTTTATAATAGTTAAAATAACTGAATAAAGAGAGCAGCACAAATCAAGGAAAGTAGAAAATAGTTGTTCAAATAACCACCGCAAGATACCAGCACCATCCAGACAGACATTTCCGATGTCTTGTAGGAAAATATTTATTTTGTATTAGGAGAGTAGGAGTTTTCAGGAGCTCAATTTCTGGGGCTCGCTATAACCTTCCGATTGAATGAGCTCCTGTAAACTTCTACTTTCCTAATACAAAATAAAAATTTTCCTACTTGACTTCTGAAATGTATATCTGGATGGTGCTGGCATCTTGCGGCGGTTATTTAAACTACTATTTTCCACCTTCTCTGATTTGTGCTGCTTTCTTTATTCAGTTATTTGAACTATATAAATTTATATAATTATTAGACTTCCAACACTGCAACTATCATTTTCTACTTTTCTCGACTTGTGCTGCTTTCTTTAGGCAACTAGTTATTTTAACATTATTTAAATTCTGAATTAAATAGGGTGTATATTTTTTTCAATTGTATTTATCTAAGCGTGTTCTTAATTAGTTATTGTTTAATATCCTCGAATAACTGTATATTCCTTTAACAATAAGATATTGTTATTTAAAATATATTATTATTTGTTTATGAGAAAACAATTTTAATAATAAATGAATGTCTGTTGTATATAAAATGTCTATTAAAAACTCAAATAATAAAATAATTCAATTATGATTGAAGCACTAAATTGTAAATTATTTTTGTTATGAAAAAATTACTATTTCTGTTGATTAAGATGTTTTATGAGGCCATAAGCACACAATAAAAGCTTGTTATTAATGAAGAGATCAATAAAGATGAGCAACTTTTTTGAGTGAAATTATTATTAAACTGAGAATATAAGAATTCAGAAAGAAATTAAATAATAAAATATTGTTATTTAAAGTATATTATTACTTGGGCATAATTATGAAAAAATAATTCCTTCTTTCATGACAGTATCTTAAATTGTTGTAAAGTATAAATAGCAATAACATAACAATTTAAATCTGATTTCACAACCATATTTTAAATTAGTTTTGTCATGAAAAATTGAGGACAATAATATTTATATAGATTAAGAGTTATGTTTTGAACATATTTTCTGAGGATATATACCCCAAAACTTGTTATATGATTATAAGATGAGAATTTCTTTTTGTTTTTATTTACCTATATATCAGTGGTTCCCAACCAGTGGTCTGTTGATTTTTTTTATGTTTATATTTTATTTTTAATATTACCAGTGCAGCAGTTCTCAAACTGGGTGCCACAAGTATATGCGATTGAATGCCACTTTCTCAAAAAGTAAAAAATTAATTAAAATAACCAATATACAGTGCATTCAAGCGTTTACTTTGCAATGTTTTCTTCTTTTTCTGCATATTCAATTGTTCTAAGAACAATTATGCTCACACATTGTTTTTGCTCAACAATGGAATAACGTTCTATCTATAGCAAAGGAAGTTTGGGAATCACTGCTTTTGTAGCCGTTGATATACCTAAATCACCAAAGTAAACAACAGGTAGTAATATTTACGTCGTAATAATTCTAGGAATTCCTGTCTCAGGTACATGAAACTAATATATAATTGATGGAGAGTTATCAGCTGTAGCAAAATATCACAATTTTACAGAAAATGGTATTGCCTATCCAAAATTGCTATATTTTTTTATAGTGAGACTTTTTTTGAGCAACAACTCTTAATCTTTACTCATTGCAGTCAATCTTCATTTGGAACTAGCTTATATAAATTATACTGGCTTTCTTGACAAAAGCATATCATTTTCTCCACAACCATGTTTTTTTCTCAAGTATCAATGTTAATGCAAAATAGGCAGCTGCCACAACTGTCTGTAAAGATATTATGTACCAAACTTGAATTGTTCTAGATGAGGGGAAACAAATACTGCATGCAACATTATTGTATTTTGTTGGACATAGTCTTGCACCTATATTAGGCATCACTAGGAAACAAGATCATGCCTATTGGTGGGATGTTTAAATATAGAATAATTTTTAATACTCCAGGCATTGCTAAATCTATTTCCAATTGTTCATAATCACAACAATTTAACCTGAGATAGTGTTTTGGTGTGGGGGAAGACAGAAGTTGTTGCGGACTTGAAGGATCCCTAACAAAAGTACACCTTTAGCTCAATATCACAAAGTTACCAGAAATTTATTTGTAAGTGAACTCACACACCGAGTCTGAATTTGCAACACAATGATGGACACATCCATATATAGTAAATGTAAGTTCTTAGTGATTGGGGAAGCACTTCTATAGAAGGAAAAACTAATTTTACATTTTATGGGAATGGTTTTCTGACAGCTATGCGTTACATAATGAGACAGTGAAAATTCAGGTATTGAGTATAAAACTCCAGCTATAGCATAAACCTAGCATCCTATGAACATGTAGACCAACAGATGATGTCATGGTCTCATTTTTGAATGATCCGATTTTAGGATTTTCTCCATAATCCATCAGCCTTAGCATAACAATCTGAATGTCCATTTTCATTCTGATTGACCTTCTAGTGGCCATAAAAAAGTGGGCATTTCATTGTCTTATCAGCTAACTACTTTTATTTTTTTATATTTTATTGAAACATTACTTATAATCAATTCAATAGTAATGTTCTAGTCAATTTCAGACCTGATAAAAAAAAAAAAAAAAAATACTATCTCTGACAACAAAACTTCTAATGGAGATGTTTTAGAAACAGATGTTAACCAAGTGAGGGTTTTTCTGGCTTGATTATGATTATAAGGTTATAAATAGAATTATATTTGTATAAAAATACAAAACCAAATTTCATAAGGTGAAACTAGCTACCAAAGATTTTCCATAACTTTGGTTACTTTATTTGAGCATATTGTCAAAAGTAATCCTAGAAGCCTGAAGTTGACGTTTTGTAAATATCCGATAGTGATGTAATCTTCATGATTATTACAGGAAGCAGATAACTTAAGTAAAACATTAATTTATCTAAAGATTGTATAGTTACATTTTAATTTATTCAGTCCGAAATGGTTTAAGATTAAAAATTAAGATGTCACAGGGTAGGTTCTTTCAAGGACTTTCAGCCATTTGTAAGCATCTATTTTATATATAATTATTATAATATTAAAAGTATCTGTATTTTTAAAAACATAATTACATGGTAAATTTACAATTATAATATTTGTTTGATAAATTTACAATTACAATTGGTATTGGTGCATTGTTTGGTAAATTTACAATTATAATATCTGTTTGGTTCCAACACTCGAATTAAATGACTTAATTCTATCTGTAACTTTTGTTTATGACAAAAAAATGATAATCAAACTCATGTGTATTAAATATAATTGTAAATACACTTTAACTGGCTTTGATATCAATATAGATCATAATTATAAATTATAAACAGTATTATCAACATTGAATTTGGGTTACTAATATTTTAAATTTATACCTTGTATATGTCAGAATTTACATATGTTGTTGGATTTAATCTAAAAATTTTATGTGAATAAATATTAAAAAGAATATTTTTGAGTACAATTATGCCGGTATGTCACATATTAAAAAAAAATACCAATTCCAGAAGGTTCTTGAAGATTATGATTTTATGAAAAACCAATTGGAGAGAAATGGTGAAAAACTATCTTGTGATGAAACTGTTTTATTTTTGAATGCTGAAAAGCTTAATTTTCAAGAATGTGAAAGAATATTTTTTATGTTAAGACACACACTTACTTTACAAACCATCATCCTAAAAAGTAATGTTAATCAGAATATCGTTAATGAAGTTGTTAAACTACAAGACGCAGAGAAGTATAAAGATGGTCCTATTTTCTTTACAAAATATGCACTAAGAACTACTTATCAGGCAATTACAGATTACCTTTATAATTCTGATCGTATAAAAATTTTAGCCTTCAAAAATATACCAATTACCAATGATTTACCTATTCTTTGTCAAGGAATTCGAAGTAATAGATCTATTCGAGTTTTGAACTTTGAAGATTGTGATATTTGTGATGATGGTTGTATTCAAATATGTCAAGCTTTGCGAAAATCTCCAATTGAATCATTAGGATTAGAAAACTGTAAAATCAATTTGACTGGTGCATCTTGGCTTGCTTGGCTAATTAGAGAACAGTCAATGCTTAGAACTTTAACGACCTGGAATAAATATCAAAATGAAAATGAGTACAAGACTGAACAAGGAATTAGAAAACTGGCCATTAACGATAATCCCGGCATCAAAGACACTGGTGCTAAATTCATAATTGGTACTTTATTTGATGACAATTGGGTGACACATATTCACATGCAAAATACTGGTTTAAGTGATGTTACTGGTGCTTTGATCATCCGGTTGCTTAGGCAGAATAAGTCAATAACTATTTTCAATCTAGGTCGAAATTATGCAACTTCAAGGTGTATGGTTGAAAGGATTGGAGAGGTATTGGCAAAAACCTTAACTGAAGCAAGTATTATTCCAATACAGCCTAAATCTAATAGAAAACAGTCAATAATCAAGAAAAAAAATTCAAGAAAGAAAAAAAGAAGTATTGATAAGCTGTTATTTGACAAATCACAGCAAACATCCGAATACAGCCTATATTGCCAACCTTTTCTATTAGTTGATCCAAATCAAAAGCATAAAATATCATCAAATAAGTATATTATCAATTCATATTATAATGATTCATCTTGCAATCCATTGCCATCTGTAATCCCTAAACAGTTTGATCCTGTTTCAGAAATTGATAATTATAGTCAAAGGCAAAGTTTTAAATTAAAAAAAAAAAGGCAAATGAAAAATACAGAAAATAGAAAAAAAATAGATTACTCATACCCAATAGGGAAAAAGGAAAACAGGAAAAAAACAACCATATCACAGCCTTCAACTTTCTCTTACATGTATGATTGGCAAGAAGAAAGTAAAGATTTCTCCTCTTCAAATGCAAAGGGATTGGTTTTGTGACCATATGTACTTGTTAATATGTCAACTGTTTAACCTATTTTGTTTTAGTACATGCTTAATTAGTATAAGCTTAATAAAATTTGAGTTTAAAAACTAAATAAATGATATAATTGATGATAACATATACTTTCACATTTAAAAAGATGTTTTCTGATAATACAATGAACGTTTGTTTTAAATAATATAGTTTTATTTCTAAATAAATATTTATTGTTTTGTAAATTGGTAATAAATAATGAAAATGGTTTTCTCCAATAATTTGAGTAATTTCATTACCTTCTTTATGTAATTTATTCGTTTTAACCCATTTAAAAATGGCTGTTTATT
>NW_027115193.1:0-5431 GCF_000696795.3 Halyomorpha halys | reverse complement strand
AGCGAACCCCTTGGACAGAGTTCAATACCAATAAACTTTTCAGTCTTTCATTTCTTATCACAGCAATAGCAGTGCCTCAATACTTCAATTATATAATGCATACGTAAATAATATATTTTTACTTGTTAAATAAAATTAATCAATAAATTGTACTTCCCCCAACTAGTTACAGTTACATATTTTGTAACTACCTCAATTCTCACATCAGCTCATCCTTTTCTTAACTAAAGTTCTAAATCCCTATAATAAAGGAATTTTAGGCGTTATTCTCCTCTTAATATAAGAGGGAAATTTTGCATCTGTAAATAACACTAAGAAATAGTTTTATGAATTCTTACTTCTAGGATTCCTAGACAGTAAATGATAACTGAATAATTTTGTAACACAGAAATAACAAGTGCTTCAGACCACTTTTAATTCTTCCCGAATTTCAATTCTATATTGTAGAGCCCCGATATATAAACTGCTCTTTATTATCTTATTCCCTATTCATATTTCAAAAATGATATTAATAGGTAAGCAAATATATTTAATACTTCAGTATCAATTAAAATTGAATCATTAAACAGATCTGAATGATTCCAGAGTTTTACTTTACACTTCATCACAATTATTCAATTTTTTTAACTGTTTATATAAAATTTTAATGGTGATAAAAAACTTCAACCAAGAAACTTGATGAAGCATTTTTCAGCATTTCATTAACGCATTTTAAGCTAAATTGTATTATATAAATAATTTGGACAGGTGTCCACTGAATGACTAAAAAACTAGATACCTACAACTCACAATTTTTCACTAATACTTTGGAATAAATAAAGAATAAAAAAAAAATCATTAAACTAAATCAAATCAATCAGTTATGGAACAGAATTCACATCAGTCACACTAAGAAACATTATAAAAAAAAAAAAAAAAAATATTGTAAGAAAAAAATAAACCACTGTGGTAAATGGTTTTATATAACTATAACAAGTTGGAATTACTATGGTCAATCAACTAAAAAACTTTCCCTATTACACAAAACTTAACTAAGATTAAAAAACAACACCACGATAGAGAGAAAACGAGTAATTGAGGCAATGTATTAAAAAGTATTTTATAATAAATTAGTATGAAAATGCTGTAGGTAAATATTTGCCAATCCAAAATTTTGAATAAATTAGATTATTAAGTCAAAATAATATGTGTCTAAATTTGTAAGACAAAACATTGATGAATAAAAAACATTACCACCATTAGTGATAACTGGAGCTATAAAAACTTAACAGTGAAAATTCACCAAAACAATATTTAATAAACAATTAAATATAACAATAACAATTTTCAAAACAATGAAGAAACCTCAGGAAGAGTAATATCAATAATAAATTACAGTAACAACTTTATTACACAATATCATTAAAAAAAAAAACTGAGTTTAATACCTAATATTAGAATTTTTATGAAGTTGAAGACATTATAACCACTGAATTTGAGCAGCTTGCCAACTACCCAACAATAAAACAACAACTAATTCCATAGCAAAGTTTAAAATGTAGTAAAATACACTAGAACTATAAAATTAGATTAGGCGTTTAATTTGATAAAAAAAAAAAAAAGTGCTCACCATCTCAATACTTCCCCATTACAATTCAATTCATAAATGGATAAGTGAAAGAAATGACAATAATCATAACACATAAAATTGAGAACATTGAAAGAAGTTTAGTAGAAAAAAAAAATAACGAATAGTAACACAGAAGTATTAATACTAATTGGAAAAAAAATATCTATAACTGAAAGATCATAAATAACAGGTATTATTTACTTTACATATAAATCAAAACTTATACTACAATCATCTTTCCAAATAGAGATTGGAAAATCTACCTGTGATCAGTAAACAGAACATTCTGAATTTTAAAAATAAAGTTGTATCCATTATCAGTAAGGAATAAAATTGAACATCTTCTCATATTTTCAAAATAATGACAAAATATTCGAAAAAAACACTATAAACAATTAATTAGTCTTCCATTATATCTGAGACCATCTTTTTACAATTATGAAGGATAAGTTGAAGATTGTCAATGCAAAATCAGAATGTTATCAATATGTTGATTAAAAATTTCATTGATCATAGCAAACACTACATAATATATGAATAACTGTTTAAATGACTACAAAATGTTAGGATTGAAGCCAAAAGAGTTTTAGAATCAGAATAAGTTCAATGATACACTTACTTTTTTACCAAGATAAGCTTCTGCTGTTTCCTTCATTTTTCCTAAGACCATAGCAGAAATTTCCTCTGGGGCAAAAAGTTTGTTTCCTTGGGAAGTAGAAACTTGAATATGTGGTTTACTATTTCTTTCTATGACCTAATTAAAAATGGATTTCATGTTTAATATTTAAAAATTTATAATTAGTAAAAGATATAATGGCTATAACGCAGATACATACTTTAAATGGGAAAAATTTGATATCATCTTGCACAGTTGAGTCTGTCCATTCTCTGCCAATTAATCTCTTAGCATCAAAAACTGTGTTTTCAGGATTAGTTGTAAGCTGATTTTTGGCTGCATCTCCGATCAATCTTTCTCCTTCACCAGTAAAGGCTACATAGGATGGAGTAATACGATTACCTTGATCATTAGCAATGATTTCCACACGTCCATTTTTATAAACACCGACACTGAAAGCAAAATCAAAATAGATAAAAATCTAGAATAATTTCCAAGGAGTATTAAAGAAAATAAAGTACTTACCAAGAATATGTGGTTCCAAGATCTATTCCTACAACTGTTCCAACATCTTTGTTCTTTTCCTCTGCCCTTACCAGCAGAAAAAACAAGCAAAGGCCACCTGCTAATCCAAGCAGCTTCATCCCTTAGAGTTGGAGCCTAAGAGAAAATATTAAAAATAAATTAATTTTAAGAGGATATAAATGAGAATTGATACATAAATAGCTATGGACTATCAAGACATGGTTATACAAAACTGATTTCATACCTCAAAATATTCACAAAGAATACTTATTATCAAACTCAAGTATCACTGAAATATACCCCTTAGAAAAGAGGACCTCACACGAACGATAGCCACTGAACAGATTTTGTCCCAAGACTGGAATATATCTCCAGAAGAGGTGGAAAGAACCTACTACAATCGTGGAGAAATGCGATTGGTCCAAGTTGGTCGGCGATAAAAACGTTCTCAAAGCTGATTGGCTATTCAGTTCGACTTGGCCCAAAACCATTGGAGTCCCAGTATACTCTAGAATATTCCATTAGAGCCTACTATGGTGTCTTAATTATTATCGAATCTTATTAAAATGATGAAATATTTAAAAACTTATAATAATTTCTGTCAATATCTATATTTTAATTGTTAAATAACATATTTTAAACTTACGTAAATATTTTTCTCTTTGGTATTACTGTTTCGTATTTAATGTTAACCTGATGTTTATGTTTAATACTTAATCATTATATTTTATTTAAGAAATAAATTAAAATGATTTATCCATAAAGCATTTGTTTAAACCGTGTAAACTGAAGGTTAATATAGGGTTACTGTTATTTGTTTTCATTATCTCTGGAAGTTTCATATTCAGTTATTTTGTTTTTATAATTCTAATTTTTTAAGTTACTTTTATTTCCTTAACCAAATCTCATACTTCCTATACATTGATATGTCTGTTAATCGTTTTAATGGCAAGTTTAGTTCAGTGGAGAGTAAAACACCATTTCTGATAGGTGTAGCAGGTGGAACTGCCAGTGGAAAGGTTATAACCTGTCATTATTTCTCAATGTTTCTACTAAGATTTATCTAAAGATGAAGATTATTTAGAATTACTTCAACTTGAAATTATATTTTGTTGATTAGCAACCAATTCATACTATTCTGCTCTCTAGTTTTATCATTAAGTATATGAAAGTTATCAGATGATAACATATCACTACTTGGTCTTGATTTAGCATCACATAGAAAAAAAAGTATTATTTTATTTAGTATTGGTCATATTCTAAAGATTCTACTGTAGTCTGGGGTAACTTTTTATACTAGAGCCCCCTACAGGCTCTCCACAGGTTACCCTAATTGTCACAAAGGTACCCAGTCTACAGTAAAATTATGGAATATTTCCAATAGCATAATTTTTTATTTAGATAAGATTTTTTTTTAATAGTTGGTTTTTCTTATAAGTGAAAAGTCATGATTGAAATTTGTCTAGGCTTTTAGTGAAATATCTTATTACATTGTTAGTGCTAGACTATCTGGTTTTATCTTATAAAATGTGTATTTTTTTTTTGTTTTGGAAAAATCAATAAAACATATATTGAAGTAATTAACTTTTGTTGCACTGATGTGTTCTTTACCTCCTATGAAATTGATCCGACAAAAAATATATTTATATCATACTAATCTGACTGTATAGTATGCTGTGTTCTAGCAACTCTACATAGTTCAGCAGTCGCTTGCAATTTGTTTTTTTGATTCCTCCTTATTGTTATATTTCTAATCTATCAAAGTGAATTAATTCCTGATTGCTAAAGATTTCCCCTGTTTAAAAAAAAATAAAAATGCCAAATGGACTGAAAACAGTCAATTGAAGGTTCTTCATTCACAATCTCTTAACTTATTAATTATAAATGTGTAGAATAAGACATTTATGATTGTTTTAAATTATATATTATTCTATTGGTTGGTGGTTTTTAGGACTTCGAGGAATACAATTTCTTATTTACTTACCACTGATAATCAAACAGAATTTGATTCTATTTATTGGTAAGGTGCTATATGTAGATAATTATTTATTCTTATGTATCAGCCGTGGGTTCCGGGAGTTCTACTGAAATACTCTTAGCATATAAATAGCGACTACCCTTAATTGGGAGAAAACCTGGTGTTTGATTATGATCTTGGATAAACCACCTTGTCAGAGCTGTTTGTAGCCAAGGGAGTTAAGGAATTACCTCAACAACCTCGTAATTGCAGAGGCATCATTCAGAGATGGACAAAAATTAGCTATAAACGAAACTAATAACTAATTTTTTGCCAACTCTGGCATCAGTTCTAATCAGGCCTGGGGGTGTTAACTTTTATTTAGTCGTGGTCCCATTGAATGAAAACTTAGACCTCCTAACATGGTTAGAATAGGTCAGTTACCTATAGATAATACCCCTCTATGTCAGAAATGATGAGGCAGGAAGTAAAAAAAATCACCTTGCATGATTGTTGCCTTAGAAACAGTATGTACTTATAAAGTGTTCAAGACCCTTCATATATTGTAGTGGTACAAATTAGATTTTTTTTTGTTATTTGTTAATATGAATTTTTATTCCCATTCATTTCCCTTAGAGCTTCAATAAAAATCTATGTGGTTATCTGTCTGAAAATATAGCTTTAAATCTCTCTCTCTCTCTCTCTCTCTCTCTCTCTATATATA
>NW_027115192.1:434014-445932 GCF_000696795.3 Halyomorpha halys | reverse complement strand
GACGTCATCAAAATGCTGGCTTCTGATTGGCTGCCCACGGAAGTGCTCCAGCTCCCCCATACTCTCACTACTGTCGATGGTGCTGCTATCTAGCGGTCATCGTCTGAACTAACAGCGCTACCATAGTCCAAGGACAAGTGGTTAAGACTGGTTCTAGGCTAGGGTCCAAAGTCCAAAAAGGCTCATTTACTGGACCAGAACCGGCCTTTTATATCTACTCTGGTATAAATAAATGATTGTTTATATTTGTAAATTGTGACTTTCATAATACGGGTTGCCTTTTGTGTTATGCTCCTCTATTGTGAGATTGTGACATGTATGAAATCTATTTATTACCCCGTTTTTACAATTTTAGCCACTTTTTAAATATTGCCTAGTTAAAGTATTTAAGTCCCATCTATTCATATCCAGAAATTTTTACAAATATGTACTTAACAAATGAATTTCTCTATGCCCTAATTTTGCTAAAACATCATATGATAACGCAATGAAAAGCTTTCCACTAGCTCTTATTTGTTTTTTTAAATAATTAGCAATGTCACATCCACTTAATGAATGTAGTCCTAGTAATGCGCAAACAGTCCTAGTAAATAGTAAGGATTGCGTCCATTCGAAGGCGTATTGTAAATTGGCCTTTGACTATGAATCTCTACATCCCATATCCAAAGAGTAGATCTGCAAGTCGTTGGTTCCTTTTTGATGAACCAGGAAGAATTATCATATCTTCCTCCTCATGACATGATTCTTGCATTTTAACATCATTGTGAGCAGCTGGAGTTTCGTCTTGGCAACTCGCAGAGTTGGACTCATTGAAGTGGTTCTCTTGCTGCAGTACGTTCACCATAAAACTACTTCATGTGAAGAAAGCTAGAAGTACCATTCTATTAATGCGGATACATTTAATGGACCCGTGCTGTTGTAAATATCCCAAACACTTATCAACGTTTTCATTCCATGTTCAAAGTAAATGTCACATTTTTTCACTCACGTATTCTATAATGATAATGTCTGAAACTGGATACGCAGAGAAACATTCAACTAAAAATTTTAGTTCTTAAAATCCCTAATTCATGTTGGTCTTCTTAAAATTACTGTTTTAAGCTTTGTGGTGATGGCAACGCCGACTTTAATTACTAATGCAGAGTTTAAAACCCGTTTTAGCTGCAGAATTGTATTCTTTGGTAACTGAAATTCATAAAATTAGATTTTTTTTTGTACTTATTAATTCCCAGACATTTAATTTATGCGTTGTATAAAATGTAATCTGATCTTTTTAACGAATTCTTTAAATTTTTTTTAATCTAATTTCTCCCATAAAACTTCATTTATATTCTTATCCATCATCATTTTCATCATCATATTCTTATTCTAGAACTTATAACAAAGCAAATGAAATCTTTTTCATCATCAAGGTGACCTTGTTAAGACACTTGACCTTCATAATGTGAAAAGGTATTGATTTGAATACAAAAAGTAATAATATTTCATATTAAAGGGTTTATAGGAGCTAGTTACAATATTTTACATTACTTTCTATTTTTACAGATACAAATCAAAGATAATATGTATGTCACAAAATATTTTCATAATAAACAGGTCTTAGCTCACCATCTTCTTCAATTACCTTCAGCCTGTAACAAATAGATTTTTATTATCCTCACAATTCCATTATCGATAACTGAATAAATCTTTCTTCAGTAATGACATAATTATGATAAGATAATTCCTAATAAGGAATAGTGATATAAGCTAATAATGATACTAATAACTATAACTGATAAAAACGTTTTGATTAAAATAAGTATGATCAATAAATAACTATAAACAAATAATAATAATAAGAAGAAAGAAATAAAGGTTTTAAAACGCTAATAATAATAATATAGCACAAGTTTAAAGTACTAACAGAATTATTAAGTTATTATCTCTGAAAAAATATTTTATTCAGGAATTATTTGAGCTATAAACGTTTCCTTATTTGCCTTACTTTAGATTTCTTGCACTTTACAAACTCGTAAGCTGTTTCACATTTATCTGCTTTTGCTAAAAATGGTAAAAATAAATAAAGATATTAATCAAAACAGTTAATCTGGTTATTTAGTTAAAATTAATTTTCAAGTTAGAGATTTTACCAGAAACATCGCATTCGTCAATAGCTTTCAAGAGCTTTTTCTTTAACTCTTCGTCTTTCGCTAATTTCTCAGTCAACTCTTTTTCTTTTGTTCTGTCAATAGATCCGTCTTCCTTGAACTAAATAACCCATCATTATATTTTCATTATTGTTTTATGAAGTAATAATATTATGATAAAATGATTTTTACCACATCTTGTTTCTCTAAAGAGCAAGCCAATACACACTGTAAATTGATAGAATAAATTAGTATCAAAAACTGCAGTTGTTAGTTTAAATATATTTATTGTTATAATTCGCAGAAATTAGTATAATTGATTATGATATTTTATCAACTAAATCAATCTAGTAAAGGCCTTATATTAAATAAATTGTAGATTTTAAACAAATATATTCGGGGACGAGTAACTAACCAAAAACAATCACTAAGATAAAACTAACGCTAGTAGATAGAAGATGGTTTCAAGAAAAATTTAATTGTAATACGTTTTGAATGGCTTAAAAAAAATTACCGTAGCTCAACATCTTTTGAAAAAGGAAGTGAATATTTCTAAGGACTTTTGCAGGTAAGGCTTGAATTAAAGCATTTGAAATCATCACTTATATTTTACCTTCCACCTCCAACACTGTTCTGCCCTCCTGACACTCAATGAGGGGTGGAATACGTCATTCCTACCAACAAAACCTTCCTCTCATATTCGACCGATGTATGAATTAAGAATTTATAATAAAGATCATAAAATGTATTACTGAAACTGCAGCCGTTGACTTTAATGATTTATATAATGTTAAATGATATAAAAATAAATGTATTATTATTTATTATCATAAAGTATAACATATAAACATCAAATATTTGAAGAATCATAATTTAATTTTCTTAGAAAGTACATAACTTATTTACAATAGTAAGTAGTCAACATTACATTTTTGTTGTCGAC
This sequence comes from Halyomorpha halys, assembly GCF_000696795.3. Classification (NCBI taxonomy): domain Eukaryota; kingdom Metazoa; phylum Arthropoda; class Insecta; order Hemiptera; family Pentatomidae; genus Halyomorpha; species Halyomorpha halys. The sequence goes on along the minus strand of NW_027115192.1, from coordinate 442,860 downwards.
GTAATATCCGATCTGCTAAATGTATGGATTATAGGTTTTCTGGAAATCAAAATTATTTTTTAAAAACTAAACATTAAACTACTTTTTTTTTTTATTACTAGCCCACGTTTCAAAGTCATAGTTTCGGTACAAAGTCATAGATTTATTCTGACTATCATAATGTCAGAGGGATGAGATTATGTGAAAATGTCTATAAATTAAAGGCAGATAATCAAATAAAAATAACATAAATAATAATTACAAATAAATAAATAACAGCAAGAATGCAAAGTAACTTATGTGTATAGAGGAGAGAAAACATAAGAATTGTATAAATCATAAGAGGATATAGAGAAAATATTGTGAAAATTAGAATGAAAGAAAGGAATGGAGGAAGGAATAGAATAATAAGACGATGAAATAAGTACATTAAGATTGAGAAAAAATGAAATAAAACTTTTTTTTTTTTAATTATTTATTTAATGTAATTTACAACTGTACAAAATAATACAATAGGTAAATATGTAGTATGTTTCATATACACTTGAAAATCTATGGAAGGAACCACCCATTGGTGGTACTTCAAACATTAATTTAAATTAGAAGGTCCCGTGGCCATCTTCTTTTCAGACGCCTCGGAGGATTATCAGGGATTGTTAAGGATGAAAGATTAAGAATTAATGGGTTAGGATGGTTAAGGAGTTTGGAATGAAAAGACGCATATCTGTTTTGGATCAAATCTGCAACGAATGGGATGTTAAGGTCTTTGTGAATGAGTTTATTTGTGATGTAATAAGGAGCATCAAGGATTTTACGTAAGATTTTGGATTGTACGATTGGATGCGGGAAGAATTTAATGGTTTGGTGGAGCCCCAGAGCTCAATTCCATATGTCCAAATTGTTCTGATTATTGTAGTGTATGCTAATTTTTTGTAGTGAATGGGAAGTTTAGAGCGTTTGTCAAGTAAGTGTTGTAGCAATCGGAATCTACGAGCAGTTTCTTGTCGTTTCAGTCTTGTGGGTGGATTCCAAGTAAGTCTCTTGTCAAGATAGTCAAGGAGTAAGTATCGAATCTGTTCAACAGGCATTAGTGGTGGATTTAGAACGGATACTTTAGGACAGGAGGGTAGAGGTTTACGACGGAGAGTAAAGGTGATCTGGTGGGATTTATCAGGATTTATTTTGATTCTCCAGTTTTTACACCATTCTTTCAAAGGTTCAGTGAGGTAGGAGCGGATTATAAGGAAATATGTTGGGGGTAGGAATTGACGAAGTTTAAATAAAACTTAAAAAAATAGTTGGATTTTTATTTAAGGTCTTAGCACTCGCTAAGGGATGTTTAAAATTGACTCCTACTGGCTAAACAAATAGGGTGTGTGAAAATAGGGGATTTTTGACTGATAATTAAATTAAGAATATTTATATAGCAAACAAACTAATATAAAAGAGATCAAATAAATACAATCTCTAAAAAAACTAAATATTAATGAGAAATAAAAGGAAATATATAGACTATATTATGAGTACAATTAATATGCAACGTATTAAATTAATTAGTTGTGTTAAGGTTAGCTTGTACGGTCTATATTAAAGCAGAATATAGTTCAGTAACTGTATATAGTGACAAAATTCGTGTTGAAAAAATAATATAGAACCCCTTAGCTTCATGCACACTTAATTAATCTTACTTCTTAGCATTTGCAATCATCACTTATATTTTACCTTCCATCTCCAACACTGTTCTGCCCTCCTGATACTCAATGAGGGGTGGAATACGTCATTCCTCTCTGACATTCTAACCAACAAAACCTTCCTCTCATATTCGGCCGATGTAAAAACTAAATATTAATGAGAAATAAAAGGAAATATATAGACTATATTATGAGTACAATTAATATGCAACATACTAAATTAACTAGTTGTGTTAAAGTTAGCTTGTAAGATTTTAAGTAAATATTTTATTTTCAAGTCACTTGGACCTGTATCCTGTCATCTCTAATTCAATTAACATGTTTTGTACGATGTTATGAACAAAATAAAATGGATGTTATATAGTGTTATTAATTATATAATCATGTTATATGTTATTATATTATTTATTATATATGCATATATATCTTTATAACCATTGATGATTTTTATTGATAATACGTAAGCTCTCATGGCTTTAAGGGCAACCAGGAATTTATTTACAAAACTGCAATTTATAAATTCATAACGTATTTTTATAAATCTAATTTTTTTAGTATTTTGTATTTATCATATTTAAAATGGTAATAAATGCAATTTGATTATTTAAATAAACTTCTGCTTAGTACAAAGCTCAGTATAGCATCTAAAATGTTTTTATTTGTATGTACAGCGTGTTTCTAGACGAAATGCCGGCAACTGAATTTTTCAAAATTGTTGCGCAGTGCCACGAACCTCACCTACCAATTAGAAAAGATTTTTAAAAGGAGGCTTCAATAAGTCCACGTTTACTAGCTCAAAAATTACAATATCTCTACACTAATTAATCATTTTTTCAACATTTATCCTGACTTCCGATCTCTACAATGTATTTCTTCTAAACCAGGAACTAATTTATAGTAAACTATGTCTTATTTAGACCATCATAGCGGCTAAAACAAAGAAAATATATAAAAACGAACAATTCCGAAATACTCGGTAGAATTCATGAATTTTCGAGGTACGACCTACTGGATTTCAAATAACTTGCTCTATTTTATCACCTCTTCAACATTTTAGCCAACTTTGTGAAGCTAGTTTAATCTAGAAGTGATATTGAGGCTAAATGTTCAAATAAACTTTAGTTAGATACCTGCTGAAATATGAACTTAGGTTCTCTTTCTTCAATTTGTTTCTAAAGAGAATTACTACTATTCATTTAGAACGATTTCTATTGTTTCAGCAACTTTACTCTCTATTTATTTTGTATTTTATAAGGCGTGAATGTAGTATTTAGTTGCTACTATTGTATTGTTTTTGCAGATAACCATAACTTTTTTGTTGCATTTTCTTAAAATTTGCAATGAAACTCTTCCAAGTATTTATACAAAAAATGTATTATTACTGTTTCTGAGCCAATAAAATTTATTCAGACCACCGAATTGAGTCCCAAGTACTTATATGGAAGAATTTTCAATCAGTGATTAAAAATAATTATTAACTTTTTTTTTCGATCAATCGGTCATATTTAGATCTACTTTGTACAATATGAATCGATTTAATTGAATCGAATTGAGATAAACCGATTTAGTATTCTAATTTTCATGAATTCCATAATTAATACAGTTAATAAGATATTTAATGTATAAATTATATCTTACAAAGATTTGTATTAGTTTGAAAAAATAACATAACAAAGACTTAATTATATAAAACATTAGCGATTATAAATTTAATAATTTTATATTAATTTGATTTTGTCATAAATTGATGACCATGTATATTTCAGATTCAGATTAGAAAATTATTCGAAAATAAATTAAAATTTAAAAAACATAAACCCAGTATAATTTAAACTACATAAAATAGAACAATAAATCTCAAGATATAATTTTTTTTGGTATTTTTCTTCCTGCTTGTATTTTCATTCTGTAATGTCGAATTTGTCGTTTTATCGTTTCTTCCATATTTCCACTTTAATTTGAAACTATTTCCTTTTAATCCTTTCCTACCTTTCTAATAGAAGCTTTAAATTAAATCACAACCTATCCTACTCATCTTTCTTCCATTGCCGGTGTTCCTCAAGGTAGTACCTAAGGTCTCATTGTCTATTCGGTATATACAACTTATATCCCAACCCACCCTAACACAGTTCTAATAACATACGCCAATGACACATGTGTACTGTCTGTAAACAATGACCATACTACTGCATCACAAACTCTACAGACAAAAATAACATCCATTGAATGATAGTGTCAAAATTGAAGAATCAAAATAAATCCCATAGACCTTTACTCTCCATCGAAAAACCTTAACAAGCTTGCCCTACTGTATCTTTTTTTAATATTCCACTGTTGATCCTGTTGAGCAGATTTCCTACTTAGGACTCCATCTTGACAGGAGACTTACTTGGAATCCTCATACCATACTGAGACAACAAAAAAACTGCTCCTAGATTTCAATACAACACGTACTTGATAACCGCTCTAATCTTCCCATTAAAAAAAAACTATAAAATACTACGATAATCAAACTAATTTGTACATACAGAATTGAGCTCTGGGAATCCACTAAACCACCAAATTGCTCCCGCGTTCAATACTTACTATCTTCCATGAATTTACGTCTAAAATAAACTCATATATTCCTTAACATATTTTTGTTGCGGATTTAGCCCGAAAAAGATATGCGTCCTTTTATTCCACACTCCTTACCTATCCTAACCCATTAGTTCTTAACTACCCATTCTTATCAATCCCTGATAATCCTCCGAGGCGTCTAAAAAAGAAGATGGCCACGAGACCTTCTAATTTAAGTTGATGATTCAAGTACAACCATCAGATAGTACCTTCCCAAGATTATCAAGTGTTTAAAAATTTCATCAAATTTACTTATACTATTTTTTTTTACAGTTGTAAATTTCAATAAATTAAAAAAAAAATTGAATTGATTTTATTTAATCTGATTTAATTATTTTTACTGCTCATCATAACACTGGTTACTATTATTGTTAGGTTTCACTAATTAATTTCATTTGTACAAAAATATTTTAGTTCTAATTTATAACTACTAACAAACTTTTGAAGATGAATTACCATCACATCGGGAAATTCCAACACAAAATTATTCGGGTCTTAACTGTTCAAAATATGTATGACGACCCTGCAATTTCCTTTAAATACCTATGACCAATGTCTTTCGACTTTCTAAATAATCTTTCAAAGAAAAACGTTGTTCCGTGGCCTCCAGAAATTCACATCGTTAGACTCTATCATTTCAAAATATTTAACTTTATCATTTAAACTTATAAAATACCAGTTTTATTTTATTATAATCACACATTGTGATTTGTTAAAACAGTCATTATTTGTTATGTATTATGTTACTCGATATATAAAATACCACTACATTTGCAGACTTTTTCTTATGCAGATTAAAAGAAATAAAATTATTATTGATGCAATATCATAACTGTTAACAACAACAAATAGTGGCTTCAAGTTTTCAAAATGATGTTGCTTATTGGTTAAGTACTTGATCAGAGTTCGTCATATATCTATTTCATGTGCGCTCATTTCTCATCACATATATTTCATAATTTTGTTTTTCAAATCAAAAAAACTATATCTCACTAAGAGCCAAATAAGAAAATATTGACATTTATTAATTGGTATTTTTTAATATATAATATTTTATGTTCATTAATAAAATGTTCTTAATCATAAAGTTTATTCATGTATTGTTTTTTAATAAATAAGATTCAAAAAGATATAATGTATATTATGTCCAATAGGAAAGTATCAGAATTTATTTTTAAAAACGTCTTATGCTTTAATGTGTGATTACAGAGTTGAGCACCCGTTCTTAATTTGTTTGTCGGATTTCTCTCTTCTCTCATTCTCATGTTTACGATTATTAAATATTTATTATGTCCTAAGTTTAAATAAATTTTGATTTTGCAATTCTACCATGGCTTTGTATCGTCTGCCAGTCTGTCAGTAAATCCTTCAGCTATAGAAGAGGAGAATACAAAAACAATTTTTTAACAATACATTTTTCCTATTGTATGAAACACATCATGAATTGTTCAAGACAATAGTTGTTTCCAAATTTGACTCTAAAAATGTTTCTGAATTTTCACAATCGTTTTTAGAAGATGTCTTCTTGATTTATTTAATTGTTTAACATAACTGAAAAATCACTAAAGTGATATGATTGGGTTGAAACACTATATTTACTTTGTACATGTCTTCAAATAAAATTACCATTTGATTTCATATTTTGTTATATATACTTATAGCTGGATATAAAATTTCGAGATATTCTATTATTTCGTATCCCCTTTAGTGTCATAAGTAATAAATACAAATATTATGGATACTTTCTCTAGGGAAGTATTGTATAAACAAAATTTCGATTTTTAATGCAAACCCATTCTTTTTTTAATGCAAATTCCAAGTTATCACCATAAAAACTCAACCATCATTCTATTTATTAATTATATTTTTCTTTCATTTGTAGTGACATTTTTCTTCTCGAGTTTGAAAGCTACTGTCAAAGTAATCCTTCTGATATGAAAATATTACTATTTCTAAGTATTTCTTGGGAGATATATATAAATAAGGATACAGATTATTACTTGCATGTTCTTCACCCTGGGATCTGGGAGCCTTGCCTTCGTAATTCTTTGGAAAGAATGAAAATATTGTATATAGAAGATGGATCAAGATGTTTTATTTTACTTAGATTACTTGAATTCTTAGTTGTTTTCTTATTTTGCTATTATCTAACTATTTTAACTGGCTAAGTGATTTCGAGATGTGTATTTATTATTTTATTATTATTCTTCATTTCAGTTTATACTTCTGTTTTCTATTATTTACTTATTTTTCTATTTTCAATTATAATTTATATGTGGTATGACAAAATACTTACAGCGCTTGTGTATGGTATACTGCGCTATTTTATATCCAATAATTGTTTTTTTTTTTACAACACTAATAATAAAAATTTTGTATAACAATTACTAGCTATAAATATTTTCAAAATACCAATGCCAATTTGATATTCATATTATGGTACAATGTTCACAATAAAACATGAAAAATATTTATATATACTTTACCTATTAATGATAATTGGGTTTTAGATATTGGTTTACAAATAATTACAAAATTTATAACTGAATATTAAAATTTATTATCACCAATAATTACAATGATCTGCAAATATAATTGCAAATAGATTCTCACTATCTGTAGGCGCTCACTCGATTATCCTTATACCTTTATTCCAAGCTGAAACAAGATTTTTTTTATTAACATATGAGCCATCAATTTTTCACTGTTGTGGATATACATTTTACTATAGTAAAATAATTTAATTATTTAATTCATCTCGTTAATCAAGAGACATTTTTTCTTAATTTAAATTATTGAATAATTTCAACTTACCTTGATCGTTTTGCACTTAGCATACTCGAAAGCTGTATCACATTTAGTTGCTTTTGCTGAAAATATTGAAAATTAAGAAAGTTTTACTCAACAATTAATCTAGTAATTTAATTTTTAGTATTTCTGTAAAGTCAAAAACCAGTACCTGATCCATCGCAATCATCAACAGCCATCAAGAGCTTTTTCTTACTATCTTCTGCTATTATTGTCTCTTCAATCGTTCTTTTTTCCTCAACCTTGTTAATGGATCCATCCTCCTGAAACTGATAAATCAACAGTAAAATTAAAATAATTACTGAATTTATCTCATCATTCTTCATGGATTTTATTTTATCTTAAATATGGATGCGTTATAACTCAGAAAAAGGACTTCGCAGGTGTATGTATAATTGTATGAAGAAAGGATTCTCACCATTTTTGTTTTTTCAAATATGCAAGCCAAAGCGCACTGAAAACAAAAATGCCAATTATTACTTTTGAAAATAAAGGTGCAGTTCAATTACATAAATTCATTTACTATTATAGATTATAATACAAATATAATAATTGAATTGACTAATGTATGACTTAAAGTTAAAAAACAAAACACGCAATTTAAGCTTTAATAATGAAGCCATTATAATAGCTTATTTGAATCAGCCAAGTATTGACAGATCATAAGAAACTTATGAACTTTAGTAAGTTTATATGTAAAGTCGCCCGCAAAAAAGTTTCTAAGTTTCTATTGTCCCGAGTTTGAACTCGAATTTAGAAGCCTCTTGAAATTTCAAGGAAAATAAATAATATATATTAACTAAGTATTAATTAAAAATATTGAGAACAGTTCTAAATGTCAAATGATATTAGCACCAATACCTTAACTTCTTCCGGTACTGCTGGATCATTGATATCTGAAACAAAATATATATACATATTTTATGAATCAAATTTTAATTAAACTTAAAATGTATTAAATAAAGTACTTAAGTAGTAGCTAAATATTTATTTACATTTATTCAAATATATAAAAATAAAAACAGACACATTCAAAATTGAAATATCAAAAATATAGAAATTAAACGTAGATAGTCTTGAAAAAAAAAATAGATACTACTACAAAAATACAGAATATATACTACTGATACAACCTTTTAATTTAATTGAAATGGTTATTTTAATTTACTATTCTGTTTTTTTTCATCCAAACTTGTTAGCTGCTTTTATAAGTTAATCGATGACGACTGTGTCGATTTTTAACGACCGAAAGTACAAGCAAAATGCCATTGTACCAAAAATTAAAAGTATTTAGAAACTCGTTAGAATTAACCTCAGAAATATTTAGCGTTCTTCTTCTCCAGCATATATACTAATAAAAATTGCATATCGGTTACACCAGGATTTTTGTTCAAAACAATCTGTAACCAATACAAAATTTTGTAATTTTCCTTAATCTAGCAAATGTGTAGTTAATTGTTATTTTATGGCATAGTTTGACACCAGAAATAAAATTTTCAAGTATATATAGGAAATAGTACATATTCGCTCTCACTGGAAAGTGATGAAAATCTAACTTACAATTTTTTTTTTTTTAAAGATTAGAATACAATACTGGTATTGATTATTGGGGTTCTAACATTGAATATTAAGTTTGTTAAAATTTGTTTTTACCTATTTTTATTTCCAATTCCATAGCACTTTTGATGTAATTATATTTACTATCCATTTTTATTTTATTTATCTATTTTGAAACATTTACTACTCAGT
>NW_027115192.1:421650-432874 GCF_000696795.3 Halyomorpha halys | reverse complement strand
AAAAAATAAAAAAACCCTATTTGTAAGTTGAACGTTTTTTGAAGGGAGTTTTACAGCATGCACTGTTACTATCCAGGGAACGTATTACACTAACTTCGTATAATCACTGTTTATTTTTATATTTTTTATATAAAGTTTTGTAATTAAAATTTAGTAGTCCGATTTGCGTAAAGTTCATGTTTTTCTGTGTATTTACCAATGAGATAGTTGTGCTGAATTTCAACCAAATCTAAAGTCTGAGATTCAGACCGTTTGATTACATATAATTCAATAAATATATGATTCAATAAAAAAATAAATAAAATTGATGTTTTTATTTATTATTTTTTAAAAGTGATTTAAAGTGATACCTATTCAGTTTACCTAAAATGTTTATCCTTATTTACTGATTTTAAACTTTTTAGTGTATGTAATCCAAATATTTTGGTACTCTGAGTAGAAGAGTGTACATTCACTTATATTAATTAGTTATTGTAGATTATTGAGATTACCTGTTGTAGCGGTTCCCTAACTGGGTACTCTTAAGCGAATGCAGTTAATATTCTAAAACCATTATAATAAAAACTGAAAAAATTAATCTAAGTAAAAAAAAACAATGCATTCCAGCATTTATTTTTGCATTTTTTTTTCTATTAAATTATATTTTCAACCACGTTAAGCATAATTGTACCAACATTATTGTTTCAGGAATTGATTTTAGGCCAGGTAAAATACCTTGGCTATAAATATTCGTTTGCTGCACTACTTTACATAATATGAAACAATTGTATTGTATAAAAGGAATATTAAGTAATTCTATATGATCATTCACAATATGTAATCAGAATTTATTGCAACCGATACATATCATTTCTAATTTAAGTGCAAATTTATTTTCGTTATATGTAGACTTCACTTATTCATCATTTCATATTGGCAGTCTGCAACAAATATTTATTTAATTATTAGTAACGGGATTAACTTTATACTATAACGTATATTTATATAAATATAATTATATATTAGGAGCAATCGAAATGTATCATACATTAATTATTGGGGCTATGGAAATAAATTAAATATATACAAATAAATACAGAAAAAACAAAATCTTATTAAAGTTTAAAATTTAACCTTAGGAAGCTAATAAAATAATGTTCGAAATATTTTACCTTTTCTGTCTTGCATTTTACAAACTCGTAAGCTGTTTCACATTTATCTGCTTTTGCTGAAAATATTTTAAATAAATTAGAATATTTGTTCAAAACTTTTATTTAATTGTAAATAATTAAATTATTTTTTTATCTTAAAATTCGACAATAAAATACGTAATCAGATAAATTGATTCAAATTTAATAAATGATATATGATAAATTTTTTCCATGTATTTTATATTTATTTACTTTTCCGCCTTTCTGAGTTTGATAAAATAAATGGTACCTGATACATCACATTCATCTGTTGCTTTTAGGAACTTTTTCTTAAGATCTTCGTCTTTTACTACTTTCTCGATCATTTCTTTTTCTCTTTCCCTATCGATGGTTCCATCTTTCTTGAACTACGAAATATACAGTAAAATGTTTATATCTTATTCCTTAATAAATATTGAAATGATTAAATATATGAAGTATAATGCTTTGTAGAATTAATTCTATGAGAAAATAATTCTTACCACCTCAGTTTTTTCGAACAAACAAGACAAAGCACACTAAAAAAAAAAAATAGAACAACATTATTTCACAAAAAATGGAGTTTATAAACAAAGAAATTTGTGGTTAACCCTTAATTCATATTATGTTATTGTATCATAATTATATGATTAGTTTTCACTCTTTTATTTATGTATTATATTCACTTTCTCACACTTTACCATTATTGCTATAATTTAATTTTTTGATAATTTTAATAATTATTTATATATATTTTTTATTTAATCGTATACTGTCATCTATCTGATAGGTATTTCTTTGATCAGTTTCTTTCCTGAGGATAAACCGCACATATTTTTCCGAAACGTGAACTTCTTAAAAAAAAACTTAGTGGTATTTTTTTTTTATAATAATGATTTAGTGGTAGATACTTCCAAAATGAAAAATGAATACTTATGATACTCTTTTAAGATACTCACTTTTTAAGTAAATTAAATTATAATATTTCAACAATTTAATGTTTATATGTATATTTATTATGATAGTAAATAATAAAACATATATTATTATATAATTTATAATTGTTATTGTCATTGGCTCCAATTGTATTCATATATTTTATGAACTCCCTCATACATTTTTTTCATAAAATAGGGAATTAGGGGGGTTGTGGAATGTCAGAGAGGGATGACGTATTCCACCCCTTATTGAGTATCAGGAGATCAGATCAGTGTTGGAGTTAGTAGTCAAAATATAAGTGATGATTAAAAAGTAATATTTATTTAGTGTTTAAGGAGCCAAGGGGCACAAACGAATATTTTACAATAAGAGTTTTGTTACCATGAACCTGTGCCTGAATCAAATTTTGTTTGTAGGAAGCAAGTGAATTTTATTTTTTACTAATTAAAAATATTGTTAATTTTATGATAATTTCAATTTACGCAGGTCGCTTTACTCTTTACGAATGCAATAGCTGAATCACATATATTTGTTTTTGCTGAAGAAATTTGAAGAATAAGAAAATTTGTCTCTATAGTTTAACTATTTTCATTTTTAATATTTTTGTTTAGCTCCAACAATTCTCCGTGGAGATTTAACCGACTGAGTGTTATCGAGATCTCTTGTAAATTGATATTAGAGTTACGGCGATGGTCAGCTTCACTTTCAATAACAGTAGCGCGTCTAAGACAGTAGTACTGTAATTTCTAGGAGTCCCGATTTGCCTTCAACACAAAATTGGCATAGTTCAGAAGCCAATTGGCTGAAAGTTTATAATAATGATTTAGAGTTTTTGTTATTGTATAATAAAAAAAATAGTTTTTTATTATACTAAATATATTGTTATTTATACGTATCATATCTAGCTTTTTAAAATTTGTTTTATTATAATTATAATTTTTTTATGTGAGTACTATTTTTATCATAATTAGATTTTTTTTTCTCTCTCTTGACCTTATATGAATGAAAACTCTGAACGCAAATACTTATTGGTTATAATTGTGGCGGATTGTAATATTATTCTTCAATAAAACAACATTTCTTTAATCAGTACTTTTGTAGTTAAAAACTAGTATTTGAACCATCGTATCCTTGAATAGCCATCGCGAGCTTTTCCTTCAATCACCTTTCATTCCTATACCTTTTTAAAGGACCTTTCTTCCTTTAACTAAAATATCAAATTTCTGATTAATTGTCATTCCTGTATGTATACTCCCAACGAGAAAATTGTTCTTACCATATTCATTTATTTCTAACAAGCAAGGCAAAGCGTACTGTTAAAAAAAAAATCAATAGGATTTGATAGGAGTTGATTCCAATAGGAAAATCCGTAAGTGAAATATATACCAGATAAAATGTTCGAAAAGTCAATTTATGCAATAATATAAACTTTTTTTATTTGTATATGGCATTGTTAGAAAGGTCAAGAGTTATCATTTAACAATAGGTAGGCATCGCTGTAATGATCAATTTCCTATGCACCTCACCATATATAACTAGGACCATAGAACTTGTTCAGTCTAGATCTACAACTGGAGTTCAATATGCTTCATTTACAAATTGTTTTGTCACTTGTGCTTCTGACAACACATTATTTTTAAAAAAAATAATAAAATTAAGGTCTTACATTTTATTATTTTTTTAAAAATAAACTCTTATATTTTGATAACGAAATTTTCATTCAAAAGGAAAAAAAATAATCTGATTTTTAGTATTTTTAACATTTAGGTTCATATGAGGTAGAGGTTCTCTATTTTTTTTTCGCCATGGTCTCGTTAACTCATAGAAAAAAGAATCACGGTGTTCTTGTCGGGCAACAAAAAAAAAAACCAAAAAAAAAACTAACTAACTAGTTATAATTGCTAAAACCTGATGAAAAGTAAGTATAATATAATAGTAAAAGAAAACCATTTATTGTTAACCAACAGCCCTGACGGAACTCTGCAAAGTAGTGCGAAACGTTAGTTAACAATAAATAATCTTCTTATACTATTTTGATACCTTTATTGACCACCACCAGGACTATCTTCCTCCAATATAATTAAATAATTTGAATAATTTAAAATTACGATTTGCATTTTTCTTTACGATTTTAAAATTACATTTTTCTTTCACAATCGAAAAACTATTCTTCACTAAAAAATCTACATTACTAAATATAACAATATATTAATTAAATGTTACAAGAATCGTGAATGAAATATAAATAATTCTGAATAAAAGTTGCTTGGAATTTAAAATTTTGATAAAATCTTATTTTTTTCAACTATATCTAGAGGAAAGCCCATTGGGAATAACTCAACAATGGGTTTCAAGCTACGTTTAATAAACCTTTTTTTCAATGTAAAAAACGAAAAAATAAGGACATACCAACCCTTTAGTCGAACATGTCATAAGCCACTAACATACACATGCATGCATGCATAATACCAAAGCCAACAACCATCGGGCGTTGATGACCAGGCTGTTAAACGCCCTTTCAAAAACTAACAAACAAACAAACCCTTTAGAAGATCATATTCTGAAAATTCTTGGAGCGACCTGCCCTCCTGATACTCCGTTAGGGGTGGCATTCGTCGACCCTCCTTTCTCACATTCCACTGTGACATCCTCCCTTCTTTCTTCATCCTCCTATAGGAACAGGTGCTATAATGAAGAAATATACATTTTTTCAAATTAAATCCTGAATTGACTTTCTAAACGCAATATTTAAGCTGGAAATAGTAAAAACAACATGTTTTATTATAAATCGGGAGTATTATTACGGCAAAAAGTAAACAAAATTAAAAGTACTTTAGACCAAAACTTTTAAAAATTCGTCAATTAAGTCCCGTTGGACTATTTAAATGAGAATAAGATCAAGCTGATATTATAAACCATTTAATTCTACAATGAATTGGCGAAGTTAATTGAAATTGTTATAGTTTTTTTCTAGAGAATAAAAAAAAATTGTTTGAAATCGATTCTGTAAATTGGTTCACCAGTCAGTCAATTTTATCAAAAACGTACATACTTTATATATAATTACTTTTGTAAATTAAAGTAAAAATAAGACACATGGACAGGGACGCAGTAAGGTTAGTTTATATAATCAAAATTTCATGATTTATTTACATCTTGCGATTTTTTAATTTTTGTTAATAATTTAATTATTGTTATATACAACTGTATAAAGATATATACAATAAGTAAATTTCCTGTTAGTGATAAAATGACATGATACAAACATATGGAGAATCTACCCATTGATAAAACTCCAATTTTAAATGAGAGTGATTGTCTTATCGTCTTTCCGGTGTGTAATGTTTTTAAACAAGCTTTATAACAGTAAATGATTAATTTACTCTCCTACACTTTACTTGTTAGTTCCCCTTACTAATATATGGAATATACAATAATCATATATTTTTGGCATCATGAGATATTTCGAATCAAGATTTAAAAGGAAATACTTGTGAAATCCCCTTAGTCCAAATTATCAAGTTTCGCAAAATGGTCTATGTATTTGTGGGCCTGTTTCTGAACACCCTAGCTCAAAAAAGAAAATTCATAAGAAAATTACATATTTAAGGCGGTTCATATATCTGGGATGTGACGGCAACCTTTTCGTCAAAATAAACTAACCAGAAACGCCACTTATTTAATAAATTTTTCGCATTTTTTAGATTTTCCTAATAACGGTTGTAAAGGTTTTTATTAAACTCTGTAAGTTAATGAGTTTTAAACGCATTGAAATAGTATGAAACAAATTAATTGACGAAGTTAAAAAAAAAGGCCCTTAAATTGTGTTTATTTAAAAAAAAAAAAATAAGTACACATTGTTGGATATAATAAAAAATTGATACATACAAAATATTTAAAAAATTGATCAGAAATTAAGGGGGGAAATTGATACATCCGATTGTAACGGGAAAATCTGAGATCACGTAGCCTTTTCTAGTTACATTATGGCTTTCTTATTTTTGGTATTCTTGGCAGGAACAAAATTTATATTCATTATTCTCATCTTGAGAAACCTTAAAATACGAATTTTATATTAGCAGAAGAAAATAAAGTTTTTGTTCATAATTTTAGCCTTCCATGAGCTATAGAATTTTTTTTCGCAATTCACAAAAATAGCGATAACTTCAACACAAGTTGAATTGTAGATCTGTGTTAGGAACCAATTGTTGTTATCAGCATATCACCTGTCGACAGATACCTTTGAAATCCCAAATCCAACTAGAAATGAAATTTTTTCACAGGAGCGTTCAATTATATTCATCTAGCAAAATCAGTTTTTATTACGCTATCTGAGTTTAAACATTCAAATTCTAACCTATCATAAAACTTATTGTTACATCGGGACCTGCTCGTGTTATACTGCAAATGTCCCGAGTGTAATTTTATGTTTGGAAAAGGGGGGGCTGAAAATGTGAGACACTTTATGCTCATGAACAACATGCATATATTTCTTCAAATTTTAATGTTAATCCCCTGGAGCGTCTTCGGGGTCTTCCGGTGTTCGCGGCAAGGGGGGGATCAGAAAATGAGACCTCCGACCCCGACTTTATATAAATCCAAAAAAAGAATGGAAAAATCGGATTACTTAAATCCGACACTTATATTATTCTGTCAGTAGCATATATGACTAAAATAGTAGAGATTACTTGTGGTTAGGGAAATCTCATATCATTCTACATTATTCAAGCTCCAAATACCATTTATTTTTTGAGACCTGTTTGTTTTTATATAATTGTAAACACATCGACATACCTATAATTCATTAATTTTCTGAAAGTGGTTTCATTATCGTCATAATCGTTGGTCTATTTATTCATTCTTAAATTTTATGTTGTTTTTTTCTCCAAATTATCTTTACCACTGCAAATTTGAAAGGGATTTTTAAGCGCTTTTATTTTTAAAGTATCAATTTATTCATACTTACCTATGATTCAATTAAATTCAACTATGTATCAATTAACTCAATTGTTCTTAACTATATATTTTTCATTTGACCTTACCAGGTTGTGTTAGAAACAACATACTTTTAAAAAAAAAATCTTACTTTTAAATTCGTGACCGTGGTGATCGAACGTATTGAGGCAACACTCAAGTATTTTTTTTAAAGTTACTTTTAATTTCGTGTCTATTATAGCTGTTTCAAATTGATTAAAATAGATAGCTGGAATTAATAAATAACTATAAATTCGAAAGATATTCTAACTCTACACCTCTACTGCAAAAATAAGAGGGAAGGGAAGGGTATTGTGGAATGTGGGAAGAAGGGTGACGAATGCAACTCCGCCGGAGGAAAAGGAAAACAGGAAATTTTAGGAGCTCATTATTTTCCGCTACTGCGGGGGGTCCTGTATAGGGGTGTTTTATTTCCAAATAATTTAAATATAAACTAAGAATCTAACTATAGTAATGAATAAGTGTTGAATAAATAATTCAATTAATTGCAATTCAAAACATTAACAAAGATTTTTTCCAAAATTATCATTTCTGATTTATTTAAATCCAGTATTCCATGCAAAAAGATAGCAAATGACTACACAATAAACTTTGGATCTAGAATAAAAGTTTCTAAAACTGGTAGGATTCAGCAAATTTTATTTTATATTATACGTATGGATACACTTTGAACAATAGTATTATAAACCAACAGAAATGACACCTTAGCAAGAGAATAAAAATTTACATTTCATGTTTGTCATTGGTTTTCGGGAATTTATAAGTAAATTTATGGACTTATCTGTTTTAAATTTATTAATTTGTGAAAAATAAATATTTAGTCAAGCCTCACTCATACAAAACGTATTGTAATTGTCCGACAGACTTAAAATCGAATTATTATTACAATGCAATCAATTATGCAACAAGTTAATTTATTAATTTTATTATGTTTGAGAGTTATCGTTATATTAAGTGATAAATATAAGTTTAAAACTTGTTTAAAAACATTCAATACGAAAAGATAGGTTTTTTTCTTAAAATAGCATTTTTAATAATCATTGTGCAAAGGAAAGTAAAGAAAGTTTCATGAGAGTATGCAAAATTGATCAACGACACATGCCGTTTTAACTTTAACACAACTGTGAGCTCCTTTGTCAGTCTGCACTACTGATCCAAAAACAGGGCTGGCATACGTCAATCCCCATCACTCCCATATTCCACAGTCCCTCCCTGCCGTTTCCAAGATATTTAGGACAATTTATTTCTTTTATTTATCTATATTTTATACTTTTATTTATTACTCTGATAATTGATATTGAGAAAACTATCTGAAAATTTGTAGGAAAAAGGGTGACAAAATAAAGGACTACTTCGAAACTTAACGAACTTAAATCTCGAGAATTATTTATTTATAAAATTCCAGCTTTTGAACTTATTAAAATGATTTCAGAAACATTGCGAAATTAACTTCACAAATCATAAACTACTTTTTTAGAAATTAATTCATAAATTATAAATTTATAATATAAAAGTTGATTTTGGGCCTGATCCCATATTGAATTGTCAAGGTTTCCGGCCCTCCCTCACATTAAATTAGTCCTTAACGCGGCATTTTACTTTTTTTGGGTCTAAATTTCCATATCTAATTTTTTTACTTTTTCAAAATGACTGAAAGTCTGCAACAGTAACATTCGTGAGCTTTACAAAGAAAACGATTCAGACCGAATGCTTAGAGTAGACTCGTACTCAATCTCCTTTCTGAGCCAGGCAACATTTTGTCGTCTTAGCAGATTTATCAGTTTCGGCTTAGTTAACAAGAGTGACCACGATTCACTTATCACATGCTTCTTAAGGACTGCACGTTTTTTTACTTGTCCCAATACTTAGCTTGGCAGAGCAATTAGTTAGGGAAAAGATTGGTTGGGATCTTCTTATCGAAAGTACATCTTGTTTTCTATTGGCACCTATTAAGCCCTCCCGAGGAACCCCGCCCCTGAATAGATTGGATTATGTCAGCAGTGGCTATTCCAAGTTTCCTCGGCACTCCAACACCTTTCAAAGTTATGTCATTTTAATTCAGAGCCTGGAATGCAGTCTGAGAACATGCAAAGATTCCGAAGTCGTTTTTCTCAATAAGACGCTCCACAGTTATCTTTAAAACTGTTTTCCACTCAAATTTGCTTGTCAACGGTTAAGATAGGAAATATTAATACAAAAGTTCTAGATAACCACATTTATAACCTAAAGGTAAGCGAGCCTCACATTTTGTTTTTAGAAAGTAAAATAAAATTTGCCTACCCTTAGTATAGAAAATTCCAATTCGCATTTTAGACATCAAGGTACAAAGTTGATTTGCTCTGTTGGTTTATTTGCCATTCTATCTGTTCTAATTAAATCGAAGCAAAGGGTACAACGCAGTAAACTTCCACTCATCTGCCAAATTCACATTTTTTTTTTAATCACAATTAAAACCCAAATAACATATATAAAAACATCAGAAATACTAGAAGTTTTGTATGTTGTTGGTCTTGTTTTTTTTTACTTTGTTTCTTGTACTATGTGTTAAAAAAAAAATAATTTGTCCAATTTCTTTCATTATGTTCTTTCAAATGTGTTAAAACAACAAATATAGAATAAGTATTTAATCAGTAGAGAGAACTAAGAAATTCATTCCGATAGTAGAACTAATAACATAATATATTACACACCGTAAAAAGTTCACACCGTTTTGTTTTGGCTACTAATTATTTTCATCTAACGAGATATATTTATATATTATTATTCAGTATTTTATTTGAAAAAGTATTTAATCATTGGAGAGAACTAAACAAATTGATTCTTTATAAACATGAAAAATATAATTCTGCAATAGGAACTAGAACATAACATATTGAAAAGTATTAAAAATCACCTAGTTACCTAGGTCAATAATTACATCCTAACAAAGTGGATATGGTTGAACGATTACATCCTCATAACAGAACTAAATACATATAAATAGCTGGAATTGTAGCATGTTCAGTCAGTATTCATTCGTTGCTCAAAGAATACATATAAAACTTCAATTTTTTAATATGTTTCATTTAAAACTTGTATTGTCATTAGTACTTTTGACTACATATTCTGTAAGCCTCAACTTCAAATGTCCAATATAATATATAATAGAATATGTTTTAAGATTCATAAATATATATATGTATATTTAAAAAAGAATTCATTATATATGTATGATAAATTCATGTATAAACAATAATAACCAAAAAGGTTATTATTCGTCAGATATTTATTTTCACATCAAAACATTCATTCCATGTTTTTCGCAGGTCCTGTCAGATGATTATGAAGAGATTAGGGCTGCATGTGAAAAAGAACATAATTTTGACCACAAAAATATGAGTGAGTTATTTTTTCATAACATTTTTCAAATTAAGTTTATTTTATTAAAATTTCGTTTCAAGTAGTAATTTTTTTTTTATCAATTAGTTTCAAACAAAATTATTTTTCTTTCAGAAATCTCTGATCCAAACTTCCCACATGAGGCTAAGGTACTGTATACAAATCATATCTTTAAATTTCAATATGTTATAACTTAATTATTTTAGCAAGTTTAAATTTTAATCGTACACAAAAAGACTATTGACCTTCAAAAATTAATTTTTAATTCGAAATTAGTTATAATAATACGTAAATGTCAAATATTACAACAATTAAATTTATAAATTATAACTTTCAAAGGGTTAACCACAACCGGAAGGTTTTAGGTATGCTCCTTAAAACCGAAATCTCTAATTGCGTTTTAATTGCTAACCCCTGCATTTCTTTGTTTATTAACTCCACTTTTTGTGAAATAATGTTGATTGATTTTTTTTTTTTACAGTGTGCTTTGTCTTGTTTGTTCGAAAAAACTGAGGTGGTAAGAATTATTTTCTCATAGAATTAATTCTACAAAGCATTATACTTCATATATTTAATCATTTCAATATTTATTAAGGAATAAGATATAAACATTTTACTGTATATTTCGTAGTTCAAGAAAGATGGAACCATCGATAGGGAAAGAGAAAAAGAAATGATCGAGAAAGTAGTAAAAGACGAAGATCTTAAGAAAAAGTTCCTAAAAGCAACAGATGAATGTGATGTATCAGGTACCATTTATTTTA
>NW_027115192.1:418285-421600 GCF_000696795.3 Halyomorpha halys | reverse complement strand
TGATCTGCTGTGGTGAATTGCTTCAGTTCCATTACGTCGAGGGCAGGGTTAACTACAACAATCGCTGCTCTAGGCCTCCTCTAGCCACTGTCTAGACCAACCACCCTCACAGTAGTTCCAAAACCTGTGACCGCATTCTTTCGACAGCATGGCTCCTGAATCGCCAACATGTCAGCACTTCGGGCGAGAGTTCTCAATTCGTCCCCGACCACTCGTCTCCGGTCCATATTGACCTGCAGGATTTGCAGCTTACACATACCGAGTCTTCTTCGCCTGCTTGACCATCATCTCCAGATGTACCGGGCATTCCCTGCTGCCCGCACAATGTCGGAGATCTTTCCCTACACTGCCTTTGGCGTTACAGTTACCCCTCCTCTTTTCTGGGCACTCCTAGACTTTGCCCTGTTCCTAGACACCACCTGCACGATACGTCCTTCGTGCATATTTTAGCAGGGTGTCCGTAGTCTTGGCACCGGAGGCAGAGTAGGAGGTCGAGGTAATCGCGAATGGTCAAACTCCACCATCCTCCGCTGACGTCCTTCTCTGACAATGTCATCAGAACGAGCCTCATAGATTGGTGCACCTCTAGCACCCACGTTTTCGTGAGTCCACCCCTCGCCGAACTAGAGATGCAGGGTCTCAACCACTCCCTCATGTCTTTCTCATCTTTCGGCGTGTCTATAGGGATCTTACTCCAAAGATTATTCTCAAGGACACTCTCGTTCCAGACATTAGGTACCCCCCTAACCTCCAGGCGAGGTCTGCGTGCCATTGTGAGCCTCGCCTCCAATCCCTTATCCTTGAGTTTTCCCCAGCTAATAAGTTTTTGAGCCTGGTCAGCGCCTTCAGTCCATATCAGGACGCTACCTCCTTGGGTCTCCTTAACCATCTTAATTTCCCCAATTTGTTGCAAATCTTCTGGGGACGGGAGCTCTTTGTATATGTCTCCAGCAGTCCACCCTTCAGCACGCCCTCCCAGAGTGACATACGTCGCTGTCTCCCAAGGGTTCTGAGGTATACTCGCTAGGACGCCAGCGAAGGTAACCATTTTCTTTCCTTTCTGCTCCTCTTCTTGTGGCGTTTCCAGTGTCTGGGTGGCCTTTTTTTTTTTCTTCATGGTCCTTGAATCTTCCAAGGCCCTTACCCTACATCCTCCTGCATTTCTCCTTCAGAGCTTTCGTCAGTATCCATATTCTTTCCCCTGCAGATTGGCGTCTTGCTGGATCTTTGTGGCATCGGGACTGGTGTCGCGCCCTCATATTTACTTTTAAATTGTGCTGGGATGGCACCCTTGATGTTCCAGCATCCGGGATTTTCCCTTCTATTACTCGAGGGGTGACAGCTTTCTCCTTCTTCTCCTGGGCTCGTCTTGTGGCTGTGTGCTGTAATAGTATTTGAGTGTCCTGGTCCACTTTGCCCTCCAGGTCACCAATTAGACCTGACACCCTTTTGAGTGTGGGGGAGACCCACTCTTTTTTCCTTTGGTACCAAGGTAATACCAATCACCGAGGACTGAAAGAAACCCTAGAAGCACTACGACGTAAGTACTTCTGGTGGGGAATGAAGAATACCATCCAGAGTTGTGCAATTTGGCCTAGTACAAAGTATGACCGATGTCCACCCCACGCGAGGCAAGAAACACCGACAGTGGTAGTACCGCTTAGCGATCTCCAAGTAGATTCCTTCACACGGAGGAGATATAAATGGATAACTGTGATTGACCAGTTCAGTAAGCTGGCCATGGCGTACCCTGTGCGGGATAGACCGGCGAAGGCGATGCTGACGGCCCTGCGAATTTGGTTTCAATTTTACGGTGTCCTTGATAAAATGACATCTGACAGTAGAGAATTTGATTATGCAGCTATCCGGGAGGAAATAAAAGCGCTGGAGGTGACCTGGGATCTTAATGCTCTGATAATTGATATTGAGAAAATTATCTGATAATTTGTTGGAAAAAGGGTGACAAAATAAAGGACTAATTCGAAACTATATTCTTAACGAACTTAAATTTCGAAAAATTTGTATGTCATACTAAGACTGGATCAAAATTCCAGCTTTTGAACTTATTAAAATGGTTTCAAAAACATTGCAAAATTAATTTCACAAATTATAAACTATTTTTATAGAACTTAATTCATAAATTATAAATTTATAATATAAAAATTGATTTTGGGCCTAATCCCATATTGTATGAATTGTCAACGGTTACTGGCCCTCCCTCAATTAAATGTGTCCTTAACACGGCAGTTTACTTTTTTTTTTGGTCTGAAATTCCATATCTATTTTTTTTACCTTTTCAAAATGGCTGAAAGTCTGTGACAGTAACATTCGTGAGCTTTACGAAGAAACTGATTCAGACCGAATGCTTAGAGAAAAAACTCGTACTCTGCTTTCTGAGCCAGGCAACATTTCGTCGTCTTAGCAGGTTTATCAGGCTTAATTAACAGGAATGTCCACGATTTACCTACCACAACTCTTACATGCTTCTGAAGGAATGCAGGTTTTTTTACTTGTCCTAATACTTAGCTTGGCAGAGCTATTGGGTAGGGAAAAGATTGGTTGGGATTAGGGATACGACATAGATGTCGATATTTTACCCAAAACATCGATGTTTTTGACATCGATGATTTTAAGCCGATGTTTTTTCAACATCAATGTTTTACTTTCGATGTTTTACTTTTGTCCTAATCTTTAATTTTTTTTCCAAAAGTAACTAAATGAAAACAAAAAATTTACGGTATAAACAATTTCCTATCAATAATGTGGTGGGATAGAAAAAGGTCCTTCAACCATCACGCTAACGACGTAACAAAGATAAATTACGACTTGAAAAACATCGATGTTTAAAATATATATGCTTAATATTAAAACAACATTACATACAAATACCGCATAATAATACCGCATCTCTAGTTGGGATCCTCTTTTCGAAAGTACATCTTGTTTTCTATTGGCATCTATTTAGCCCTCCCGAGGAACCCCGCCCCTGAATAGATTGGATTATGTCAGCAGTGGCTATTCCATGTTTCCTCGGCACTCCAACACGATTCAAAGTCAGTTATGTCATTCTAATTCAGAGCCTGTAATGCAGTCTGAGAACATGCAAACATTCCGAAGTCGTTTTTCTCAATAAGACGCTCCACAGTTATCTTTAAAACTGTTAAACTTCTCAAATCTGCTTGTCAACGGTTAAGATAGGAAATATTAATACAAAAGTTCTAGATAACCACATTTATAACCTAAAGGTAAGCGAGCCTCACATTTTGTTTTTAGAAAGTAAAATAAAATTTGCCTACCCTTAGTATAGAAAATTCC
>NW_027115192.1:413983-418235 GCF_000696795.3 Halyomorpha halys | reverse complement strand
AAAAACTATAAAATACATGGACAAATTTATCATATTTCATTTATTAAAATTGGATCAATTTATCTGATTACATATTTTATTGTCCAATGTTATGATAAAAAAAATATATATTTAGAATTAAATAAAAGTTTTGAACAAATATTCTAATTTATTTAAAATATTTTCAGCAAAAGCAGATAAATGTGAAACAGCTTACGAGTTTGTAAAATGCAAGACTGAAAAGGTAAAACATTTTGAAGATTATTTTATTAGCTTCCTAAGGTTAAATTTTAAACCTTAATAAGATTTTGTTTTTCTGTATTTATTTGTATATATTTAATTTATTTCCATAGCCCCAATAATTAATGTATGATACATTTCGATTGCTCCTAATATATAATTATATTTATATAAATATACGTTATAGTATAAAGTTAATCCCGTTACTAATAATTAAATAAATATTTGTTGCAGACTGCCAATATGAAATGATGAATAAGTGAAGTCTACATATAACGAAAATAAATTTGCACTTAAATTAGAAATGATATGTATCAGTTGCAATAAATTCTGATTATATATTGTGAATGTACATATAGAATTACTTAATATTCCTTTTATACAATACAATTGTTTCATATTATGTAAAATAGTGGAGCAAACGAACATTTATAGCCAAGGTATTTTACCTGGCCTCAAATCAATTCCTGAAACAATAATGTTAGTACAATTATGCTTAACGTGGTGGAATATATAATTTATTAGAAAAAAAATACAAAAATAAATGCCGTAATGCATTCTTTTTTCTACTCAAATTAATTTTTTCAGTTTTTATTATAGTGTTTTTAGAATATTAGCTGCATTCGCTTAAGAGTACCTAGTTTAGGAACCGCTCTGTTATACCGCTATAACAGTTAATCTCAATAATCTACAATAACTAATTAATATAAGTGAAAGTACACTCTTCTACTCAGAGTACCAAAATATTTGGGTTACATACACTAAAAATTTTAAATTCAGTAAATAAGGACAAACATTTTTAATTGAATAGGTATAGCGTATAATCACTTTAAGAAAGAAAAAATAAAAACATCAATTTTATTTTTTTTTTATTGAATCATTTACAAATTGTTATATTGGTATATGGAAAATTAGAGAATTTTATATTGGTTACAGGATGTTTTGAACAAATGTTGTGTAACCGATATGCAATTTTTTTAAGTAAATATGCTCGATAAGAAGAACGCTAAATATTGCTGAGGTTAATTCTAAGGAGTTTCAAAATACTTTTAGTTTTTGGTACAATAGCATTTTGCTTCTACTTTCGGTCGTTAAAAATCGAGACAGTCGTCTTCGATTAACTTATAGAAGCAGCTAACATGAAACTTGTTGGATGTAAAAAAACGAGAATTGCAAATTAAAATAACCGATTCAATAAATTAAAATGTTTTATCAGTTGAATATATTCTGTATTTTTGTAGTAGTATCTTTTTTTTTTTTTTTTTTTCGAGGCTATCTACGTTTAATTTCTATATTGTTGGTATTTCAATTTTGAATATTTCTGTTTTTATTTTTATATATTTGAATAAATGTAAAGAAATATTTAGCTATTACTGAAGTACTTTTTTTATACATTTTACACAAAAATTTCAATAAAAACCCTTTGGTTATTTTATCTTTAACTTTGTTACAATATTATGGAATATATTTCAGCTTTATCACATAATAGATATAATAGATATTTATGGTTAAAAACAGTAAACTTGTTAAACTAACTAACTTTTTAATAAGACTTAACAGAAAAAATAAAAGAACGGAAGGGATGCTACGGAATGTGGGTGGGAAGAAGGGTGACGAATGCAACACTGCTGGAGAAAAAGGAAAGCAGGAAATTTTAGGAGCTCAACATTCAGTGTCGCCACTGCAACGTGCAGTCCTTCATGGGAGTTTTTTGTTTCCAAATAATTTAAATACAAAATAAGGACCTTGAAATTTAACTATGACTATGAATGGATAAATATTTATTTGGGTTTAGGTATGATTAAACTGTAGCCCAAAAGAAGCGTAATCTATATCATTCCAAAATGATTATTTCACAAATATTCAAATTTAATTTTCATACAATAAGAATAATGTTTATTTATTGATTTAATTGAAATAATAAACAAACTAGATATTTAGTTAAGGCTCACTCTTATAAAACACAGTAATTGAATAGCAGTTTTATATTTGATTTATTATTACAAGGCAACCAATCACATCAAAAATTAATTCATCTATTTTATTATATGGTATTTTAGATTCGTCGTTAGATTAATTCTCCAGGATCAGTTCAAAACTTTGAGAAGGCGATTTTTTCCTCTTTCCATTGTATTTTCTATAATTTTCGTATAAATGGACGTTAAAAAAGTTTCCTGAGGTTATTAAGTGGATCTATGGTAAATGCCATTTTAACTTGAACTAAACTGTGAGCTCCTTTCCCAGTCTGTCCTGCTGATACTTAGGCAGGGATGGCATGCGTCACTCCATCTCTCCTACATTCCACAGTCACCCCCTTCCTACCGATTTCAAGGTAGATAGGAAAATGTACTTCTTATATTTTTAAAATTTACATATACTAATTACTCAAGCCGATAAAATTATCCGATAATTTGTTAAAGGAAATGGTACAGCGTAAAAGAATAATTCAAAATTAAAAACTTTTTTTTAGATTTTATTCAAATACTCTTCTCCTTAAATATATTTTACTTTTACATTTTAACGATTTTTTTTTTCTCAAACTAAAATTCCTTCAGTTATAAAGCTTAAGTTTTACAGAACTGGGTCAAAATTATAATTTGTAAGCCTATGACCAGACTTGCAAAACATTTTATTTAATAACTGCCCAAACAACAAAAATCCCATGGTTTCAGGTCTGTTGAACGGGGCATAATCGATCACATAATCGATCATAGTCCGTTGCAATGGGTCGGGAAGCTAAAGCAGTCATCCGCGGGGACACGCATCGCAAGGAATTTCTTAGCGAGTATAATATGAAGATTATTTACAAACCTGAAAAATAAAATGTGGTAGCCGACTGGCTCTCAAGGGCATTAACGATAAATGCAATAGAGGATGACCGGGCCTAGGAACGCGAGGCAGCTTCTGCGTAAGTGGGCACCAGGTGATGATGAACAGCAAGAAACGCCAGGGCAAGACATCAGGGAAGAGTCATCTGAGGACGAGGAGGGAAGATCACAGGAGATGGAGGAGCTGGAGGAAAAAATAAATGACAAAAGACAGCAAATAATCTGGAAGACTAGAATCTCTGGTTTGACAAAGATGGAACGTTCCTAATCACGTAAGAGTATCTGATCTGAACCAGGGATCAAGGAGGAGCAAATTTGCAGAGTGCTGAGGAACGCGTCCACACCTGGAAAGATCCACCATCTATATATAGGAAACGTTGTGATGTTGAATAAAATGCGCAGATTTTGAAGAACCGAGAAGATTGGGGTAGACCGATCATTCATCCGATGCACACTAATGGTGGAGACCATCCAAGACGTGGAATGGAAAAAGGAAGTGACGATCGCTTACTACCAAGGTAATAAATACCAAGGAAAAACCAATCACCGAGGAAGTGGTGACGGCCCTGCGAATTTAGTTTCAATTTTACGGTATCCTTGATAAAATCGCATCTAACAGTGGTAGAGAATTTGATTATTCAGATATCCGGGAGGAAATAAAAGCGCTGGAGGTGATCTGGAATCTTAATACCCGGGGAGATCCTACGAGCCCAGGAGGAATTGAATGCCTTCATAGTACACTAAGCGACCACTAAAGGGTTAGAATCAGATGAAGCAATGACTCGAGCAATCGCGTCCTAAAATCAATCGATCCATTCAGTCACAGGGTTTTCCTCTTTTGAGATACTTTTTGGGCTTGAGATACTGCTTGGGACAAAAACTACAACTGGTTCTAGTTTTCTAATTTAATATATTTATTAAGTAATTGTTTGAGAGTGGTTTATATTAATAATAACAGTAACTAAAAATAATTCACTTTACTCTCACCAGTTTATTTTAATCATCCAACATTCCCATTATCAAGAAGACAACCTAATTATTTTTACCATATTATATATCATAAATAAACTTTAATAATAAAAAATATAGAAAAAAATTCTCGAATTGCTATGAAATCAGAAGTTCGCTGTCAAAATATACGAGGTTTATTATTATCAATTAATTCAGGACTTTAAAATGTTTCATCAAAAGCACAAAAATGAGAA
>NW_027115192.1:412047-413577 GCF_000696795.3 Halyomorpha halys | reverse complement strand
TATATATCATAAATAAACTTTAATAATAAAAAATATAGAAAAAAATTCTCGAATTGCTATGAAATCAGAAGTTCGCTGTCAAAATATACGAGGTTTATTATTATCAATTAATTCAGGACTTTAAAATGTTTCATCAAAAGCACAAAAATGAGAAAAAATAAATTGGAAGTGGGAAATATTGATGTACATCTGTAGATGTGTTTTGACTCCTCTACTAAGAAGATGGGTGAGTACAGACAGAACGAGCTCTGGAAGTCCAATTATGTACGGTGAAGTGCCAAGGATATGGACTATTAAAGTGATGTACAATACATCCATTGTTAAGTAATAACTATTGGACCTCAGTGACAATGTGATATGTAAATAAAAATATTTACTTGATTACGCAATTTGACTTGGTAATTGGGATATCCTTTTGTGAAGTATTTTCCTGTTAGTGACCATAGAAAAAGAAAACAATTCTCTCAAATCATTGAATATATTGTAACATATTTAATAAAAATATACTTGATTATATATAACAGTTTACTGTTACTTGCCTTAACACCTGTTATAGATATTTTAATTGGGTAAAATTTTCGTCGTTCAGGTTCAACAGATTTACCTATTTTATAGAGACTAGAAGAATAAGAATTGAAACTTGCAAAACAATAACACATATCCAGTGCTATAGATTCACTACCATAAACGTTTGGATTAAAATAATATCTTAGTGTAAAATATAATGTAAAAAAATTTGTTTTGCAACGATTCCGGAACTGGATAGGTTTTTTAGAATGTGAACATTTTATTTTATATGTTGCTTTTTTGGTAGCATTCCTGAGATTTATTTACATTTCAGTTATTTTCAGTAGGTTTAAAAAATTGAATTTCAATTCAGCCTGGTAAAACAACGGAGGAATTTCAGTATGAGATAAAAAAGTTCGTTGACTTTTAAAAGTATTTAATTGTATTTCAATGAAATTAAAAATAGTTTTTAATTTCGAATTAGTCCTTTATGCTGCGACATTCGTTTCAATCGGTTACAGTAATAAAATAAGTAATATTTATAAACATAAGGAAAAAATTTCCAACCAATCTTGAATTCTGTTGGGGGATAGACTGGTGGAATGTGGAAGGGATGAAGAGTGACGTATGCCAGCCCTGTCTTGTATCAGCAGGGCAGACTGAAAAGGAGCTCCCATTTTTGTTCAAGATAAAATGGCAGGTACCGTAGACCCACTTAATAACCTCGGGAACTTTTTTGACGTCTATTTATACAGAGATTATAGAAAATACAAGTTAAAAAAATCGACCGTTTTAGATTTAGATTTTTTTTTTGTAAATAAACGCACTAAACACAAATAAACCAAGAAAACTTTGATATCGATCTTGGGCACTTCATCTGATGATAGATCTAAAATATAATTACAAATCAATCAATGAATACTATATGTTTTAACTGAACACCTAGTTTATTTATTTTTTATAAATTAATAAATTGGTTAATTGTGAATTCATGAATTTTCTTAGTGAATGTTATCTAAAACA
>NW_027115192.1:406421-411577 GCF_000696795.3 Halyomorpha halys | reverse complement strand
TGGCAAGTACCGTAGACCCACTTAATAACCTCGGGAACTTTTTTGACGTCTATTTATACAGAGATTATAGAAAATACAAGTTAAAAAAATCGACCATTTTAGATTTAGATTTTTTTTTGTAATTAAACGCACTAAACTTACAAATAAACCAAGAAAACATTGATATCAATCTTGGGCACTTCATCTGACAATAGATCTAAAATATAATTACAAATCAATCAATTAATACTATATCTTTTAACTGAACACCTAGTTTATTTATTTTTTATAAATTAATAAATTGGTTAATTGTGAATTCATGAATTTTCTTAGTGAATGTTATCTAAAACAAATGACAAAACTTTAGTTCACAACTGTTATTTACTCTGTATAATCTCTAGGAGGTAGAGCAGTTCAAAAATAAATTTACAACATGTCTTCACAAGGTATGTCAATGACGTTAAAATATAACACATTCGTTTAATCTGTATCTTTAGGTATATTATGAAATAAAGTTTAAATCCAAAATTAAATGTAAATCAGATTGAATTTTTTGTGAAGATATATTTTCAGACAGGTTTAATTAATAAGCACCGTCATTTCAAAATATTTTTTCCGTATAAAAATTCAAGTAATTTTTATACAAAAAAATAACTTACTAATCTGCGAAATTATTTAGTTCAGAAACGAGTATTTAGAATAATTTAGATCACACGATTTTCAATTACAATTTATTCAATCCTTTATCGATACGATTACTTATTCAGTCATTTCCATGGTTAGATTTCAAGATTCTTAATTTGTATTGAAATTATTAGGAAATGAAAACCCCCGTACATGATTTTCCGTAGCAGTAGCGGGAAAATATAAGCTCCTAAAATTTCCTGCTTTCCTTTTTCTCCGGCGGTGCTGCATTCGTCACCCTTCTTCTCACATTCCACAGCACCCTTCCCTCTCTCTTAATTTTCTTTTGGAGTTGTAGAGAGTTATTAGTTAGTGCATTTGACTGATTTATAGTTATTTAACTACAATTATCTTTTCTAATCAATGCGATAAAGCTGCGATATACTCCATGAGCTTGTCACAAAACTAAAGATAACAACTAACTTACAAGGGATGGGATTTTATACAATATATATAAAATGTCGCTGCTTTGCTTGACCAGGAGCATATCTAACAGATAAAAAATATTTTAGTTTGTATTTGACGTATTTTATAAAGTGTACCGAGGCAAACTCGCATTGATACTTATCATCAAATTTACAAGATTTGGGACAGTCTACAGAGGGAAATGATCATTTCAAAAAAATACAAAAAGCTTTTCTTTGTCAGAGTTGCCACTATTAAACAAACCAGTGGTAAGTATATATGTAATTAAAAAAAAAAATTACATAAATATGTGTTTTTTAAGGTAATATGTAATTAAAATATAAGAAATATTCTATATCAAAATTAAGGAAATATAGCCTAACCAACTCAGAAAAAATTTATATAACGTTTTAGTTTATTGAAAGGTCTTTAATAAATACATTTAATTTTAATCATAGTAATGACGTTTCTGAGTCTAATATTTCCTGTGACATCAAACATTGCTGAATGTGAAAGACTCGTTTTCTGCAAATGTAGGATCTGGTCGAAATATTGTGATTGTTTGTCACATCCTTAAGTGAAAGTAGTATGTGGGATTTGATAAGGCTGACAAGGTTCCAAGATAATAACAACCCGAACAATCTACGATGTCATTAAATTCGAAATAAATGTAGTAGGTGTTACAACTGATATCCTGGCTGACTTTAAGGACCAAATCAAATGTATGCTTTGATGCATATAACACAAAAAAAAATTAAATTTCTGAATGTATGCAAACTCGCCTGTCTTCGGTACTGTGGAAACAATACTAGTGTAGAATAAACTGACAATCGAACAATCGAAAGTTCGTCAAATAGAACATTTATTTAAACTAGTTTTCATGATCAAATTATATTCAAAAAGTGAATATTTATTTTTACCGAACAAGTCTGGTCCAGAAAACCCAAAAGGTTAAATAATATGTGAATGGGTCAAATTTGAATACTCATTTTCAGTTTAAAAATGCACACATATAGATATCATTAGGTTAAATATCTAAACTGAAAATGTTAATTTAGGTTCTCAAAACAAGCACAAAAATCCAATAAATGTGTAAACGCTTTGTTCAGGAGATATTCACATCAATGTCTAATGATTTTTATAATTATGAATTATTTAGGTTATAATAAATAAAATTGATATGTATTCCAATTACTTTATTATTGAAATGAATACGTTAACATTCATGTTAAATGTTGTTGAAAGTGATCAGCAAGAACATTAAAATATGCACGGCATAATTCTGTCACAGTCGTTGTGGGGTAGTGGCACTAAATGTATCTGATAGAGGGGAAATTAAACAAAAAGTCTTTGCAAGTCCGGTCAATGTCATTAATTCTTTACGAGGAAGTATAATTGAAAATCGCAGAACTATAACACTTATCCAGTGTTGTTCGTCCACTGCTATAGACTGATAGACTAATATAATTTAAATAATATGAATAATTCATTTATGAAACAATTGATAAAAAAGTATTTAACTATGTTTAATGAATTAATTTCTAATGTGAAAAATTAATTTTACTACATTTCCGAAACCAAGGAGATTTTTAGAAAGTACAATTGAATTGAATTATTTTTTAAAATTTATTTGTTGTGGTATCATTCCAGAACTTTAATTTACATTTCAGTTATTTCCAAGAGATTTACGAACTGGAATTTCGATTCAGCTGTGTAAAACTTTTGTTGTAAAATAATAAGGAATTTTTGTATGAGTAAAATAAATTTTTAAATATCAAAAGTAAAATATATTTAAAGAAAATAGGATTTTAATAATATTAAAACTAAAACAAATAGATAAGTCAGTCTACTTCATCTGGGCTCCCGGGCATGTTGGTATTACCGGAAATGAGATGGCCGATAAAGCTGCTAGAGAAGCGCTAGTCCTCCCAGGTAGAACCGCAGCAATCTTAACTGCAAAGGAACTTGCTCGCCCTTTAAAGGAATCTATTAATAAAAGATGACAGGCAATGTGGGATGAAAGTCCACCCAGTAAGTTGAAACTTATAAAGAAAGATGTGAAGTCCTGGATTACATCAACCCGAAGTAGAGGCCGTGAAGAAATAGTGATCACCCAACTCAGAATAGGACATATTCGATTGACACACATCCACCTCATATCAGGAGAGCCCTCTCGAAAATGTTTGAAATATAACAGTTATCTAACCGTCAAATACATTTTTGAAGAATGTCGTCACTACACATTAACTCTGAACCAGTTAAGGATACCAACAAATGTTCCAATGGCGTTGAGAAACGACGAATCCGTAATAGAAAAAGGCATTAAATTTATCCATCAGACCAGCCTTTAATTATTATAATTATCTATTTAGCTTGCCTTATTTTTAAAATTAGAACAGTTACTTATCTGCTTTTCATCATTCTTTCCACTATCGTAACGATTATCAAACAGATTATAATTGCCTAGGTAGATAATATTTCAAATTTCACGGAAATGAGTCCCACTGGTGCGGATCAGTACACCATACCAAAGCTATGAATGACTATGGAACAACTAGGCCTTACCAAAACCAACAACCAACGGGTGTTGATGGCCA
Organism: Halyomorpha halys; assembly: GCF_000696795.3. Taxonomy (NCBI): domain Eukaryota; kingdom Metazoa; phylum Arthropoda; class Insecta; order Hemiptera; family Pentatomidae; genus Halyomorpha; species Halyomorpha halys. The sequence goes on along the minus strand of NW_027115192.1, from coordinate 407,912 downwards.
GGCTGTTAAACGCCCTTTCAAAACTAACCAACAAACAAACAATAATATTAAAAAATCGTTTTTAATTTGGAATTACTATTTATACCGTTGAATTTTCTTTAACTAACTAATAATTGTCAGATAGTTTCATCGGCTATTGTAATAAATCTAAAAATATACGAAATAAATTTTCCTATCTTCTCGGGTAACAGTGGAATGTGGGAGAGATGGAGTGACGCATGCCACTCAGGTTTGTATCAGCAAAGCAGACTGACAAAGGAGCTCACATTCTGGTTCAAGTTTAAATGGCATGTACCGTTGATCCATTTTTTAATACACCCAAGAATTTTTTTTTACATTCATTCTTAGATGATCATTGTAAATACAATGGTGAGGAAAAGAATTGACCTTTTAAATATGAATTTTTTAAAGTTTGAACTTATCCTGGAAAATTAACCTGAATGATAACTCAAAAAAAAAAAATTGATAAATTAATTTGATGCGTGGTAGATTGTATTGTAATAATAATTTGCATACTAATTTTTCAGTCAATTACTGTACGTTTAATAAGAATGAGCCTTAAATAATTATTTAGTTTATTCATTTTTAAAGAATAACAAATTGTAAACCCATAATTCGATAAATTTATTTAAATAAATTTATTGAATCATAAATTTATTTAGTTAGTGGTGAATCTAGTCGAAAATATTTCTCCACCGGATTTATTTATTCTGGATAATTTCTAGTTAATAGAGCAGTTTAAAGATACAAGTTTCTTATGAAGTCATTTACTATTTTTCTGATAATGCATTTTCAGAATCATCTAATTCCTATCGTTCTCTCGAAATAGTGTTTTTTTTTATAAAATTACAGATATGAATATTTGAGAAATCTTAATGAATGATCTAGATTACACTGCATTTAATTACAGTTTAATCATTCCTGAATCTCAACGAACAAATAAGCATTCATAACCACTGTTCAATTCCAACGATATTAAAAAATTTAAATTATTTAAAAATAAAACGTTTTCATGAAGGACTACACGTTTCAGAAGGGAAGGGGGACAATGATCTCCTTAAATTTCCTGCTTCCCTTTTTCTTCAGTGGCGTTGCATTCGTCACTCTTCTTTCCACGTTCCATATCACCCCTCCCTTCCCTATTAGTTTTCCTGTGGAAACTAATTTTAACTTTTTAATTTAACTAATTTTAAGGAAGTTATTGTGTTTAACGAAATCACAGTTATTTAATTATAAATATCTATTGTAAGCAATTTGATATAACTGAAAAAAGTCCATTGAAAATTCACGCTGCAACGTCACAGGACCTGGACGCAATGGAATTTCAGATTTAGAAAGGTTTAATGGAGAAATAATTTAAATTTTTTAATATCGTTGGAATTGAACAGTGGTTATAAATGCTTATTTGTTCGTTGAGATTCAGGAATGATTAAACTGTAATTAAATGCAGTGTAATCTAGATCATTCATTAAGATTTCTCAAATATTCATA
>NW_027115192.1:405081-406321 GCF_000696795.3 Halyomorpha halys | reverse complement strand
AGATGATTCTGAAAATGCATTATCAGAAAAATAGTAAATGACTTCATAAGAAACTTGTATCTTTAAACTGCTCTATTAACTAGAAATTATCCAGATTAAATAAATCCTGCAAATTGCATTCGTCACCCCTCTTTCCACATTCCATATCACCCCTCCCTTCCCTATTAGTTTTCCTGTGGAAACTAATTTTAACTTTTTAATTTAACTAATTTTAAGGAAGTTAGTGTGTTTAACGAAATCACAGTTATTTAATTATAAATATCTATTGTAAGCAATTTGATATAACTGAAAAAAGTCCATTAGTTGGTAACTAAATTAAATGTTACTAACTCAAGGGATTGGGTTTTTATACAAAATGTATAAAAATTGTACTTGTGTAATTTTAGTTAGTAAATATTTACAGAAATAGATGTTTATTTTTATGTAAATTTAAAAACAAAAAACAATATTTGATTAACAATATAAAAATATTTGAAACCAAATTTTAATTAAATATAGTTAATTGGAAAAATGCTATGAGGAAACTACTCATCAGTATTTTTCTCGTTAAATGGATGTCCTTTATCACATCCTGCCCTAACCTCCTCAAATTTATCGGACAGGACCTTCAGAAAATGAAATAGATACTGACTGCCGACGTTTTCTCATCTCCCTTAACATTTCAAGGATCTCTACCTCCGACATCCATCTCCCTTCTCCAAATGCCTTCTTCAGTCTATCCTTGACAATAGACCATGGTGTTTCTTGATTGGTCTGAATTTGGTTCAGAATACTCCTATTCATCCAGCACACCAAGGCCGCCTTCAATGAGTCCGCGTTTCCTGTGTTTAGTAGCTCTTCCACTACCTTAGCTTCAATTCTCGCTATAAGACGGTCACCTCCATTTAGGAAATGGTTCAATTCACCCATTTCTCCATTAAACCTTCTGTTTGTTGTTCATAGTGAATTCAAATAAGCATTTAAAGATGACATTTACTGCAGCGCAATTAATTGCTATTGAATGGATGAAAATTCACGCTGCAACGTCACAGGACCTGGACGCAATGAAATTTCAGATTTAGAAAGGTTTAATGGAGAAATAATTTAAATTTTTTAATATCGTTGGAATTGAACAGTGGTTATGAATGCTTATTTGCTCGTTGAGATTCAGGAATGATTAAACTGTAATTAAATGCAGTGTAATCTAGATCATTCATTAAGATTTCTCAAATATTCATATCTGTAATTTTATAAAAAAAAA
>NW_027115192.1:401302-403256 GCF_000696795.3 Halyomorpha halys | reverse complement strand
TAAAAATCATTAGACATTGATGTGAATATCTCCTGAACAAAGCGTTTACACATTTATTGGATTTTTGTGCTTGTTTTGAGAACCTAAATTAACATTTTCAGTTTAGATATTTAACCTAATGATATCTATATGTGTGTATTTTTAAACTGAAAATGAGTATTCAAATTTGACCCATTCACATATTATTTAACCTTTTGGGTTTTCTGGACCAGACTTGTTCGGTAAAAATAAATATTCACTTTTTGAATATAATTTGATCATGAAAACTAGTTTAAATAAATGTTCTATTTGACGAACTTGAGGGTCGATTGTCAGTTTATTCTACACTAGTATTGTTTCCACAGTACCGAAGACAGGCGAGTTTTGCATACATTCAGAAATTTAATTTTTTTGCGTTATATGCATCAAAGAACACATTTGATTTGATCCTTAAAGTCAGCCAGGATATCAGTTGTAACACCTACTACATTTATTTCGAATTTAATGACATCGTAGATTGTTCGGGTTGGTATCATCTAGGAACCTTGTCAGTCTTCAAATCCCAATATACTACTTTCACTTAAGGATGTGACAAACAATCACAATATTTCGACCAGATCCTACATTTGCAGAAAACGAGTCTTTCACATTCAGCAATGTTTGATGTCACAGGAAATATTAGACTCAGAAACGTCATTACTATGATTAAAATTAAATGTATTTATTAAAGACCTTTCAATAAACTAAAACGTTATATAAATTTTTTCTGAGTTGGTTAGGCTATATTTCCTTAATTTTGATATAGAATATTTCTTATATTTTAATTACATATTACCTTAAAAAACACATATTTATGTAATTTTTTTTTTTAAATTACATATATACTTACCTCTGGTTTGTTTAATAGTGGCAACTCTGACAAAGAAAAGCTTTTTGTATTTTTTTGAAATGATCATTTCCCTCTGTAGACTGTCCCAAAGCATGTAAATTTGATAAGTATCTAAAGTCTACGGTACACTTTATAAAATACGTCAAATACAAACTAAAATATTTTTTATCTGTTAGATATGCTCCTGGTCAAGCAAAGCAGCGACATTTTATATATATTGTATAAAATCCCATCCCTTGTAAGTTAGTTATCTTTAGTTTTGTGACAAGCTCATGGAGTATATCGCAGCTTTATCGCATTGATTAGAAAAGATAATTGTAGTTAAATAGCTATAAATCAGTCAAATGCACTAATAACTCTCTACAACTCCAAAAGAAAATTAAGAGAGAGGGAAGGGTGCTGTGGAATATGAGAAGAAGGGTGACGAATGCAGCACCGCCGGAGAAAAAGGAAAGCAGGAAATTTTAGGAGCTTATATTTTCCCGCTACTGCTACGGGAAATCATGTACGGGGATTATCATTTCCAAATAATTTCAATACAAATTAAGAATCTTGAAATCTAACCATAGAAATGAATGAATAAGTAATCGTATCGATAAAGGGTTGAATAAATTGTAATTGAAAATCGTGTGATCTAAATTATTCTAAACACTCGTTTCTGAACTAAATAATTTCGCAGATTAGTACTTTTTTTTTGTATAAAAATTTCTTGAATTTTTATACGAAAAAAATATTTTGACATGACGGTGGTTGTTATTGTTAAACCTGTCTGAAAATATGTCTTCACAAAAAATTCAATCTGATTTACATTTAATTTTGGAATTAAGCTTTATTTCATAATATACCTAAAGATACAGATTAAACGAATGTGTTATATTTTAACGTCATTGACATATCTTGTGAAGACATGTTGTAAATTTATTTTTGAACTGCTCTACCTCCTAGAGATTATACAGAGTAAATAACCGTTGTGAACTAAAGTTTTGTCATTTGTTTTAGATAACATTCACTAAGAAAATTCATGAATTCACAATTAACCAATTTATTAATTTATAAAAAATAAATAAACTAGGTGTTCAGTTAAAA
>NW_027115192.1:383030-400047 GCF_000696795.3 Halyomorpha halys | reverse complement strand
CGTATATTTTGACAGCGAACTTCTGATTTCATAGCAATTCGAGAATTTTTTTCTATATTTTTTATTATTAAAGTTTATTTATGATATATAATATGGTAATAATAATTATGTTGTCTTCTTGATAATGGGAATGTTGGATGATTAAAATAAACTGGTGAGAGTAAAGTGAATTATTTTTAGTTAGTGTTATTATTAATATAAACCACTCTCAAACAATTACTTAATAAATATATTAAATTAGAAAACTAGAACCAGTTGTAGTTTTTGTGTCATATTAATCTTGATATAAATTTGAATAAGGTGTCTCTCACCTTAATATATATAATAAAATAAATAAAATGGAACATTACGAACCTTGTGTATAAAAATTATAATTTGTTTATTAAAACTTGCCTTTTGAATATAAATATTTTATTTTTCCTTTTTATTTTTTGGTTTTCCTTTCGATTTCTATTTATTATTTACAAATATGCCTCTGGTCGTATTGGGGGAACATATACTATACATTAAGAGGAACTATAAAGTCCACATTCTCGAGGGTATGAGATAAAAATAGATTTTTTTATTTTATTTTTTATCCGTATTTTTTTCCCAGAAAAACTCAAATCACTCTACTTTAAAGCTCCCTATAAAAAATGCAAGAGGTATCAAATGGAAGATGAGAAAATGCCTTTAAATGTAATCGATAGGATATGACAAAAAATATAATAAGCGTTAGGTTGACATATACAACTGTATTTTCATATAAATACATATAGTAAATTTAATGTAAGAATATAATATATGGTATGATAAATTGTAGAGATACTGCTGAGACTATAGTCTTTTCAGACGCCTCGGAGGATTGTCAACAATGGAAGAAGAAGCAATGTTAGAAACTAGTGGGTTTGTGTAGTTAAGGAGTTTATAATGGAAGGGTTAATCGATCTAGTTTTGGCTAGATCGATTACATATGGAACATTAAAGTCTTTGGGGATTATTTTATTTATGACAAAGTAAAGACCATTGAAAATTTTACGAAGGATTTTGGGTCGTAAGGATTGGATACGAGAAGAATTGGAAGGTTTAATAGAGCCCCAAAGCTCAACTCCTTAAGTCTAGATAGGCCTTATAGTCATGTAAATTAATCAGTCTTTTGTAATAGATTGGAAGTTTAGATCGTTTGTCTAGTAAGTGCTATAATAGTAAATGTAATATGGGGGATTTATTGACATTTATTTTAATCCTCCAGTTTTGGAACCATTCTTGAAGAATTACTTAAAATTTTATATTTCTAGCCCTTTTGCAAATTTTATGCAGCTATTGGGAGAAGAAAATCATTCTCAAGTATGAGAAGATAAAGAGGGACGATAGGAAAATTAGGAGAGCGAGAGATCTTCTCAGAAGATGTGGAGTATGAATTAGACAGGGCATTTTGTGCAGTTTCTGTAAATAAAATTAATAATCATCGTTAATGGAATACGAAAAAAATTATTTAATTTATTTCGTTAAAGCCAAGGAAATTTAAAATTAAATATGATTTTATTTCGGGTGTTATTATTTTTAATATTTGCTTCTTCAAATTCTTAATTGGCCAGTGAAGGTAGGCTACTTTTGTACTATATAAACCTTAATGAATGAAGAAGTTTTTTGAGAACCATGATAGTTGCAGCCTAGGCAATGAAGAATAATAGCTTCTTCAAATGTCCAAATATTTAACTTTAATTTTCAGCATAGCATCATGAAACGCATATTTTCTTTTTTGGAAGGTTCATTTATGAGAAATTTCCTCATCTTTAATTTTGTACCTCATATATATTAAAGTAAATTTAATTCAGTTTTTATGAGAAAATCACGGATAGCTGCTAAAAATACAAAATTGGATTTTTATTCCATACCGTAGAAAATTGGACTAGACGTCATATGCACTTTTTTGTTCTTTTGTTGTCTGTTTCCTACAATATGACCACCCAATTACACACACACACACTCTATATATAATATTTTATATGAAAATAAGTTTCTATATTTGGGACATTCTTATATTTTTAGACCATTGGGCATTTCTGAATCATGCAACTTGAATAGAATAAAAATCAACTATTTGAATATAATTTGATCAGGAATATTATTATAAATGTTTTAGATAACCAAATTGAACATCGATTGATCAGTCAGAACTATTACTGCTTCCTCAGTACCAAAGCTGGGTGAGCTATGCATTCATTTTTACAAGTAGGGAAAAAAAGTTTATTCTCAGATTTAAAAATTTCTATTGATGTTTTTAATATAAGGGATTAATTTAATTATGTCTATGTCAGTCTAACAGCCTGTCAGTCCGTTGAAGGAAATACATGTCACTGGCATGACATCTGCTGCCGTTAATCAGATTTTGATGAAATATTCAGGTTGATAAAATTATGGTACCTTGTTACAATCTTATCAAAATCCATCCTCTTCTTCTGCTTACGGTTACGTAAAGACGTATTTCATCTCATTTTTTAAAAAAAAAATATATTCCGAAAAGGGGTTGTCCTCCATAGTCGAAACTAGATGGAAAGCTATTTATGAATGTAAATATGACCACAATCCAATTTTATCATATTGTGTCTACTACTTTCGCAGATTATCTTGATCAGCATGTACTTAGAAAGTCCATGTTGCAGGTTCAAAAATTAATTTTTAGCAGAAATTCATCAAATTAAATTTTTTTTTTAGCAGATTCAATTAAAATTATAAGTATTCCAGCATAATTAAATGTTCATGTTAAGAATTCATAAATTAAATTTTTAATTATTTTAACAGTTTTTAATTACGCTTTACAAAAAATACTCAGCTTCTTCAAATAGAAAAAGAAACATAGGAGATTCCACATTAAAAAAAAAAAAAAAAAAAAAAAAAAAAAACCCATTCCCTTGGGGAAATATATCGACATAGACACTAAAAGAAAATGAAATAGATAAATATTTTTTTCGGTCGGATAGCACTGAATAATGAGAAAAAAAACTATATTGGACCTCCGAAGGAAAGCGGGCAGTGGACTGAAATGGGGTGGGTTATTGTAGGATTTAGCTCTTGTTTTCACATTCTGGCCTTAGTAATTGATTCCACAGTGACGTATCGATTTTAGGAATTCAAGAATATCCTCTTTCCTATTTCTAAAGGAAAAAATATACGGTCTATTTTGAATCTAGAAGCACGTTCACTGTCCATGACATCTAACTTCAAAATATTGTGTTACGGTTTATTTCTGTTTTTATTAATACTTCTTCACCCTAATAACAGTAACGTTATGTATTAAGCCTCCCATACAAATACACTAGTATTGCACAGTATTATGGAAGGATAACTTTTTGATTTGTGCATTAATATTGAATCGTTTGGAGATGATATTGAAGGTTGTGCAAAATATTGTGTAAGGCTGAGTACATATGTTCAATATTTTATTGCCTGTTTGTTTGCTTTTTTCCCTAGGAATATAAAATATAAAAAATTGATTGCTATAGAAAAATATAAGTATCGAGCTATCACTAAAAAATCCGATGTACAAAATTCCAATTCATGTCATTCTTATATTAGAGTGCTACCAATGGGTATTTTATCTACACACCTGTAACACTCCAATTTAACTCAGATCAGATTTACTAAATGTATTATAATGTACAGTTGTAAATAGCAATAAATAAATATTAAAAAAAAATGTTATTCTGACATAATAAATACATAAGACACAATTAACAACGGTAAACAGAAACAGACAAAATACAAACATCAGGCTGACTACCGAAAAAAAAACAAAAAACGGTTACATGTGGGAAAACCTAAATAAATCTACCTTCATTTCAAAACCTAATTTTGTTCTGGCCTAAACCTGGATATAGTATTGTCACAATGTAGAACACACTGCAATAGAAAGTTGTAAGTAATGTTTTTATTAAACAACGTTTTAATTTTATACAATCAGAAATTAAAGTATGTAGTTGTAGTTTTATATCAATGATTTGAATAAGTATTTGTTCTAAAAAACTATTTTTCTCATTATAGGGCGACTGATGAAATGTCGCCTAAATAAAGTTGTATCATTGACTGATCCTTAATACACATCAAAGATAGTTAAGAAAAAAGTAATCTATGTATATATTTACATATATTATCGTATTTAAAAATAATTCATTAAAACTTTATGGATGACTAGCTTTGGTAAAAGTGATGAAGGTAGGAACAAACTGACTGGCATAGTGGAGAGAGATGACTAACGCCTCTCCTGCCTGAGTATATCAGGACAACAGATTGTTAGAGCAGCCTGTAATTTCATGACCTTAAAATATTGGACTAAGTGCCTCAAATCGAACTCTTTAGATTAAGTTGAAATATGAGACAAAGCATTTATGTTAGCTTAGTGACTTTCTAGTGTCCTTCAAATGTAGCAAATGTGTATTTAATTGTCTTTATCGGAAAGACGATAGTAAAAATAATGATAATAAAACATAATCCTTGATTACTCAGTGATAAACATTTCAAGTTGATTTAGGAATATGTGCATATTCACTCTCTCTAGTAAGAGAGACAATATCTATTTTTAGTATTGGATGAAGATTTATAAACCAGAAATATTGGGGTGCTTAGACTAAATATGAAGAATTCTTTTAATATAAAATAAATATTTTACATTCTTTAACTTATTTTATTTTCAATTTCATTGAAATTCTAGTTTAATTATATTTTCATGTCTGTTATTTTTTAAATAATTTCTAATGATTTGGTAATGAACAATTTTTAAAATAGTAGAATAAAACTTTTTAAGGCACATGATATCAGAAGCTTGTTATGTACTTACATAAGTATATAATATTTTCAAGAAATTGAAAGAATGGGATGGCAAGTTGTGTAAAAACATAAACACAATTTGCAAGCCGCACATTTTATATCCACATTCACCACATTCACTTTACCCATCCGTTATATAAGTATTATTAATACACAATCCTGCTTTGCTATGAATAGTGAGTGGCACAAATGACATTTTTTTTAAATTTTTTATGTAACGTAATTCATTAATTATTATTATCAATTACAACTGTTGTGATTTTTTTCATAACACTACAAGCTTTGGAAATTTTCATAAGATTATCCTAGTAGAGAGAATGACCAGTCAATGGTCCTATCTTTGGAATATGTCCAATTCAAAATAAAATCAAAATTTTATATTACCCGATAGGCAACTATTTGAGAAAATCAGCGATATTTTGTTTCGTTAATGAAAAATAGCAAATGTTTACACATGTAATTTCCAAGCTTTGGAAAATTCCATAAGATAATTCCAGTATAGAAAAATCATTCCAGTCGATGGTACTATCTATGGAATAAGTTCAGTTTAAAATGAAACCAACATTTAATTTTGTCCATTTGTTTTAATTAGATGGGCCACAATTTAAGAAAATCAGATATATTTTGTTTCATAAATGAAAATTAGTTAGCACATAATTTCTCATGTATTTTCCAGGAGGACATCCGTGATATATATGAAGAAACTCTGAGATGTTTAGACCCCGTTTTCACTTAATATATAATAACTCAAAAACAAACTGATTTATAAATAAAATAAAATTTTTATAAATTCACTATCTTCTAGTGAGTGTACTCTGTACATAATTCATTTAATAAGGTTGTAGATATGCATTGAGTTTAAAAATTTTATCGTATGGAGTATTCTCTGATACTCACTGAAATCATTTGGTGATCCAACAAACATTTTGGTGTATACCAACTACAACAAATAGAAATTTCGGGTTATTAAGATCCACTACTAAACTTGTAGTTATGAAACACTTTTGCTGTATTAAAGGTTTATTAAATAAATCTGCATCATTATTTGCGACAGAAAACTAAAATTTAGTTTAAAAGATACATATCTCTTGTAATTTAAATGTAAATATGTTTTGGTAAAGAGTAGGTTTCACTTCCTCATCCGTATTCCGTAAGAGCAGGCAGCAAAAAATATTGTATAATTAATAATATTAATGATTAAATGTGTACAATTAAGTACATTTAAGCAATAAATAAATGCATTGCGGTTTGACTATTGATGAATATTAAAATAAAATGGAAATGGAAAAATATAAATTAAAATACATAAAATCAAAACTAATCAGTACTGAAAAATAGATTATTTTATAACATAAAGCTATAAATATTTTTCTAAATCTTCACTTTACCTTTATTGTCTTGCACTTTACAAATTCATAAGCTGTTTCATATTCATCTGTTATTGCTGAAGATATTTGAAATAAATAACAATATTTTTCCAAACAATTGATCTAATTATTTAGATGATGATAATATTGGGTAATAAAATACATTATTAGTAAAAATTTTCTGAAATATAAATGAAATATGGTAAAGGTATTTAGTTCTTAAAATATATAGTCGTTTACTCTTATTAATTTATTATATTTTTCTTTTTGTATTTAAAAAAGTACATGATATTTGGTAAAAATGTTCTCACTATCAATAATAAAGTAATATAATTGCTGAAAATACTTTTTTTTAAATAAGAAATTTTCGAAATAATTTATTAATTGATTTAAGTTTTTTTTTTAGTTAAAAAAAAATAAAACCCATGTATCACATTCATCAATTTCCTTAAGGAACTTTTTCTTAAGATCTTCGTCTTTCAATCCTTGTTCAGTTATTTGTTTTTCTTTGGCTACGTCGATGCATCCATCTTTGTTAAACTATGGAACAGATAGTTAAGTACACATATCTCCTTCATTATTGAATCTAATAAAATTAGTATGCTTTAAGGGAATAATTCTATGAAATAATGATTCTCTTTTCCAATAAGCAAGCCAAAGCACGCTCTAAAGAAATGGACATTATTATTTCAAAAACTTTAAATAACTAAACAAATACGTAATAATAAAAGAAGTCCCCTGAGGAATGGATTAAAGAAAGAAAAAAAAGGAGAACTGAAAAAAGCAAAAGAAATAAAGTACTTTTGAACTAATTTGAACATTTTGAAATAAATTAATGAATTATGTACAATTCGACTAAACTGAGTGAAATACGACAATAAAAATGTGGATGAAAAAGAAATTTGAGATTTCGGCTTTAAGGAACCTTTCCTACAACAATTTTGTTGTAGTTTTTCCTTTGTACTTTAGAATTTACAAATTAAATTATTGTAATATTTTATGCGTACTGTATATTTATAGTTACCGATTTCGAATTCAAGCTTAGTTTTTAAACATAATGGAAAATTCGTAGGTAATTAGAATTTATACTTTTTTTAAAATTATTAAGTTATAGCATAATATATATATATATAATATAACGGTTATGTCAACCATGTAAGGCCCTCCTGGCCGATCTGGTATAAAATAAAATATATAAGTTATAGCATAATTTTTTTTTAATTTTAGGTATATGATTAGGATAAGGTACCTTAGGCTAAAGTGGGAAAGCTGGATCTAAGATTTCTGAATAAAAATAATTTTGTTTGAAACAAATTAAATTGATATAATTAACCTAATTCAGATGTTAATTAAATATGCGAGTGGAAGATGTGGTCAGCAATAAAAACACAAATAAACAAAAAATTCTTCTTCGATTAGACGTTTCGATCTGAAACTGGTCCTTGAATGGAGGAGCCTTTATGCTAAGTTAGAGAAAGAAATGGTTTATTCATTCATGCTACCCAAATACATCGGGTTGCTACATTACACAGCATACAAACCAATCCGTGATCGGACATGTATAAATTACATCTTTTTATGTGATATAATAAAATAGAAATAAAACATTTTTTTTTCTTCCCCACAGTTTTCTTTTACAATTAATACCAGTCTACACACTAAATACAAGTTCTTCAATTTATTCCTTTTTTCTTTTCTCTTCCATTTTACAATTTTTATTTCATTTGATAGACAAATTCCCCTATATAACAAATATTAAAATATTAAAAATATGAAAATAATAAAGTAATAAATAAAACAACAAACAAGATATGCGATGTATGAATCCCATCCCTCTTCTGGATAACTCCCTTACTCATTAAACTTAGAACTAAATATGTGCGAGCAGCATAGTGTAAAATTTGTATGAGGATTTTATACATTTTTGGAGTTCTTGCCATGAACAAGAAAGAATTTACTTCTTTTTTCTTGTTAGTAAGTTTTATTGGAGCATTTAAAATTCACAAAAAAACATACTCTAAAAGTAAAAAACTAGAAAGGTGAATTGGAAAAATCTTTTCATAAATATAAATATATAATTACGTTTGTGTTTATAATTCTTAAAATAGGTCGTATTGAAAAGTGTCCACCATTTTGTTTGGCCTAAGAACTAAGAGGATCATTTTCGTCTAACAAGATATTATTTTGCAGTATTTTTTTTAAAAAAAGGATTTAATCAGTGAAGAAGACTTGATTCAGCATAGAATGTAATATATTGAAAAATCTTTAAAAATGCTTCATTGCTGAATTCAATAATTATGTTCTAACAATAGAGCTGCCTGAATTATTTACATCATCATCACTGAACTAACTATATATAAAGGTGGAACTATAGCTTACTCAGTCACTAACCATTCACTTTTTGAATCATACGAACTCGTAATTTCAGTTTTTCAATATGTCTCATCTAAAACTTGGATTATCGTTAGTGCTTTTGACATCATATTCTGTAAGTCTTAAATCCAAATGAGGAATAGTTTATACAATAGTACAATTTTATATATATTTAATTTTACACTAGAAAATACATTTAATAAATTTTGAAGGTCCTATCAGATAAATACGAGGAGATTAAAGCAGAATGTGGTAAAGAACATAAATTCAGTGAGGAAAATATGGGAGGTGAGTAATTTTCCCAGAGTATTTTTCCAATTGAATATATTTAATTAAAATTTGAATTCGATTAGTCTTATCTATTGAATTTGTATTAGTTTCAAACAAAATTATTTTCCTTTCAGATATCTCAGATCCAGCTTTCTCACATGAGGCTAAGGTACTTTTACTAATCATATATTTAAAAATTTCCTTTTATTATAACAATAATTTAAAAAAAAAAAAAGTATAAATTCTAATTACCCACGAATTGTCTATTCAGTTTAAAAACTAAGCTTGAATTCGAGATTGGTTACAATAAACTATAAATATACTCTACACATAAAATATTACAGTAATTTAATTTGTAAATTATCACGTACAAAGGAATCAACCAAGCAACCAGATCGGTTCCTTCAAGCCGAAAACACAAATTTCTTTCTCACCCCCATTTTAAATGAGTTACATCATTTAGAAGTTTTGCTGAATTCGGTAAAATTCACTAAACTGTCAAATTGTACATAATTCATTAATTTAATTCAAAATTCCACCAGAATCCAATCCTTACAGTCCAAAATCCTTAATGCTTCTTACTTTGTCACAAATCAAGTCATCCATCAGGACCTCAATGTTCCATATTTTGCCGATTTGGCCAGGACCAGATACCGTTCCTTCCATAATAAACTTCTCAACCACCCAAATCCACTTGTTTCTAACCTGGCTTCTCCTTCATTACCAAATAATCCTCCTAGGCCTATAAGATGGCCTCGAGATCTCCTCTAGAAATGTTATTGGAGTTCTATCAGTGGGTAGATTCTCCACATGTTTTTATCATGTCACTATGTCATCTATAGCTAATTTACTTGTTGTATATATGTGTATACATTTGTAAATAACAATAAATAAATTATTAAAAAAAAAAAATTCAAAATGTTCAGTTTAAGATATACTATTTCTTTTGCTGTTTCAGTTCTCCTTTTTTTCTTTCTTTAATCCATTCCTCGAGGGATTTCATTTGTTATTACATATTTGTTTTATAATTGAAATTTTTGAAATAATAATGTTCAATTTTTTTACAGTGTGCTTTGGCTTGTTTATTCGAAAAATATGATGTGGTGAGAATCATTTTTTCATACAATTATTCATACAAACCATAATACTTAACACATTTAATTAATTCATTATGGAAAGAGACATATAAATTTTATTATCTATTCCTTAGTTTAAGAAAGATGGGTCCATCGACATAGCGAAAGAAAAAGAAATGACTGAGGAAGGAGTTAAAAACGAAGATCTTAAGAAAAAGTTCCTAAAGGCAATTGATGAATGCGATACATCAGGTACTATTTATTTACTTTTAAATACAAAAGGACTAATAATGTAATCAATTAATAAACTATATCATGAAATTTTATCATTTAAAAAAAATTATTTTCATCAACTAAATAGCTTTGTCATATTTTATTATTGAAATGAGGACATTTTTACAGATAATGTATTTTAATATTATCTTACTCTCAATAGTTGAATATATGGTTGAAAAATATTCTAATTTATTTCAAACATTTTCAGCAAAAGCAGATAAATGTGAAACAGCTTACGAATTTGTAAAGTGCAAAACGAAAAAGGTAAAGTGAACATTAAAAATAAAAAATCTATGAGAGTAAATAAATTAATAAAATGATCTATTTTTCAATATAGATGAAATAGTTAATTTTATTAGCTTGCTACGTTTAAATTTCAAATGTTTAAAATATGTTGATATTTCGATTTTAAATTAATGTTTTTCTATTTATTTTAACATCCTACGATAGTCAAATCGTAACGCATCTATTTACTCGTTTAATGATTACCTAATGGTAAACATTTAATCATTATAATTATTAATTAATTATTATTAATAAACCAATATTTGTTGCAGGTAGCTCTTATGTAATAAGGATGCGGAAGTGAATACTACTCTTCATGAAAACTTATTTACACTTAAATTAGAAGAGATATGTATGTTTCACAATAAATTATAATTTTCTTTTGCAAATTATGCAAGATTTAATGATCCTTGATTACAACAAAATTGTTTCATAACAAGTGGAGTACAGAATCTGAATAATCCAAAATGCCAAATTGTTACCTAAGAATATTCTGATTACCAAATGATTACAATCAATATTAGAGAAAACTACATACATTACATATTTTTTTTAACTCAATATATATCTGCCCTCTTATTAAGTGAAGTATGTATGAAGTATACTAACTTGAAGTCAATGAATTATAATATCTATTTTTTCTTGAGTTATTATATATTTACTGAACACGAGGTCTAAACATTTTAGAGTTTCTTCAAATGTCCTACAGGAAAATACAAGAGAAAATATGTGCTAACTAGTTTTCATTTACGAAAAGGGATATCACAGATTTTCTTAAATATTGGCCTATTTAATTAAAACGAATAGACAAAATTAAATGTTAGTCTCACTTTAAATTTATTTATTTCAAAGAAATTACCGTAGATTGGAGTTAATTTCTGTACAGAGGTAATCATACAAAATTATCGAAAGCTTGTAGTTTTAATAAACCAGTTCAACTTATGTTCAATATACGGATTACACCAAAAAAAAAAAAATTCCGTATTTCATGAAAATATTACATAATTATGCAAGTACATATTAAGTCTTCTGATATCATCCGCATTACAAAATATTATTATACTATCCCTAAATATTTTCATTATCATATCATTAGAAATTATTTAAAAATAAGTAAAATAATGGTAAATAAAATATAATTACCCTCGAATTACGATGAAATTGAAAATAAAATAAGATAAAGTATATAAAATATTATAACCGCAAATTTTGATTTATCTTTAGTTATATATTTCTCGTTTATTTTTAAAAAAATATTTAATCGCAAAAGGGAAGAAAAGGAAAAAAATAATAATGAAGAACGCAATAAAATAAGGCGCCACGTTATTTTTTTCCTTGGAAAAACCCGTAAACGATAACTCCAATATGCCCAAAATAACCCTATAATAACAGTTATCGAACTATGGCCACTGACGATTACCTTTACACGTAGATGACATCAAATCTAGGGACGATACCTACAAACCTGTGAAATTATCGTAATTTGGTTATTCATGATTTTCAGCATTATCTACTGAGTGTAATGTACACATATTTTTCATCTGAATAACCGTAAGAAATGTTAACTTCTTGTATTGTTTGGATTTCTCTAATTCTGAAATTCCATTGCCTCTAGTTACGATTTTCCAGACGCCTACTATCTCTGGTCATCACTCGTACCGAATAGCCAAATTAACAGGCCCACAATTTATTAGTTTTGACCTACATTTTCATTTAGCCAAATAAATTTACAAAGAACAAATAGTTTGATCACACTTCTACTTTCGAAAACGACTCGGCAGTCATTAAACTGTTGTTACCCTCAAAGGTGGAGTGTTTATTCTTTGAATAGGGGTAGGTAGGTACTGGCAACCGTAGCAGGTAGAAGCACTGAACATCAAAGGGGCCAGACCGCCATGTGAACTGCTTGGAAGTCAAGCAAGATTAGTAATAATTAATTATAAAATAATCATTCAGAAAAAAATAGTATATAAAGAAATTGTATCTATTTATCCATCTCAATGATTTTTATTTATATTGAAAATATAGAAATAGGGAGCTTATAAATAAACTGCTACTCTTAAAAAAAAGGTAAAAAATTTTTCCTTTTTATAGACGATTTCCTTGATTGAATTTGAAGTCTGACAACAATAGAAATATTAAAATTAAATCCATTTCTTATTGGAAGAAGATAGTTGACCGTATGAAGTAGATTGGATGAAAGTCCGGGTGGCGGTCAATTTTGTTTTTTATGAGTACGTTTATAAGTTCTAAATGTGACCCTACCCGAGAATAACCCTATCATGCCTTTCAAGCTAAATTCAATAGTTTTCATCAAAGTCATTATGTCTTATAGGTGTGGCGATGGTCATAGGTGTGAATTAAATAACAAAGAAAAAGAATATGATTTTAAGGAAGACACAGTTTATTTATTTTCACCTAATATTTTCTTAGCTAGATTCAGAATATGCTTGCGGGGATCTGCCCTCCTGATACTCTCCTAAGGGTGGAATTCGTCGACCCTCCTTTCCCACATTCCAAAGTTCCTTACTACCAACCACTTTTAACTGAAATATTTAATTATAAAAATAATACTAAAACAAAGTTTAATAAATCAGATTCATTGTAAAATAAATCTGATTTATTAAACTTTGATCACTTCTTACCTTAATGAAGTAATTGAAGACGTTATTGAGTATAGGCTAACATAGAAATATTCATTTGTTTAGACAAACTAAAGTTTATAAAAAATATGGCTTTTTATTAAAACAAAATAATAAAAATGTATACCAATAAGCTCTTAGGAATCCATGTCTCCTCGTGGTACGGCTGGATTAACTTATACCGATAAAGGCTAGGAATAGGGGAACTAAAACGAAACTACCTTAGTTGTATCCCGTCTAGGCTACCCGACCCAAAACATGGAACTATATCATGAACAAAGCTTCACACGAAAACAACTATCCTGAAAACAAAGCCGGGCTTTCGGATTTTAGGGTGCCTGGCAGTGGGAAGCAAGATGGTAAATCGGAGTACCACAAGGACGTAAACAGACAACAGGAAAAAAGTCAGACTCAAGAAGAAGTATTACTTCAGGACTTACAACATAAATTCATTAATAAAAGTGAGAAATCTCAGTGAGCTTACATCAGAGCTTAAACGTTTAAACATATTAATTCTGGCCTTGTAGGCAACCAGATGTACGGACACCAAAACCACGGATTACGAGGGATGCAGGACCCTCAAAGGAAAAGCTGAACAACGCGTCATGAAGAACGTACCTCACCTAAGATTGGGTTTTATGGCCAGGAAGGATATTTTGTGATCGGTGGTCGACTTTAGCAGCAATAGCTCTAAAATTTCAACACTCACTATTAAAGCGGGAAACAAGAGATACGCTCTGATCAACGCACATGCATCAATTAATTTGGACAACAAGAAAACTCGGAGAAAAAAGAAGGATTTTGGGGAAACCTGAAGGAGATCATAAGCAAGATACAGTTAAACTATGTAAAGATTCTACTGGGAGATTTCAACGCACAAATTGCAAAAGAAAGGAAATACAGGAAACGGTGAGAAAATACTCGGCACTCAATAGGACGAATAGGAATGGCGACTTAAAGATCATTTCGACTTATCAAGGCGAAAGCCAGCAAGAAAAAGACATGGGTCTTCCTGAACAATTACCGTGGGGAATTTCAGTTAGACCACGTAGCCATTTCCAGTGAGTCTTATAGAGAAATCCAGAACGTTAAAGTAAGAAAGGAGATGAAAGTAATGTCGTATCACTACCCGTCACAAATCAAAATTAGGATGATCCCCCCGTGGAGCGTTATTTCGGAAGCGGTATCAAAATCAGAAGAATAGACAGGGAAAATCTGGTCAAAAATAACGGGGAAGCATTTGGTAAAAAATTGAGACTGGGAGGAAGCCACCAAGAGCCTGGTGGATTTGGCCGAAAAACAAGCTCCAGGAGGTAAATCAAAGAGAAAGGAATGGTGGAATCGCAAGTGCCAAGGGGCAACAGGTTCGAGGCATGGAAAGAGTGGAACGGATAAAACGGAGGAAAACCAGAAGGAATACTTAATAGAAAGAAAGAAAGCTCACTAAATCCTGAGGGAAAGAAGGAGAAAGTTCCTCAATAACTAACTGTCTGAAATAGAGACGAAATTCAAGAGAAATAATGCCAGCCTCTTTTACAAAGGTTGTGAACAGAACATCAATGTTTCACACCCTCTGAACTGCCACCAGGGAGGAAAAGCGTAGCATCTTTGCGAAATATTTAGAGGAACTTTTGAACTGTGAAGAACCTGCGGAAAGAATGACAACGATCGATAACCCCCCTCCCCCCTCCCCGGATTCGTATCCACCAGATTATGAGGAACTGGATGAAATCATTGCTTTCTTAAACATCAATAAAGCGGCAGGAGAAGTCGGGTTGAGATG
The DNA here is from genome assembly GCF_000696795.3 of Halyomorpha halys. Lineage (NCBI taxonomy): Eukaryota > Metazoa > Arthropoda > Insecta > Hemiptera > Pentatomidae > Halyomorpha > Halyomorpha halys. Next base: position 385,169 of record NW_027115192.1, on the reverse strand, counting down.
TGGAAGATGACTGGGGATGAATTGAGAAAGATAATCAAGCAGCTGATGATAGATGTCAGCAGCGAGGAAATGATTCCCCAAGAATGGAAAACATCCTTGATACACCCACTACATAAAAAGGGAGATAAAACTGAGGTGAATAATTACAGGGGTATCTCCCTACTACCAGTCACCTACAAGATCTTCTCGAAAGCTTTACAAAACAGATTATACTCACAAGTAGACCATAAAATCGGGGAATACCAAGGTGGTCTTAGTAAAAATAGATTATGTCAGGAGCAAATTTTGAGCCTTAAGCCGTTAATCAAACACTATATGACTAAAAGTGAAAAGAACCTTTTTATCCCTTTTGTCGACTTTAAAAAGGAATATGATTCGGTAGATAGGAAAACACTACTAGAGGTAGTAAAAGAATACGGGATTGACCAGGAAACCAGAAAATTAATTGGGCTAACGATGACAGGACCTGAATTTAAAGTTAAATTCCAAGGAAACATCAGCAAATCATTTCAGATCAGAACGGGACTCAGACAGGGAGACGGATTGTCTCCACTGATATTGTGGTACTGGACAAGATCATGAAGGAGTTATGGAAAATCACCAATTCAGGTGTAACCCTAGGGACTAAGAACATTAACGTCAACATTAAATACCTTGCATACGCGGAATACCTTGCCCTTTTAGCGGAAACAGAAGAATAACCCCATTAAATACCCTCTCGGAAATAGGGAGGTACATTACAAATATCTTCTGAGAAGACGGAACTGATGACCTCAGACACGGGTTTTAAGAAAAAAACGGTTAAAACCAAATAAGGAACAATTAAAGTGACTAAGAGATTTAATTATCTGCCAGATATCATATGCAGCAGTGCGTCGGAGAGAGCAGAGTTCAAGGAAAGGGTCGCCAAAACAGAGAAATTAAACTTTGCCACCAATAACTTTTACAACAAGAAAGGCATATCTATTAAAGCTAAGATATTATAACACGCCCATCAAGCCAGTGATACTGAATGGGACGGAAACCTTGTGTCTTCCTAGCCTAGAAGGGCTTCTGAAAATAGAAAGAAGAATTCTCAGAAGGATCTACGGACCTAAGAGAACACCTGAAGGATACAGGTTGAGGTCGAATCAATAAATCTATATGAGAACAACAGACCTAGAGAACGACGCTAGTGTGGAAAGGATTTAGCAACGAATCCACTGGCAACAAAATTCAACAGGATATTTCAAGAAAGTTAGGGATGATATGGAACAAGTGGGTCTGACGGACCGGGATTGTTTAGTAAAATGAGTACAAGGTAAGGGAGTGGAGATTCTTGTGGGAAAGAAGCCCTCCAGAAAGGGTCTTGCATGGTCTGAGGAAAGAAAACGTAGACACGCAAAGCTCAGGAGAGCTATGGGGGAATAGGAGGCAGATGAATTGTAAAATTAGCTAAAAGAAACTTTAAAGTTGTTGTAATATCAATTAACTACATTAGGAGAACAATTTAGCTCTAACGTGTAATTGTTACCCATGTGTGATGTGTTTTTAATTAGATTGTGATTTTTTGAAATAACTATTTGGCATATCGATTTCCCGTTCCTGAAATAAAGCGAACTCGTTTTATAATAAATATTATAAATATTTATAATAAATAGTTCGAATAAATTTATAATTAATTAATCAACTTTAACTCGATTATATTGTGCTTAAGTGAAGTGCCTACCAGGGGAATAGGTAAAATCAATGTTAGAAATTTATTATAATATTATTGAAAGTTATAAAGGAATATGTAATAAATCAAGTTGTATAATGTTTTTTGTTAAATTTAATTTTATGTATTTTTTTTTATTTAGTTCTAATGTTGAAATATGATATACAATAACACCAATTTCTATTTTACTCTGAATTATTCTTGGAATCTCTGAAAAATTATAAGTAAATATTAAGCATTGGAAAAGTAAATAATATTTTTAATTACAGTCAATTTTTATATTGGTAAAATTTTTTTTGTATTCAATTCTATATGTCTACTTTTTATTTAATAATATACAGATATAAAGTAATTAAAATTCTTTATATCTATGTCATGTGATTGGAAACTGGGTACCCGTTAAGTTTTTGTGTGTGGTATATTATAAAACACATAACGATTTA
>NW_027115192.1:366369-382950 GCF_000696795.3 Halyomorpha halys | reverse complement strand
TATATATATATATATATATATATAATAGTCATTGAATAAACCGTAGTATCACAGTTTTTTGAGAATATTAAATGGAATCATGGCACACGCCATTTTAAGTTGAAGTCAACTGTGAGCTGCTTTGTTAGTCTGCCCTTCTGATACTAAGACTGCGGTGGCATACGTCACTTCTCATCCCTCCCCAGAAAATACGTCAATCCCCCCCCCCTCCCACATTCCACAGCTCTCCCTTTTGCCCCTCTCCCGCTGATTCAATGTTGATGATATAAACTTGATTTTTTACATTTATTTAAGAATTTTACTTAAATTTGTTACACTAACCGATAATAATTGAATGTATCACAAAATAAAGGAATTATTGGGAGTTAAAGCTATTATTTATTTTCCATTATAGAACTTTTTTTCTTTATAGAATTCTTTTTCAGCAAGCCAGAAGGGCACTACTTTGAGAAAATTCTTCCCTACCGTCCTTTCTAGATTGAAGGCTAAATGGAGCCTCCCAGACTATTGGGTCTCACAGATCCTAGCAGGACACGCAGGATTTCGGGGAAAGCTGCAGAGCTTTGAAATGAACATCGACCCACGTGCGGAGTTCCTGAAACAGTAGACCACGTAATAGTAGATTGCTCTGCTGTGGAAGGACACCGAGCCAGGCTGTCGAGAAAGATTTTCGCCCGCGCCTTGATGGAAGAAGAGAATTATCCCTTTTTCAGGGAATTCATTTACGGGTGGAAGGAGGTGGTGGTGGGCCCAACTCATTTCGCAATGGGAAGGGCTTGACCACCCAACATCGGCGAGCCACCAGAAGAGGAGGAAGCTGACCTAGACTTAGACCAGGGTGCTGGACCAGCCTGGTAACTGCAGGAGGAACCCAGACGGATGCGACCAGGAGGACCTACAGAACGGATGCAGTGGACAAGGTGCAGCTCCATCAGTAAGGCCCTAAGCCTAGTGCTGGGTTGCACCAGAGTAAAAAAATTAATAATTAATCTATAAAAGAATAAAAAAAAAAATTGTTGATCTTTGGCAGCAGTGTCATGGGGAAACCCCAGCGTACTATCCCACTGCTCCCGCACCCCGTATGCCAGAAATGGCAACTGAGGGGGATTAAAAAAAAATGTATTTTCCTTTACACCTTTATTTCAAAAATTTCCAGGAAAAGCTTTTTTCAGAAAAGAAAATATGATTTTGTAAGGAAACAAAATTATTGCACAATTAAAAAAAAAAAATCTAAATGGGGACAACTAGGCACAAGCCTGCACAATGAAAGAAATTTTTCAAAATTCTTTTTCGGATTAGCAGCTCGATCCATTGTGCTCGAACATAAATTTGACTGTATACCGACAAACAGCTAGATATGTAAATAAAATTATTAAGTAATTTTTACATCAAGTGATGTCTAGAACGTAAAATATGAGTAAAAATTTTCGACTCGGAGAACATAATTTCTTTCTTTCGTGCATTAAAAAGAAAGCTTCCCTACCTTAGGGAGTAAGGAAGAAAAATATCATAAATGACATCAAGTAAACTTAAAAGTCTGCCATGGACTTAGGTTAGTATTGCTTCAGTATTTATATCATTTTTAAGTTTACATTTTTTCATAGCCCTTTATTATTTTTTTCGAAAAATTTATTAGAATATATAGTAGTTATTTGGGAAGAAAAATTTGTTAATTCCAATTGAAAAGAAAAAAAATTACAGGTAACCCCACTCATGAGGGAAAATATATCTCTTAGGAAAAATATATCGACATTGCTAACCCAAGAGAAAATAACGGGAATAAATATTTTACTCAATAGAATAGAACTGAATTGTGAGGGAAAAAAACGGGTATTGTACCGGAGAAGAAGAGCGCGCAGTGGACTGAAAAGGGGTTGTTCATTGTTAGATTTAGCTCTTGTTTTTCAATGAATGAAATGATGAATGATCGCATTCTGACCTTAATGATGGTACCACAACATATCAATTTCAGAAATTTCGAAATATTTATATAATTTATTCATATATCTATTTTGTAACAATTAATATAGATTTTTAAATGAATGTATTCATTAATTAACTTTCTATCTTTTTGATATAATATACTTAATCAATAATTTGTTAGGTACAAGGATTATGTCACATTTTTGTTCACACTCATACTAACAGTACAATTTAGTGATCCCTTTCTTTTTCAAACTGTTCAGATCTGAACCTTTCAGTATAAGTCAAGTTGAGTATTACCTAATATACATGAAGTAGATAGTAAAAGACAAAAAAACTAAATCGAGTAAATGATACTTATCTTGGTAAGTATATTTAACTAATCCATTTGCTACTATATATAAAATAGTTCAAACGAACACTGGGACTATCTTGTCTTGGCGATAGCTATAAATGATCATTTTCAGGAATAATTTATCCTTTGAGAGCAAAAGTGGTGCAAGTCATCCAGTGTTCATCGCATTTTCATGAACAAACTATTAATTAATTGATTACTAAAAATAATAACTTCTAGTTCTTTTAATTAGTTGATTATGCTTGTGACTGACTAGTTTTAACAGTAAAAGCTGTGGATACTAACTATAAATTTATAGAACTTCCCTCAAAGTGTTAAATATCAGGAAAAAAAAGATTTTTACTTAACCACTTTTGCATTTAACGTTTCAATTAATTCATCAAAGAAATTTAATTTTTATTATATAAAAAAGTATAAAATAATGAATGCAATTTTTTTTCTTAGTCTAACCCCCTGGGGTTTGATATATGGCGAATAGGTAACAATAATGGGTGGAATCTCTTTTAGTACATTTCGAATGCATCATAAGAGGGGAATGGCGAAAGGGATATAACTAGGAATTGAAAATTGGATTGAGTTATAACAGCTCCAAAGAAAGAAATATTTGTAAATGAATAAACTTATAATCTTTAAGTAATTATATCGGGTATAAGACTGTAAATAATTTACTAACATTGCACAAATTTTTTAGTTGCGAATTGTTAAAAAACAATTCTGAAGAAAATCAGCGACCCTTTGCTTTGACTACTGTTTAATTTTCAGCTCCTCCTTATCTCTACAATCCCAGTCGTTCTCCGAAGAAACCTGCCTACCTCCTTTTTTCTTTCGTCTCACAGCTAAAATCATTCAGTTTAATTAATTTATCAAGTTTTAGCAAATTATTATTCGTTTCTACAATAGTAAACTGGATCAAAACTTTAATTCTTAACATATAAGAAAGAAGATAGTTGACCGTATGAAGTAGATTGTAGGAGGATAGTCCGGGTGGCGGTCTATAAAGGTATTAAAAAGTAAAAGAAAACTATTTATTGTAAACCAATGTCGACTGAGACACACCATTCTGACAGCCCTGCAAAGCCCTGCAATGTGGGGCGAAACGTTGGTTTACAATAAATAGTTCTCTTTCACTATTTTGAACCTTTATTGCCCACCATCCGGACTATCCACCTGAAATTTAATTTTGAACGTAGTTTCACGAAACAAATTCGAGACATATGTACACTAACATGTTGTGACAATATACATGTTGATAATTTTTTTTCTTTACTGTCGTCGATATATATTTTGAGGATCAGTCAATAATACAGCTATATTTAGGCGACGTTTCGCAACTTTATTGTTTGTATAGTCATTCCCTACATTTTTCAGAACAAATAAATTTTTCATCCACTTATTAAAAAACTACACGTACATAGTATAATTTAAGATTAATAACTATTACAATTAAATCATTAATTACTATTCTTTATTACAGTTTGTTCTACATTGCTGTGATACAGCTAACTTGAGGTTTGTGCTAAAACTGAATAGAGTTGAAATGGAAGGAGGGTGCTTTGATTTTTCCATCACATAATCGTTCTTTCACATCTACCTTCTTTTATTTTGTCTATTTATATTTAGTTTTGTTAATTATATCTTATTTATTTATTAAGGTTTTTTAATCATTTTTTGTTTATAGTCCCTATTTTTATATAAAATCATTTTTTTAAATTTCGCTGAAAGTTTTTTTTTTTTTAATTTATGACCTGTTTGTCTAAAATATGTGGTGAAAGCAGTTTGGCCTGATTTTTTGGGATTTTTTGTATAGAAAAGAATGAATGTTTAGTATAAAAAAGTGAAACTGTATTTGTGATGATATACCCCTCTATCAACATATTGTTCTGAAGAACAAAAATAGTATTTCTTGCAGTTCTCTTCACAGGGAGTTTCATACATTATCTTAGATTGTACGGAACCTCCTAACATTATTATAGTAATTTATAAGAAGAATAAAAAAAATGTTGTTTTTTGGGAGCAGTAGCATGCGCAGACCCACGCACTACCCCATTGATGCAGGAAGTCGTGTGCTAGGAATAGCGAGGGAGAGGGGCAACAAAAAAAAAAAAAAAAAAAAGATCAAACATTAAAACAAGATGAAGAATTTTGGAATTTCTTGTCGTACTTCATATTTAATAAAAATGTTAGGAATGCTTATGTTATATGTTTTTATTTAAAACGGAATTTCAATAGCATAGTACTGCAACAGAACTCTGCTCTGAAGGCGTTTCAGTTTTTTTTTTTCCTCATTACTTTATTATTATTATCCATTACTTTATTTAATTTTGTATAAAACAACAGATAAAAGTGTGTGGAGCTCAGCTGTTCCACGTCATTCTCTATTTGGCAGACCTATTAACAGATAATAAGCAATAAAGTTTTAACAAGCTAAAAGGTGGAAATATTTCTTCATTTAACACAACTTTTTCCATTTAATATGTTAAACTAAAGATCATCAATATCCCTAGTGTTTACTGTAAAACAAATTATAGAGGAGTGCCTAAAACACAAAAGAGGAAAGGCCAAACCCGGATTTCCTTCCAATGTTCCTCGATTTCTTTTTATGACATTAGTTGATAACCAGGAAAACCTCTTTGCAATTATAAACAAGAGGAATCTACAACTCGATATACAATTTTGTTCAAATTTCAAATAATAGAAATTGGTTGATGATAACTATTTGCTTTTTTTCACTCTGCGGTTTAAAATAAAAGAATTTGTATCGTTCAGAATAAATTTTCTTTTACTTTTTTTTTATTGAAAACATAATTCAATAAATACTAGAAAAAGTATAAACTTTTTTATAAAGATAAAATATTATCTTTTATCCACTACAGTAATAAATATTAGTTGAATATATGAATAAACATTTGATATGCCCTCCGACATCTGTAGGGGATACTGTGGAATGTGGAAGAAGAGGGGTGACGAATGCCACCCCTACCTTAGTATCAGCAGAGCAGATGGTTGTAGGAGCTTCCAGTTTTTATCCAATCGAAGTCCTAAACAGCATTCAACTTATATTTTTTATCTGACAATGAGGATTCTACATGACTGCGAAATTTCCATCAACATTTAAAAGTAACTATGCACTGCTAAACAAGTTCAAGATAATGTTGGAATTGATAATCTACTAACTGCCGACTATTGACATGTAGGTAAATAAATAATTAGATTTTCTAATATATGCTTATATTTTTGGGTACAAACATCATATATTAGACAATAAATATTATTTTGTTTATGAAGGTTAATTTTATATTATCATCCAATAAATGTATGGATAATGAACCTCTTATTATTATATGGGCGACAGGCCATGGAGCCTAAGTCCACGCACGATGTAATGTAGGGTAATGAACCCTATAAAATTGACTAATATAATATATATATATTATATGTTCTAATACAATTATATTGAGGCCATTAAACATTTTAATGGCCTCAATATAATTTCTAATACAATTATATTGAGGCCATTAAACATTTTAATGGCCTCAATATAATTTCTAATACAATTATATTGAAAAAGTCTATGTTTATGGTAGTTTGAGAATATTTTCTGGTGTGTTTTGTCCAATAATATCCTAATATTTAATCAACCCATGAGCCTCCTGTGAAAGAGCGTCAACTGGAAGCACTGCAATCTTAACGATTTCTGCAATGTGAAATTATTGTTTCTGAATAGTTTCAGAAAAAACGTACCCAGGAATAAAACATGATAACCAATTTATTCCTCTCCTCTGCTATTTGCTGAATTTATCTGGTGTTACACGAGATATTCAACAAATCTATGAACTTCACTAATACAATTTGTGAAATCTTTACTTGTCTTACATCTTTACCTTGTCAAAGAAAAAAATAGCTTAAAAGAAATGGGTCGATGCACCCAAACAATTTTTTTTTTTCTAGGAGATATTCAACTGCGAAACAGTGAGCTCCTGAAATTGTCTGTTCTCCTGTTGCTCCGGCTAGGTTGCATTCGTCACCCTTCTTCTCACATTCCTTAGGCAACTTCCTCCCTTCCTCCTTTCATTTCAATCAATCTCTGTTGCCGCATGAATGGATGGGAATATTAGAAGTAATAATAATATTTTGTTATTATAGTTAATTAAATGATTAAAGGGATGAATATTAATATTCTTAAAAAAAAAAATTGTTTAGTGTTTTCTTCAAAATTAAATAAATTTAATCACAAATCAATAAAATAATAGTAATAGTTGAAATTAATAATTAATTAAGATAAGTAAATACTAATTTATTCTCTATTTGTAGGATAAGCTCCCGAGTACACTTACTTTAAATATCTAAATGCACAAACAAGAAATTTCAAGGATTCTTTATATGGCCGTCAATGGTTTCTATATATATATATATATATATATATATCTGTTAATACGAGTAGGACTGAAAAAAAATGTGTTAAGTCAAACTAAAGTTTTGAAGTAGTTTAAATATTTTGCATTCTCATGCTACTGAAATACGTAACACGACTTTGAAGTTTTCCACTTCAAATTTGTTTTCAGATATTGTAAGAAACTAATTTTTTCCCGTTTTTTTTTTCCAATAATATGAAAAACATTCTAAATTAGACAGAAATAAATATTTGTACGTACTAATTTTTTTTGGTAAGATGCACTGTTTGGTATTCTATTCCTTAACCATATAAAAAAAATGTCCCCTTCCAAAAAAATAAATGATTTTATTGGTTTAGACGGTCTATTTTGAAGCAAGCGCTACTCCAAAGTATCAAATATAATGAGAATAATCGATTTCGGAAAAATTCGAGATCACAATGTTGAAATTTGTTATCACCATCCCGAAAAAAATTTTTAGAACTTTCATTAGCGGTAGGGTTTTACGGATTTACTCAGGATTTAGGATAGGATTGGATTTATTTATTATATTCTTTCCAAATAAATCAGGACGCTGTTTATCACTGCATACAAACCAATTCCAATGATTGGGTATAAAAACACATATAAATTTCTCACTAAAAACATTAATAAGTCTCTTAATGATAAAAATAAATAAATTTTATATTATCAGGAAAAGTGATTACCTCGGTGGTTGCATATATAACTATTTATCATAGATATATGTATAGGGAGCGAAGTGGCTTAGTGGTAAGGCATTGTGTTATTAACTGTAAGGACCCAGGATTCGAATCCAGCTGGGCAGAAAATTGTTTTCTGTTACACTGTAGCCGTGAGTCAGCTCTGTGGGTTCTGGAGCCCCCCTGAGGTCCATCCAATCTCATAAATTGGGTACCCTTAATTAGGTAAAAATCTGGTGGTCGAGTGTGATTCTGACGAAATCACCTCCTTGCACAACCTTTGGTCTAGTAACAGTACTTTCTACAAAGTACCGAACCCCTGAGCCTTCATGGCTTGTAGCGGTTCAGATTTTAATGTTTCTAATCTTTTTACTAAGCATGATTAAAGATTGAAAAAAAATGGCAAACAATTTTAACATTACTATTAAAATATTTCATACAATAAAATTATAAACCAAACTTATATTATTTCATTAGTTATTATAATATCTTCATTATTTATCGATTCATTATTCTGCATAAAGTAATTAGGTGAATTTTATAACATTAGGGTCGGAAAACTGAGGAATGTGGGCAAAAAGGGGCGACGTATGTCATCCCCGCCAGAGTATCAGGAGGGCAGAATGCTGAAGACGTTTCTCCCTAAAACCCCAATAAGTAAGTCTCTGAGTGAAATGATAAAGAAATTTTATTTTTCAGGAAAAGAAATATAGTCATTTGCTTATTTATTTATTATATTTAACTAATTTTCTTATAAATTTTGCCAAAAAGTGAAGTCTTTAATTTAAACTTTTCTTTGGATGAATGCCTCTTACAGAACATACTTTAATATCAAAGTGATTAAAACATTACCTTAGTTTGCAGCAGTTATAATACAGTTTAGGACCTACACAGAAGACCGACTATAGTTGGTCCGGCTAAAATCAGACAGTGTCGGAGGAAATAACGATAGTTTTAAGTTTTAAGTTGCTAACATCCTAAAAAAAAATCCCTACCCAAACGAGGAATGAAAAAGAAGCATGTTATTTATATTTTTCAATTTTTGGCAGTGAGAATGGAACCCTGGAAATTAGTTTAGAAGGGGAAACTACTCAATTACATTTTTTTTTTATAGGGGGGAGGAGGGGGTAGGTTCGTTCAGGTAGTCTGCCTTTTTCACTAATCGACTAAAGTCAGAGAAAAGGTTGGACATCTGCGCCTTGGATTAATTGTTTTTTTCAGCTTTCATTTTTAAACAAAATCTTAAATTTTGTAAATTAAATTATTAATTGTAAATAATTCTGTTCACAAAGTCCAACAGATCTTTTGTGATGCTGACATTCTTTTTTCATTAAGTTATTATTATGTATTTACATTAAATTTCGTTTAGTAGTCTAGAATAAAAAAAGTAAATGTTGAAAACGTTTTTAGGCAATTTGGTACCATGTTACCTCTGAATCTCATCCCTTATTTGTTATTTTCGTTAAAAAAAAAACCTATTATGAATTCTTTGCTAAGACAAAGAAAAATGCAAGGAAAAATTGGAGTTTTTTAAATCTATATCTTGTTGAGAAATAAAATATGTGTTTGGAAGACGAATGATCTTATTGTTATTACTTATACTTACAATAGTAGAGGATAAATTCTATTGTAATATTACTATTGCATATTATTTACCGTTTATATATGATGTATGATAAAAATAATGATAAAGGATGAACAATGGTTCATGTTTTATTTATACCTCATGCTTAGATATATGAACAAATTAGGGACAGATATGAAGCTAGACCATATATCTTCATATCACTTCTGTACAAACTGTCAGGGACACATAACATTAACCACATGACAGCCATCACAGTGAAGGGGCGCCTGCCCTCTGGAATGCGGGGGAAAGGTTTGACGCATGCCACCCCCAGCCTGAATATCAGGAGAGCAGCTGGTTAAGAAAGTCCACATTTCTACCCACCCTTACTGTATAGATGTAATGGATTGGAACAACTCCGGAAATTTAACCACGTATATCTACTATATGATGCCAAATAAATATTATTATTATTAATAGTAATAATGGAGAGTTTTTAAATTTTAAAAACCTCAAACTCACTTATTCCTTGTAGTGGAGTGTAGTCGGCAACTAGCTAAAATATTTTTGAAATAATGATATCAAGCAATATCTTTTTCCTTACAAATCCAACCAATGTTTATAGGGAATTATGTTATATAGGGAATTCACTATACAAAAAAGGTGAAGTTGTGTTTCCTAATAATTAATCAATCAAAGATTAGAAAAGGACCACTATAAATATAAACATAAATATTAGTAAAATCGTTTTTATCAAATTATAGTATAAAAAAATAAAACAATTATTTTTATGTATCAGCCATTTGATTTTTGTTCATTTTCCAAACTTTTGTGCTTTTGTGCAAACATTTCAAAATATAGCACTATACTCTTGGAACTATCAATCAGTAGGGGGAAGGACAATAAAAAGTAAGACATATTTTATTTATTTCAAAAGAATAAATATAGATACAATTTATTTCGTTTAGAAATATTTCAATAAAAAGATATTTGTAATATTTCTGCTCCGCAAATATTATAATACAATCGTAAAACTTTCGGTTAAAAGAAAGTGATGTATGTAATTCCGCATTACTAGAAATACCCCCACCATTTTATTTCTACTTCATAAAATTAAGACAATACCTTTTTAATTTTTCTTACTTTCAATCAGAATAAATTATTAAAAATGAAATTTTAAAATTGAGCATAAACTTAATTATTGTACATAAATACATACAATAAATACAAAAATATTTATGTTGATGAAGAAGTTTGCTATGAGAGCATCGGCCTTCTGGGATTGGCAAAAATATTAACCGCACATTCTGGGAAGGTTGCCTTCTTTAATTTAATTAAATCAATCTATCAAATAAGATTACTATTAATTTATTTTTTTCTTAGGTCTCAAAAACCTAAAGAGGAGCCGTAGATATTCGTGAACGATTTTTTAATGTAATCTGAAGCTTGCGGAAATTAAAGAATCTTCTAATATATTTCCTGGCTTACTAACACAATCATTGTTTACGTCCGTGTTATGTATGTTTTTATATTAAATCATTAATATTATATTATTATTGCTATAATAAATAATATGAAAAAAAAATTGAATTTATGAGAAATGTGCTTTAGTTTTTAATTTTTTTTTAACATTGAAGCTCTTTAGTCCCACATTTATATTTTGCCTTGTGATTTACATCAACACAACCGATTCAAGGAATATATCTGAAATATGTATAGACTGATAAAATTGAAATAGAAATTTGAAATTAGGGGACATTTTGGGACATGTTAATATATCTTAACCGATATAGTTGAGCATATAATATGAAATGTCATGGAATATACTAACACTTAACCAATATAGTTGTGAATATCAAATGAAATGGCGTGGAATATACTTACACTTAACCAACATAGTTATGCATATTATGTGAAATGGCATGAAATTTACTAACGCTTATCCCATATCTTTAACTAAATTAGGGAAGCTTGTACGGCGATTCCGAAACTTGTTCTGGTTTTTTGCCCATTTATGGCAGCGGTATAATTAAAAAACTAAAATGTGTGATGAACTGACGTGAAATGACTAGTACTTCGTTTAATTAAAAAAACACACACAAAAAAACAAAACACTAATTCTTTCAAAAACAATTTATTTTTAAACTTTACCGTCTCATAAATTTTAATTATATACGATAGTTCATTAAGAGCATTGTTTATCCTAGCAAAGTAATTTCAATTTCTGTCATTATTGAAAGGTTATAAGTCATCATCAAACCTAAATTACTCCCTGGATTTATAGTTAAAAAATTTATCAACTCAGGTATCATCAAGCTAAATTTTATTTCATAGGAAAATTTGACTGTGATGCGTTCCTTATCAACAATACAGACTCAATAAAAGAGATTGCATTAAATTTAAGTAATTTAAAAATTACTTCAAACATTAAAAATTAGAACCATACTTATTTGTTGAATTACGAGGGAATGAGACTGTTTTACACCTATTCCGAAAAGGAACTTTATCGGTAAAGGATGTACTGAATTAAAATTTTGGCTAATATTGAATGATAATAGAAAATTATGCTATTATTGAATTGTATATTTTTTCTTTTTTTTTCATGTCACTTCTTTACTAAGGTCAACTAATGTGCTTCGGCATTGTGTGAACACACCACTTTAATGATTCACATCCTTAGCTTAGAAACATATATAGAAGAAACCAGAGCCTGTTCAGTCAGTTCCATTGTCAACTGAACCCGAACATATCGAGTATAGCAGTTGTTGCCATCATGCTCTCTTACCATTTTGTTTTCTTTGCTGTAGTGTTAACAGTGCACTCTGTGAGTTCAAAGTAAATTAAACTATTCATCACATATAAAGTTAAACCAAAATTAATTTTATTTTTTTTAAAACAGCTTAAAATTTATATTTTTTCACTTTTCACTCTAATATTTTTTAAATTAAGTATGTTCATGATATTTAAACTTTTTTTGTCTAAATTTTTCCCTAACTTAAATTATTACTTATACCCAAGTTTATTTGGAAAATCTTTCAGGAAAAATCTGTATCCTTTTGAAATATGGATAAAGATTCCCATTCTTCTTGGATTCAAAAATTAGGGAAAACATATCTTTACGGATGATTTTCAAAGTTTTTTTTATCACATTTCTATTTTAGACTAAAAAATATTTTTTTCAGTAATTTTAATAATAAAAACAATGAGGATTAGAGGACCAGAAATATTTTGTATAAAAAAATTAAATTGATATACTTTATGAAATATTTACATTTATTTACTAAAACTTATTAAATGATATGAATTAATGATTTTCATCAGGATTAAATTTTCTTTCTGAAAAAGGTAGAAGAAAGAAATAATCATCCATGCAATTATGTACGAGAACCTAGTTTTATTCTATTGTATATTCATAAATTATGGAAATGCATGGCAAACATGTTTACCAGTTTGCATTTTTTTTGGTCTATTCATTAAGTAAATTATTAAATATTATATATGAAATTGGGAATAGTATGCTCATTTGTAAAGCCCGGTCAACCTCGTGATAAAAACATTTTTCAAAAATAAGTACTGTAAAATAAGGTTAAATTGTGTCAGGTAGGACGGGAATATGCCAACAAGTAATTGAGAGATCAGTGATCCTTACTGCCTTTTTATTAAAGGCCTTAGTTTCTCTATTAAGGGCGACACAACATGGTAAAGTAGTGAAAATCAACAAGTGTCATCACGCTTCTTATATCACTATCTTTTTACTTTTTACAAAAATATCTTTCGCAGTTTTATCAGTATATTCTGACTGTGGAAAATGATGATCACCATGATTTGAAAATTAGTTTTATGTACTGATACGTAATTTGTTTTTATTAATCCACAACTTGAAGAGTTGGATTCGTGGAGTTTATCACATCACTTACATAAGTTAATTTGTTTGGGTGGTTGTCACCTTTTTTTTTTAAATATTTTGTATATAGTAACCCTATTTTTTTAAACTGTAGTACAATTGCTACAATTCTATATAATGTAATAGCCAGAATTTATCTAATGATTACTCTTTTTAGAGGTTTCAGAAACTATGTGTATGAACAATGTTTCAATGAGTGACAGAGTTTAGGAAAAGGGTTACAAGTCCCCCTGATATAAAACCTTATAATGTTTTGTTTCTTTTAGCTATGGCAAATTGTCTGCGAGAAAAAAAAATGAATACAACCAAAAAATGGCTTTTTTAATGAAGATTAAATATTATTTTTAAAAATATTTTCTTCCGGGAAAAAGGGGAAACATGGTATAATTATTTCTTTCTTTATTTTATTAGAAATGTTTGGTTTGGGTCAACGTTATAGGTCAACCTCAATACATTTTGTTAATTTTTAAGAAATAAAAATAACAATAAAATAAATCGGCAAACATGAGCTTATGACGTTTTTGCTTTCAAAACAAAGGTGAACAAAACAAAAAGACTAGAGGACAAATAAGAATGGTACAATCTCACCCCTCTTAGTTTGGTGACAAAATACGAAAAAAAAATTATGCTCATTTTCAAATTTTCTTCTGCAATATTTAATGTTGAAAGGTATACCTATTTTCTGCTCAAATATTGAATCTTGAAATGTTTACCTATTTTCTGCTCCAATATTGATTCTTGAAATGTCTACCTATTTTCTGCTCCAATATTGAATCTTGAAATGTATACCTATTGTCTGCTCCAATATTGAATCTTGAAATGTATACTTTTTTTCTGTACTAAATTTGCCTAAATGTGTTATGGCTTTGCAGAAGAGATAAGAGTACATGTATCGTGCATATATTGGTATATCTTTCCAACTTAATCATTTTACTTTTACATTACAGGTTTGGTCACAGGTTTTTGATGAGATTGCAGAAGCTTGTAATAAAGAAACTGGCTTTCATGGGGATATTTCTAAATTACGTAAGTACTATGGTATTTTTGAAACAATACATTCTGTTGTGTGTCCATGCACTGGTAATAGACATCAAAGTACATATTCATACCAAATTTACACAGACAAATTAAATGATAACAAAATAATAAATACGAAAAAAATTAATAAATATTAAAATTACTGTAAAATTACATCTTAAACACATTCATTGCTACTTACAATATTTACATTCAGCTACATTGATCCTGGCGCTTCCCTTTCAACTGCATCACTGGTATTAAAAGCCAGTGGAGGTTAAGCGAGGGGACTGCCGACCCTACGGACTTGATTGGAGAATGTGGCCATTGCAAAAACAGTATAGATCTTTAGGCCAATACCGGTTTAACCTTCGTGGATGATTGTAGGGATGGTTATGTTATGTCAGATAGGGGTTGAGCTAAGGGATTTAATTAGGGTTTATTCCGCAATATTTAAAGATGAATTAAAAATTATTGATAGTCATAAAAATTATTTTATGTTTCAGATTATACCGATCCTGACATTCCAAAAGAAGCCAAGGTATATGAAAAATATTTTAACTTAATTCAATTAGAACCCATAATGATTGTTCGTTCATACTATATATTTAATGACTAATTTATTTTAAAAAGTATGTTATGTGTAATTGTATTCTAGTGAGTGCTACTAAACCTTAGTGATTCGGGTTCAAATCTCATCCTATTTGATTTTTTTTGTCCTTTTTATTTAACACCCTTTATGTATTATCATTTTTTTTTTTTATCTCAGATGAAGATGTTATCAATTTTATTTTAATAATTCAAAAAATCGATTTTCTCACTTACGAAGGATCTATAATTATAAATTAATTGCCAAAGAAAGGCAACCTAGTTCATATTCAGATCAATAGATTAAGTTGTATTGTAGTGGCATTTATACATAAATTAAAAACAATTCCTGTTTCAAATAACAATTTGTTTTCTTACTTTACAGTGTTCGCTGGCTTGTGCATTAGATAAAAAGGGAGTGGTAAGAATCGTTTTTAATGTTATTAGTGAACAAACATAATTTCTTTATAATAAAACTGAATTAATTTTCATCTTTTCGTTATTTCAATAGTTTAAGGCTGACGGAACCATTGACAGAGAGAAGCAAAAGGCAATACCACAGGAAATAGTTAAAGACGAAGAGTTGAAGAAGAAGTATCTGAAGGCAATCGATGAATGCGATACATCTGGTATATATTACTATTTAATGAATCATTTGATCAATTATTCCTTAAAAATATCAATATTATTCAAACAACATTTTCAGCTAAGGCCAATAAATGTGAAACAGCTTACGAGTTCGTGAAGTGTTTGGACACTAAGGTAAGGTGAACAATATAAGAAAAACTTATAAAGTAAATAAATTGAAAATGACAGTGAATATCAAAATGTTATCCAGTTCATTATTTTCAATCATGGATATTTGTAAATTCAATATGTTTCCGTTTCTATATACACAGAATTTGAAATTCAAAAGAAGAAAGTATATCCATGACTTTTTTCTAACAAAAACAAAAACTACTTTTGTTTATTTACTTTAATGTGGCTGGAAAGCCATAAGTAACTTTGAGATGATCTCCTAGAATCGTCATTATAACCCATCTTTTGATATTAATTCTAGCTAGCCGATAAAAGGTTTCTGAATCTTGGTGGTTTATAAAGTCAGAAGAAAAATATACAGTATTTTGGAACCACTATCGTAAAGCCATAAAGTAAAAAAATATATATTTAAAAAAAGATTAAATAAAATATTCTCTCTTGGACCAGTAAACTGTTACCGATCTTGTTGATTCTTCACAAGTTTTTTAAGGTTTTGGTCGTTGATACTTGGGTATGTTTGACATAATGCCCCTATAACAACTTTTCTAAGAACGCTAGCGTCTCAAGTGTCTACCGATTTTGATGAAACTTTCTACTCTGAAAATATAAATCTGGCCTGTTTTAGTTAAAAGAATGCATATCGGCCAAGACATTATCGGTACCCACGGTATACTTTTAATAGTTTTAGAAATCTATATTTCTTCGAAAACATTACTGATTTTTTTAGAAAGATAATTAAAATCTAAAAAGCTAAACGAAAAAAAATACCGTTCAATGTTCGTGATGATTCAGTAAACAATGATGGTATTGATCCTCGCAATATGAGCTGTAAGGAAAGATTTGTGAGTGGACATCTAGATAGTTGAGACTTGGGACTAAATGCAGGATTATCCTCGGAACATAACACTAACTTCATCCAATTTTTTTAAGATTGTTAGATTGATTCTGAAACAAAATTTTATTGTTTGCTATTTACTGAAATATTAAATAATTAATTTGAACAATAAAATGTTGTTTTTGTCTATAAAATTGCTCGAGTCCTTCAGAGAAAATTTTAATCTAAGGAGTCGCTGATAAATTTATAACTGGAGACATGAGATATTCAACACTTTAGATTTTTTTTTATTTTAGCGTTTATAGTATAATTAAAAAAGAAAAGATTCAGCTATTTAGAAAAAAAAATTTGTTATAGGTTGGAGAATAATGAAGATGAAGACACATGAGCGTTCTTTATTCATATTATAACACTTTTCTCTTAGTTTTCCTCAAGTTTTAATTTTTCGCAATAAAGATTCAATTTCTGTTTAAAATGTTGTGATTATTCATAAATCCATTAATTTCACAATAATATTTTTTAACCTTTTGTTTTATATATA
>NW_027115192.1:344612-366319 GCF_000696795.3 Halyomorpha halys | reverse complement strand
ACATTTGAATTTTAAGTACTTGCTATGCTAGTCTCATTTTGCTGCAAATAAAGTCATGTTTTATTGAAGTTATATTGCAGTTTTTTATGTTTACTGTAAAATTTTCAAAAGTGGGAAAGGTGAGTATTAAAATAGGACCCTTTAATTGCATTACATCTCGATGTAGAAACTATGTACAAAACTATTAAAATAAACGTCTATGGGGCATTTATTTTTTGCGGGATTAACAATAGGTCCGACAAGTCTCCTTGTAAGTTGAGGATACTAAAATTACGAGGTATTATGGGAAACTTGATTCTAAAACAATTTTTAAATTGTCTTTTAGGATATTTTTGATTATCCGGAAAATTATCAAAAACCAGATTAATAAACAAGGGGATTCTGGTGATTTTCCTTTTCTTGACACGTCAGATAAAAAAAGTGCTCTATACCAATTTTTCTAAACCCGACAGCATCGCCCTACTTTATCCTCTAAAAGAAGTTCTGTGAGCATTCATCTCATGGTAGACGATTTGTACTATTTTGTCATGACGATGACAAAAATCTTTACGATTACTTAAAATGCAATTTGAAATTGAAATGATTAATTTTAGCTTTTCTATCTGGGGCTGAATATTACAGATTTGGTAAAACATCTAAGATGTTCTTGTCTCGGTTGACGATTTAAAAAAGTACAGCAAAAGGTGTCCAGGTGAGCAAAATGCACAAATTAGAAAAATATGTCACGTTAGGAGTGGTGAGAGAAATGCTTAGATAAAGTTGCGGAACGGATAGAGCAAAACTGAAATGAGTTTATATGTGGAGTTAAAAGATGAAGTAACATGATCAAGCAGTAGTGACAACATCAAAGGGTTAACGGAAAGTAGACAAAAGTATTAACAAAAAAGATGAAATGCTAAAAAAATATAGACGTTTCGCAATACCATCAAAACATAAATTAAAATCAACTGTTATGAAACGTTGAAAATCATATCTGAATTTCAATAATTGTGGAGATGAGAAAGTTGAGCATATATACAGGGACACTCTGTTTACACATTATACACAATATTCCTCTTTCACTTATACATACACAGATTCCCCCCCCCCAACCCTTCCCCTCCAATATACACATGTAAAACTTTAGTGAACTTAGTAACACATCTTTGGTATCATATTACATAAATAGAAAATGTACCGCATTTGAATAAGAAGAAAATGGTCAGTGCTGCACTACTTTTCATAAATTTATTTTTTTAATGCCAACTTTTCGACCCACGATATAGGTATCCATCATGGAGGATGTGATGGAGGAGATGTAACAAAGAATCTGAATAGACACGTGAAAAACGAATATTTTACAAACCATTTTGAGTCCTAATTAAATAATGATGGTCCGAATTTGTTCAAAAAGCAACTCAAACAGTATATAAAAGCTATTTATTTGGAACTGACGATTCGCCCTACATACAGTGCTTCAACAGGACTACAAAAAAGATACACACAATTTAAAATGTGTCAACAGTTTAAGAGTATATGTTATGTTTATGTTAACATATTTTAAGTTGTTTATATCTGTTAACGCCACCTCAAATTGACTATCTCTTTTTGTTGGAAAGCTTTAAAAGAACAAAAAAAATTAGCTAGTTCAGATATAAACATTTATTTGGTTAATCTAAACATTAAAAAAAAATTAAACTAAAATAATCAAAAAATGAATAAAAGTAAAATAAATAAAAAACTTTGAATAGAAAAAAACTAGGCAAACAAACTATGAAAACGAAAAGAAACGAATTTACCAAATTAATATTTATATATAAAATAATGTACTGATTGACGACTCCGCTGGGTCAGAGACGAGAAGAGACGTTCCTGAAGAAAGGATAATCTACTCCAGTGGGTTGGGAGAAGGTATTTCTGGTCGTAACAGTAATGTAGGACTATTGATGGGAAGATATAGGCGCTGTATTTCATTCAAATGTCGTGAGTCCACGACTATGCTGGCTCATTAATATATTCAATAGTCAAATTTTTATTTAATTAGCCATTGTGGTGACACTCATCTATTATATCACTCACAATAAACAGTCATGATTCATTATTCCCAAAATAGCGAACTGACAAGTTACAAACGCAGACAGGTCTGTAAGACACTATCATGGTCACTAATTAGCAGGAACTGATTTCAAGTCGAAACGCAGAAAAGGTCTGGTTTCGGACCGTAATGTCGGTTAAAACACTCAAAAGATGTTCAATAAATAACACCAAATGAACGCAGACAGGGCTGGTTACAAACTATCATGGCCACAAACTAGCCGGAACTCATAAAAAGGAAGATGGTCGGCCTGTTGCTAGGCGACGTCTTAACGACGGTTATCAACCCTTAGTAACTGTCTCTATTACTTAATTATAACACACAAATATAAATACATATTTTTCTTCCAAAATAACTAAATTCCAATTAAAATAATATAGAATAAAAATAAGTGTAATTAATGTAAACACAAATGCTAACTAAATAATATTTACTATAAAAAACAAGTAAATTATAAAATATGGCGTTAACAATATCTTTTACTTAGCTCTGCAAAGTAGGACGAAATATTGTTTCTTAATAAATAGTTTTTATAATATTTGAGTTGCTTTTTGACCCCACCCGGGCTTTTATTTAAAATGAGTCATTACATGGTCGATCAGCGGTCTTTTAACATTTGAGCATTATTTTATTTACTTATTTATTTTATTCAGGGATTTGTCGATACTAAGTCAGAAAGATTGTTTAGTTTCACTTTTCTTTTTTTATAATATTTAACTGAATATCAATTGTAGGAGAAAGTTGTGCACAAAGATCTCGTGCATTATGTCTCGATTTTTTTCTTGAATGAGTAGCAAGTGGTATTACTTATTTCCACAAAAAAGAAGTGGCATTATGTCAAGTTAGACAAAATAACTAATGGAAGCAGGTTTTTCACTTAAACTTATGATCAGATTAATTCCCTGCCAAACAACTTCTGGTATAATTATTATTCATACATGAATCCATAGTGATTGATTCGATTATGGGTCATATTCATTGAAATATACGGGGAGTTCATGACCTTCCAACCCTGAGTGTGAAGTCTTTACTGGCCCGGTCATCAATAAAATCATTAGACGAAAGAAGTTAAACAGTCTTGAGAGGCAGCTGATAAGAGACGTAGAGCGGCTTTAACAATGAAGTGAGGTTTAAACTACAAACGAGATTTAGTATCAAGATAAGGAGCTAAGTGGATACTTGTACAGGATAAGGACAATTTGATTACAGGATAACAACCGTTACAACAGGTAAGATCCTATAGTAATCCTCTCTCTATTCTGAGGCAGTTGGCTGTTATCTCAGATAAATCTGATCTCATAAAATATCTTACACATAAGCAGCATTGGCTTGAATGTACTCAAAGGTTTGATGCTAAAACCAGAAATAACCCCAAACTACCTATCGAGTCCACCAAATTGTAAAGCCATTCGTCTGTGTAATAGATATTCTTCTAAAGTATCATTTGAGTACTCCACAATGCATGATTTAATTTGTTATTCTCCTAATATTTTGAAAAATAAAAGCATTTAACTATTATTTTAGAAATCAACTTCGCATGAGTAAAAAAAAAGAAAGGAAAGTGAAGAGAAAATCGAATAAATCTAACACTTTTTTTCATATTCCAGTATCTTGTCTAAATTGGGTGGCTCTGATGATATGGGACCTAATGGATTTGGAACAAGAAATGAAAAAGGTGAATAGTGATCAACTTCGCAAACAGAAATAATTTACATATATTAAATACATGCAATATTTCAATGCCAGCCAAAAGTGGAGTTTACACAAATATATTTAAAAACTATATGAACACAGTAGAGCTTATATAGCCATAGATGGTAATATAGGAACTTTTGAAATTAGAAGACATCAAACAGGGTTGTCTACTATCTCCTAATTTATTTAATTTCCTTCTAAATGTTGTTTTTAATTAGCTAATCTGGGAAGGAAAAGGAATAACTATAAATGGATATTGAATTTGCGGTTTGCGGACGATATAGCCATTTTCGCCAAATCATTAACTGACACAAAACAAATGGTCAGTGAACTGCTTGAGCATTATGAATCCGTAGGGTTAAACATTACTATCGATAAAGAAAGATAATGAAAAATTCAAAAACAGTAAAAGTAGAAGTTAAACCAATAAATTAGTTTTGTCGAGGAATATATTTATTTATGACAATCCATTTCATTTAAAAATAGAAAATATGAAATAAATAAAAGGATTAACATGGAATGGAAAAAATACTGGGGCATGAAACACATTTTTAAGAGTCAACTACCTTCAGCATTAAAGGCAAAGATCTTGGAAACATGTTTATACACGATAATTGTATCTGGATCTCAAACGTGGTCAGCGACAGAAAATAATTATGGAAAACTAGCGAGGACAAAAATAAAGTTTTCAAGAAGTATGATAAGGAGCAAAAGAAAAGACCTTATCAGAAACAGAAAAATACTTGCTATGTTTAAAGCTAAGAGCCTAACAAAATGAACTACAATAACTAAAATGGAAATGGGTAGGGCATCTTGCCAGACATGACACGAGAAGATAGTCCGAAATTGTAACAGAGTGGATACCAAGGGAACGCAAGAGAAGGAAAGAAAGGGCGATTACAAGATGGCGAGATGAGATAGTTCAGAGAGGAGACTTTTGGGCTACCTTGGCTAGGAATAAGGACCTTAGGGTGGAGTAATAAAGAACTTTCTGTAAATTATTATTTTATTTAAATCAATGTAAAAAATTGTAATCAATAAAGTCCTGGAAATTTGTAAATGGTTTATAAAGCATAGGGAAAAACCTCATAAGTATTAATTGTTCTATAAAGAAGTTAAAGCTGTTATTATTATTATTATAATCTTTTTATTAGCATCAGCATCAGCTTGCCTTTTGTTTAAGTTTTCTATGGAGAGAGCAATCCGAGAAACAGAGATCCAGACCACTAGAACAATATTAAACAGACTGTGAAATAACTGATATGCCCATGATTTCGACATAGCTAGATGTATAAGACCATTAAAGGATGTGTCGCTGCAACTTAACAAAGCAGTAAACATGTTCAAGATGTGTGAACTAAATATATGACAGTAGAAGAAGATGACGAATATGAAGACTAATTTGAAACAGGTGAGTAATAATTTGGAAGATTACAACTCTTCATTTATCTGGAGTCAGAGGTTAATACACGTTAAGATACTGCGCAGGTGAATCTGATTTAGTGTTGGATCGTTGCGCGATATATATTTATATGTTATTTAAATCAGCAGCAATATTTGTTGTTTCTAATAATTGCCTTCTATATTTGTACTGTTCAATCTATGAATAATTAAATTTAATTATACCATAATTACAGATAAACTAGGAATGCAAATTCAAAACATTACTGTGAACAAAAGTTGATACTGAAACGTGAAAAGAAATATTTGTTAGATTTATCACTTTAATCTTATCATGTATTAATTTTTTTTTTGGTTCTGCATAAAGGTGCGACTAAAAATAATTGAAATTATTATCATTACTATCTGCTTGTTTGTTACTAAATAACAACTTTTAGTAGTCCGGAAGTCTCAAAAGGTAAAGATGTGTTATTTGCATAGTTAAAAGTAATTTTACACATGCATGTGTGTGTGTCCTATAATCATTGTATATTTAAGTGAAGCCAGCAAATTGTGTATAATTTTATATACAGTGTCCCTGCATTCAAGTTCAACCCCTTTATAGCTCTGATAATGAAATTCAGTGACATACAATAATATAATTGAAGGGTCCAACTGAAAAATTCACATTTTATAATATTGAGGATTTTACAGCAATTATATAACTTTAAAAAAAAGTTTTTATTACCAGCAAGGTGTGACCAAATATTTAACATTCAAATGTTAAGTATTGAAAAAAAAAAGGTTTACAAAATAATAGTGTGAAATTAAAGGATTTATGAATAATTACTACAGCTTAAACAGAAATTAAATCTTTATTTCAATAAATTCAAACTTGTGCAAAGATAAGAGAAGAGTGTTTTTAAAATGAATTAACAACCGTCATGCTTCTTTATCTTCATATTACTCCAGCCTGAAACAACAAAATTAGTTTTATCTATAGCTCAATCATTTTTTTTTTTTTTTATACTTTACTATGTTAGAGACTAATAAGAAAAGATAAAATGATATATCAATATTATTCAAAAAGTATCAACCTTTACTGTTAAAAGCAAATGTAGTGTTAGGAGAATGGCATATCTTACTGCTCTGTAAAGGGAAACTTTAGCCAAGTGTGGAGTGCTCCAGGCCCTCGGTTTTTTCTTTTTTTTAAAAAAGTAAACGTTGAAGTTAATAGTTATATTAATAATAACTATAATTATATAGTTAATTAACATCCGCCATTGTAAACTGAACCTGAGGGGAGCCGACGATGGGCCTTTTCGCCTTCACCTTTCCAGGTAGCTTACTCCCTCCATAATATTCTTACCTCCAACTCTAATGTGGGTCATTCCTGACTCATGACACTTCCCTTTCATAGTAAATAATTAAATAATCACAGTGTATATCAACATTAAATGAATTTAATTAATTGTATATGCTTGGGACTGATTAGTTCTTGATAAATAAAGCTGATATTTCTAACCAATACCTTTGTGGAATAGTGTTGGATTTCTCAAACTCCTTAATCAAACACATTTGATTTAAATTTATCTGAAATAACACTAAAAGTACGATTGGAAAAGTTGAAAATTAATATGCAACTGTTTATTATTTAAATTAATTATTTCATATTTCAATAATTATCTAACAATAAAATGGTGTTTTTGAATACCTATAACAAGGCTCACAAAAATGGCGGATGTTAATGTCAAGTTTGGATGCTCATTGTGAAGTGTATTTTGACTTTGGTCCCAACTATTTTTTGCTCAGCTTGTTGGAGACACAAACTATCTTTAAAAAAAAAAAAATTTGGAATGTGAAAATGTAGTTTTCGAATTATTAAAAAAAAAATATTAAAAGAAATCGGATTTCCGTGTGTACCGCTTATCTTAAGTTCGATATACTTAAGTAATATTGATCCGATTTACATTTTTTATTTTTTTTAGGCAAAGGTTATGAATCGCTTTTAAGTTTTCACAAATATTTTTAGAGTTCTACTATTGGGTAGTTTTTCTACATGCTATATCATATCATTATGATCTTACTTCAAATTTGCTTGTTGTATTTTATATACAGTTGTAAATGTCAATAAATAAATAAAAAAAAAGTTTTCACATATAATTTTCGAGGCATGCTCAAACAAAGATTTGTTTTCTTCAGAATTATTCATACCCTTTCTCTCTCTTGTTTTTTTTTTTTTTATTAAATATACGAAACACTATGGTATTCTACTTAATTTTATAAGGAAAGCTCAATAAAAATCATTAGAATGGTTTGAAAGACTACTATCGACGACTAAAACATATTAAAAATTAACAAGATCAGTAATAGTTCACCTGTTCAAGGTTTGCCATTTAATATAGTTTTTATTCAATTATTTTAATTTTAAGGTTTTAGATGATGAATCCGAAAGTCTTTCTCTCTTTTTTCTCTTTCAGGATTGGAAATGACCGATGATAATGAGTCTTACGAATCATCGCGGGTTCACCTATAACTTTATAGCCATATATAAAGAAAAAATAAATAAATAAAAAATTTTCGGAGAAATGCCTCGGAAAAACATCTTTTTTATTTTTACATTTCGCATGTCTAGATACAGAACATAAAATCTAAGGTAGTTATTTTAATTGAATTTTTTTTGTATTGTATGCATAACGTGAAAATTGTAATATTTAATTGTAGAGTGCCTGATGATGAGGCGATGGTCCCGAAACGTTGTAATGGATGAATTGAAATAAAATAAAATAATTGAAAGTTATTGTGGAAGATTTCTTCACTTCATCTCATTAGATAGATTCTATCTTTTTCCTTGGTTGAATACAAATAATCATGGTTGTTAATAATGAACAAAAAGCATTAAACATGCAATAAAGTGCTACAGTTTGTTCAAATAAATAAACTTTTCTACCTTACCTTTGTGTCCAAGCACTTCACAAACTCGAAAGCGGTTTCACATTTATTGGCTTTAGCTGAAAATATCATTGCAATAATGTTAATAAGCTATCAACCGATTTCTTATATTGTAATATTGTTAATATATACCAGATGTATCGCATTCCTCAATTGCCTTCAGATACTTCTTCTTCAACTCCTCATCTTTAACTATTTCCTCTGGTATTGGCTTTTCCTTCTCTCTGTCAATGGTTCCGTCAGCCTTAAACTATTGAAATAACGGAAAGATGAACATTAATTCAGTTTTATCACAAAGGTATTATGTATTTCACTAGTTCTTACCACTCCTTTTTTATCTAATGCACAAGCCAGCGCACACTGTAAAGTAAGAAAATAAATTTTTATTTGAAACAGAAATCCTTATTTTATTTCTAAATTCCACTTATAATAAAATCGATCTTTAGAACTAAAAACAATATAGTCTGCCTGAGACTGATAATTAGTCTAAATTAAATAAATTATATGTTTCTATATTTAATTAAAGTTAAAACCAATTAAAATAAATTTTGAATGTGTAGAAAAAAAACTGATAACATCTTTCTCAGAAATAAAACAAAGAGCATTAAATTAAAACGGAAAATAAACACAAAAAATAGAGTTAAAGAAGTCTACGTAATTGAAAGATGATTTTAAAATCATTATATGACTTGGAAAGTATAAGAATCCTAGGCTTGCTATAAAAATTTCCAGTATAAATTTTTGATTTTTAAGTTTTATTTAATTATTACAACTAATTCAATATTTGAACCGTAATCTCAATGTTCAGTCACAATGTCAGTCACAATGAATACAATCACACTTAACATCCCTTTTAAAATAAATTAATCATTAAACATGCTTTAAAATTCAATCACAGGTTCCAAAGTTTTGGAACAGCTTGGATGATAATTTAGAATGATGAACTTTGACCTTAGTAAAAGCCCTCAAATTTAAATACTTTTTAACGTACCTTGGCTTCTTTTGGAAAGTTGGGATCATTAAGATCTGAAATATAAAACAAACATTATAAACCAATTTTTGTTTTATGTATTATTATTATTAGAGATTGATATAGCATTAAAATCTGATTACATCTACACTGAAATTCATAAAAACGCTGTAGTACTTACTTAACTTTTCAATATCTCCATGAAATCCAGTTTCTTTACTACAAGCTTCATTAATCTCATCGAATGTCTGTGGAAAAACCTGGAAAAAAAAACAAAAAAACACGGTAAATGTTTGGAATATGAGAGAATGTTTTTTCGTTCAGCCCTATTCCACCAAACTCAGTGATGCGGAATTGTGCCATCATCATTTTCTCCTCTAGTACCTTGGCTTATTCATGCACCTCATAATTTAAAGAAAAAACACCCGGCTAATTTTTTTTTTAATTATCATCACTTAAACATGTATAAGTATTGAACTGGGGTTTTAACCTTTTATCTAGAACCTGTTACTTTGTAAAAACATTTTATGACCACCTAGTCATTTCTGACATAAGGTGGGGTGGAGGAGGAGTTTATCTCCGTAGGGGAGGGTCAAGTTTTCATTCGTGGGACCGCCACCGAAATAAAATTTGGTTCTCACTATGATTATGTATGAGTTTTTTGCTGAATTAGGCCTTTAACTTTCTTCCACGGATGATTCTATCGCTCAAGATATTAATTTATTTTAATCTGATTTGTTCCAGACGAGAAATTAATTCTGAAAAAAATTTATAATGTATATTTATTATTTCATAACTTTTTTATGAAAATAAGTTAATTTGTTTGTGAACTAAAAATTTCTATTATCCCCATTTCTTTTCTGAATTACCACACAAATTTTAATTGAGTCTAAAGAAAAATTAGATTCTTAGAAAATATTTTGAAGATCATACTTAACAATATGTTCTCTAATTTTTGAAATTGTTGGCGTACAAAAGTTACCATTATCCATATAAAAAATATATATATAATTTTTTTTTTTTTAAATTGAATTGTGACCATAGTCAATTTAATAATTATTAATTTGAATTATTGATAAGAAAAATTAGCAACAGTTTATAAATAATAATTTAGTTATACATCATGATGTGTTATGATTCATTTTGGAACTTACAGAATGTGCTGTTAGGAGTACAGTAAAGAAAACTAAATGTGAACAATACATGTTGACTGCAACTGCTGTTCTCGATATGTTCGACTTCAATTGTGGATTGAACTGATTGAACAAGCTTTGGGTTCAACTATATATGGATGCAAGTTCAGGATGTGAATTATTAAAGTGGTGTGTTCACATAATGCCGAAGTACTTCAGCATACCTCAGTAATTAAAAGAAAGAAAAATTAAACAATACAATAATTGCCTAGTTTTCCAGCGCTGAATTTCTATTTAGTTCAACATCCTTTCCTAACAGATTTGCCTATCGGAAGAGGTGTATGACAGCTTCCATTTCCTAGTTGTTCAAAAAATAAGTGTGGTTTGAATTTTTATTTTGTGAATTGAAATTTGTTTAATTGAGTCTTTCTATTGCTTATAAGAAGCACATCACTGTCAAATTTCCTTTAAAGTATATTTTGTCTTGAAGACGCGTTAGATGATACATTTTAGCCAGGTTCATTATTAACTAAAAATCAAAGAAATCTAGGATTGATGATGGTTTGATGACTTCCAATAACGAAAATTTAATAAACTTTGCTAATATAATCAATGCACTCTTATTTCTATATTTTTATCTTAATTTTTAATCTGAAATTTGAATTATGCATTCCATTTTTAAAGACCTTAACATTGCATTCGTTGCACATTTGACCCAAAACAGATATGCGTATTTTCATCCCAAACTCCTTAACCATCCTAACCCATTAATTTTTAATCTTTCATCCTTAACAATCCCTGATAATCCTCCGAGGCGTCTGAAAAGAAGATGGCCACGGGACCTTCTAATTTAAATTAATGTTAGAAGTACCACCAATGGGTGGTTCCTTCCCAAGATTTTCAAGTGTATATGAAACATACAACATACTTACCTATTGTATTATTTTGTACAGTCGTAAATTACATTAAATAAATTTTTTAAAAACTATCAAATATCTATGAAACTGGAAGATACAAAAGGTATTTTTTTGTTTGTTTTTTTTTAGTAAATTTGGATGTACAAATATGATATATGTGAATGAAAAACGAAAATTTGTACTGCCACATCGAATGAATGGGTTAGGGATTCAGTAGTTTGTAAGGAAATACTCATTTGTGACTTTTGGCTATAGTTTAACAAAAAATAATTATCTTCGAACAAAATAATAAAATAATTATTCAAACCTGGGTCCTTGGAGAATCTATGATAAGGAGAACTTTAATTTCTTAAAAAAAGGGTAAATTTGCCTAAGTATTTATAAACTAATTTCTATGAAAGATTTCTGATATAAAAATATTTTAAGCAGTTTACCTCATTCCGGTCAATAGGCCTAATATGAAAGAGTTTTCAAAATGGCGATCAAGTACTTTAAGTTTTTTAATCTAGAACTCCTAAACTATTTCTAGTAACAAATTGTCGCTCCCTGAGGGTTGTAGTGGGGCGGGTCCGGCCGGGAAAGGTTGCATTTTTTTAGCCTATGATCTCCTCTTGAGAGATTATACTAGTAGTACATGTTAAGTAAGGCTAACAGGGTGGTAGTGATGGGTTTCATGCTGTTTTCCAATTCGAGGTGCTTCTTAAATAGTGCTTAAGTACCAGTTTCCATTTTAAGCAAATTTTTAAAAAGTGATATAGGACCGTCGCTTTCTGGGGGCTTTAGTGTAGTGGGTCCGGCCGGGAAAGATTGTCTTTTTTATGATTTTAGTTTCTACCTAGAAGTTAATTTTTTTTTTAAAAAGAAAGAAAAAAACTAATTTTTGTTTTTTTGTTTTTTCAGTCCTCAGTTAACTACTTTAACTAATATTTTAACTACGCACCACACAAAAAATCTATTTTAAAGTAGAGTAAATTTGAGCTCCAATAAAACACTTTACCTTTTATTTTTCTAAATAAATGAATAATACTATTCAAATATACTAAATATAATATATTCAAATATAATACTATAAATATGATATTTATAACTATACACTACTTTATTTGTTAATTATAAACTCCAAATTCAGCTGTATTTGGATACAACATTTTAGACACCAATATTTTACCCCCCAAAAATTTGATTATTAATGAGTTATCACTTTATTCGGAGGAATATGTCCAATCACAGGTATTTTAACCATTCCTGTGCATCTTATGAATATTGTTATAAGATTTTGGGATAATACAACATACGCTGAAAATGAATCATATCATGAAAAATATTCGATATATTATGAACCAAATTTGACGCATATATGTCTTTATGGCTCATGTTGAACTTCGTTAATTGCACTATTAAGTAGTTCATTATGATCAATTAACTCAATTTTTTTTAAACTATATAAATAATCAAAGTGATGAGTTCTCGGTTTGGTTTATTTAGCGAACAAAAATATTGATTTTTAAAATACTGCGGTATTTGGAGATGATAAATGAGGTATCGGACACAAGGAACTTTAAAAGGGCGTAAATTAAATCTCATCAAATGCACTATAAATTAGATTATGATGATATTTTAGCTCCTTGTAATAAATTAGGAGTTATTGGCAATAATTCCAAAAATATAAGGCTGCTGTTTTGACTAAAAGGACAAATTAATCCTACGGACCCCTAGGGAGTGGTTAACTTTTTGTTCATCATGTTTTTTAAAAACATATTTACAAGATAATCCATTGACGCAAATTAGTTTACGTATAATTCTAGGCGCAGTTAAATTTGAAACTATTTGGTACAATTCTTTTAAACACAACGTCGCAAAGCTGTCGGACGAGATTTTGATGTGCTGTTGAGAGCCTTATATTAAGTTTACTATGATATTATTTCTCACAAAGTCGGCTAAACAAGCCCACGTATACTTTAGTTTCAGAGCATCGTCGTGAAAGATATTAAGTTAACCTTTTGTATAGTGTTGGTTCTAACAAATACATACTTTTGGAAAGCCGTTTGAGTCTTTTTCCTCTAAATATGCTGTTTACACGTGCAGTAGCATGCTTTAAAGTGAAGCCTCCTTTATTTAACCTTTAGAAGAAAGAGGTAAACGCATATTTTTGTTCTGTTAGTCACAAAATACCTTCACAGGAAAGTTTCGGTTCTACTGGATCGCTATAATTAAAATTTTAAATACTATAAATAGTTCATTTAAAACTTTTTATTTAAATGGTATTCAGTTTTAAATACTTCTAAAGAAAATAATATAACATAATTATATCATATTTCAAATATTTTTTAATTATAAATAATTTATGATCTCCCTGGTCATATCAACAAAAGTGCCTTTCCAGAAATTTGTTGTTGAGGAGGCAATGCATTTGTTACGCTTGCTTAAGCATTTGTAGTTACTGTTAAAGGGATAGCTAAGGGGGTCTCTCAAACCTTTGTTTTTATAAAAATGAACATTAATTAAAATCTGAAAAACTCCACTTTGTTTACTTCAAAGGTTCAACGCTCAAAAGTTCAAAGGTCAAGGGTCAAATGCTCAAGCATACATTATAAATCTTTTTAAAACAAGCATACTTCAAGGTGTGTATGGTGGGAACAATGCCATGAAGCTTCATGCTTGTGAAAACTTAATATATACACTCAAGTATTCTTCAGATAAATGATTAATAATGTTTGGTAGTGGAGAATGCGGGCCTGTAGCTCAGGGAGTTAACTGCAGGTCTTTGCAACCTGGCAACTGGTTCGTATACGGATGGTGGGTTTTAAATACATATATCATTTTTACCAACCGTTAATAATATATATACTTGAGGTTCAGCAATAATAAAATATGTATTCTCTAGCGATGTTTTGCAATTTTATTGTTCGTGTAGTCATGCCCTACTGTGAAAAATATGGTTTTTGAAAAAGAATTTTCTTAAATATTTTTTTTCCAGTTGACCCTACAAACTTGTAGTCATCACACTTGCCGCTCTTGGACTACTGCTTTCCATTTTTTTTTTGCTTGTAGCTCTTTCTCATAATTGTTCATTCTATTTATTCAACTGTTTTTTTGTCTCCCATGAGGTCTTTTTCCAACTACAGTGGCACTCATTTTTATGTACAGGCTTTCTGATGGATTGGTTCGAGCCACATCTTAACCTTTTTGCTTTAATATCATTAGATTTTACTGACAAGTCTCTGAAAGCAGTTCATGGTTTGTCCTTCTCCTCCATGTGTTTATCTGATCCCAGAACCTTTTCTGCTTATACGCCTGTTGATAGCTATTTTAATACTTTTTAATAAACACTAAAATATACAGAATATAAATTAAGAAAATTCTTTAAACAAAAAATGGTTTTAGAGGAGCGAAACGTTTATTAAGTCGCGAAACTTCGCCACAATATAGTCATACTAAAAAAATCATATACACACACTGATTAACATTCTAGATTCTGAGGAGAGCATTTCACTTCCAATATTTTTTCTAACTTGACAAAATGTCAATTTTAATTCGTTTTCATCCACGTCGAATTGTTTTGAAATCGCTAACATTCAATCTTTACATGTAAACCGCATTTTTATTGTCATTCAGAATGAGGGGAACTAGAAGCAATTTTGATCAGTTCCTATGAATAGGTCATTCTAATAGGTATTGTATAATTTTACGTTTTGCTATTACATATTTTCT
The DNA here is from genome assembly GCF_000696795.3 of Halyomorpha halys. Lineage (NCBI taxonomy): Eukaryota > Metazoa > Arthropoda > Insecta > Hemiptera > Pentatomidae > Halyomorpha > Halyomorpha halys. Next base: position 351,487 of record NW_027115192.1, on the reverse strand, counting down.
ACTACTTATATTGTCTACTTATTTTCCCGAATATGTTACGTATTATACAAATTACATAGTATATTTTGCAGGTATGGGTATAAAGTTTGAACCACGGATCTTCAATTTTTCTTACCTCATTAGATAAATCTGAATATTGTACCAAAATATTTTGAAAAGTTGAACTTAAAAAAGAATATATTTAAGTAACATTTTCTTGTTGCCTGTCAGGGGGATTGCATACCTTATTCTCCTTTAATGGGAAAGTTAAGCAATAAGTATTAGTAGCAATGTAATTAAACTGAAAAAGAGTGCAACTATCACTGATTAGAGGTGCATGTGCACTTTTCGAATTTCAAGTTCAAACTTATACTCGAGTTAGTACCTAATTAGTACTATTTATTACCCAAATATCAGAATTAGTACCTAAAACGATCGCGAGTTATTAAGTGTTCAATTCTGTCCGGTCACGGTTATGCTATAATCTTCATGGTCTGAAGGTATTGCAATATCGAATTAAAACTTATATACGAATTAGTATCTGGTTCGTATAATGTAACAAAAAAATATTAAAGTTAGTAGCTAAAGAAATTATGAGATATCGATCACCCTAATTTCGGCCGGCCGCGAAAACATTATCATGTATTAAGTCCTTTCGTATCGAATATTGAATTAAAACTTTTACATAAATTTGAGCCTTCCTGGACTATATAGCCATGAATTGTTATAATTAGTACCTCATTAGAAAGAGAGTTATGGAATATCATATTTTCTTCGGACCCAATAACATTAAATAAATCAATTGTATCCTTATTTAATCTCAACACTCTTTATTATATTAATACTCCAACGTTTCGGCCAAATTGGCCATACTCAAGGACAAACTAAAAATTTAACAGCTTATTATACAATAATTTGTAACAATTATAACAACAACATTATTACTAATAATATAGCATACCTTCAAATATAAATTCTCATCTCACTTCAAAAATTTAAAAATGTTTTGCAGGCTACTTTACCCAGGTCATTAATTATGTCAAAATTGCCCTATGAAAAAGTCAATTAATAGAAATTCATATTAATTATTAATAAGCTTATGTTTAGTTACCTATTTTTTAAAAACTTATTAATTTTTAAATCTTTTAATTTTTGATTAATCAACACTATCACAATCATATAAACAAACTATTTATAACCTTCCATACACTCGGGTCAGGCTTGTTATTAACTTAATTCAAATTGCATTTTGGTCTCATTTTGCTTAAAACCTGTGCATAATGTTGTTTTAAATTCCTTGTATCTGTTTTTCAATTAACTGTATAATTGATGTTCTCTGATATATAAATTGACTCGAGTATTTTTCTGTTGAACATATTGTTTTCTTTATGTAAAATTATGGTGTTATCAAAATCAAAATTTTGTTGGTTTTTAGCTTCATGCTGCACTGAAGCTGTTTTATTAGGATCCTTTTCTTGTATCATTTGTATGTTGATATATTCTATCCCCCAACAATTGCTTTGTTTCTCCTATATAGATAGCTGGAAAATTTAAACACGGAATTTTATATATCAATCCAATCGGGATTGGACTTTTTATTTCAGTTTTTACTAATACGTTATTAGCTATTAAAATTGGTATTTTCTTTTAAAAAAAAAAACGTTTTTTATTAAAGTAATACTTTTTTTCACTCTTAAGAGAGGTCCTCTACTCCCTCCTGCTCCCCTCTGGGTATTGAAGAGAACTCGCTAAATGCTCTCTACATTTATGCAAAAATACATAAAAAAATTTATCATCTGTAATTAAAAACCTGATATTCTTTTCCTTAATTGAAGAGCTACGAGGAAATGAATTATATTAATAACTCTAAATTCTTTTTATGTAAACTTTGCCTGGCGCAATACAGAAAGATATATTTCAAAATATTCTTTCAAAAGCAAATTTCCTCTTATAACTTCTCTTAATATTTCTCAAGACCAGTTCTCCATTTAGTTTTCAATTATGTATTTATAAACGACTACAGCATTAAAAAATGTACCATGTAATAAGTATATGTAAAAAAAAAAAAATAAAGTTTAAATAATAATATCTTGGTATATTGCCGTCTGGCATTTTGTTTAAGTTTAAAATTACTACAAAAAATCTGGTTAGAGATGAAGGATTAGAGGCTTAATGGAAATCCAAGTTGAAACAATAATGAGCTCATCCTTAGATCTTTTCATTGTTGCTCAAAGCCTACTGGATAAGACTACTCCAAGAACATTCATTCCTTGTGGTTAATTGTTCTTTATTTTGAACTGTAGTACAAGAACTGAATATTTTTTAGTTAAAGCAATAAAAAAAGAAATTAAAATTAAAATCACTAGATTTCGACCGTAATGAGTACAACGTGCAATTTTGTACAAAAAAAAACTCAAAACGTGATTTTGTGGAGTAATCCCAAAAAGTAAAATATTGTATTATTATTATTTAAATGTCTTTTCCATGATTCGAATTTCTGTCAAGGTTTGGCGAAATTAGGAGATGGTAGGCAAAAGATGCAATTGCACCCTTCTTTATAGTTCACATAATAGTCCAGAAGTCTCAAAAGGTAAAGCTGGGTTATTTGCATCGTTAACTGAAAGTTTACACATGCATGTGTGTGTGTGTTCTATAATTGCATATTTAAGTGAAGTGATCAATTGTGTATAATTTTATATACAGTGTCCCTGCATACAGGTTCAACCTCTTTATTGCTAAGATTATGAAATTCAGGGATGTTCAATAATACTATTCAAGGGTCCAACTGACAAAATCTCATTTTCTAATATTGAGGATTTTACAGCAAACATATAATTTCAATAAAAAAAGTTTTTATTACCAGCAAGGTGTGACCTAATATTTAACATTCAAATGTTAAGTATTAAAAAAAAGGTTTACAAAATAATATTGTGAAATTAAAGGATTTATAAATAATTACAACAGCTTAAACAGTAATTAAATCTTTATTTCAAAAATTCAAACTTGTGCAGAGATAAGAGAAGAGTGTTTTTAAAATGAATTAACAACGGTCATGCTTCTTTATCTTAATATCACTCCAGCCTGAAACAACAAAATTAGTTTCCACTGTAGCTCAATCATTTTTTTTTTTAAATTTTACTGTCTTAGGGACTTATATGAGAAGATAAAATGATAGATAGATATTATTAAAAAAAATCAACCTTCACTGTTACGAAGCTAAGCAAAAGTAGTGTCAGGGAATGGCATATCCTACTCTCCTGACAAGGAAACCTTTAGCCTAGTGTGGACCACGCCCTCGGCTATTTTCTTTTTTTTTTCTAACAAGTAAACGTTGAGGTTAATAGGAACATCCCCCATTGGAAACTGAACCTGAGGGAAGCCGACGATGGGCCTTTTTGCCTTCACCTTTCCAGGTAGCTTACCCCCTCCATTGTACTCCTTCCTCCAACACTAATGTGGGTCATCCTTGACTAGTGACACTTCCTTTTCATAATACAAAATTAACTAATTACACTGTATATAACATATCACTAAAATAAAATAAAGAAACAAAGAAAAACAAACATATTTTACGAAGAAATTCCGTGGAAAAACATTTATTTTTCTTTTGATTTTTGTCATTTCGCGTGTCTAGAAACAGAATATAAAATCTAAGTTAGTTGTTTTGATTGAATTTTTCTTTTATTGTATGCATTACGCGAAAATGCTATTTTTAATTGTAGAGCGCCTATTTATGGGGCGATAGACCCGAAACGTTGTAATGGATGAATTAAAATAAAATAAATGTGTTAAATGATATGTTAAAAAATAAGATAAAAAAAAGGGGGTATATGTATGTTTAAGAAAAATACACATAAAATAAGAATAAATTAATTATGGATTTTAAATATATTAAAAAATATTTGTGTTATAAGCAGAATAATTAGTAATAAATGTTAATTAAATTATATTAAAAATGTAAATTAATGATAAAAAAAAAATTATTGTTAAGGTGATAACAAAGTCCTAACCTGTTGAAGGTAGGTTCTGTTTTAAGTTGCAAATGTGAATGAAGGAAGGAAGAAAAGTGTTTTATAAAAGGTTTAAATCTAGGAAAAAATTATTTAGAAAAGGTTATGTAAGTAGGAAATCTAAATTTAAAAAACAAAATTTTATAATGTTATTATGATATTATTTTAATGATTAATTTATTTAAAGATGGGACAAAGGCAATTAGCCTACATTTTTAAGATTTGAAAAAGGAAATGACATCAATGTAAAGGTAGGGCCAAAGAAATCAGTGTGTAGTAGTTTGAAGGAAATAATGAAATTGTTATATAAAAATAAAAAAACTTTTTGTAGGTATCCTTGAGAATGACCTGAGGGTCGAAACGTTGGAAAAAATGTAAATAATAAAGTTGAGAGAAAAAAAAGGATCAAATTTGTTTTCAATTGAGAATATGCATGTTATTATGGAAGAGTTCATCTCATTAGATAAATTCTTTCTTTTTTCTTGGTTGAATACAAATAATCATATTTGAAAATAATGAACAAAAAGCATTATACATGCAATAAAGTGCTACAGGTTGTTCAAATATATAAACTTTTCTTTTACATTTATTTATGTTCTTTTCTACCTTACCTTAGTGTCCAAGCACTTCACGAACTCGAAAGCGGTTTCACATTTATTGGCTTTAGCTGAAAATATCATTGCAATAATGTTAATAAGCCATCAAACAAATAGGTCATTCAAAAAATAACCCATCAACCCATTCTATATTTATTAAATTGTAATATTGTTAATATATACCAGATGTATCGCATTCTTCAATTGCCTTCAGATACTTCTTCTTCAACTCTTCGTCTTTAACTATTTCCTCTGGTATTGCCTTTTCCTTTTCTCTGTCAATGGTTCCGTCAGCCTTAAACTATTGAAATAACGGAAAAATGAACATTAATACAGTTTTATCACAAAGGTATTATGTATTTCACTAATAATTCTTACCACTCCTTTTTTATCTAATGCACAAGCCAGTGAACACTGTAAAGTAAGAAAATAAATTTTAATTTGAAACAGAAATCCTTATTTTATTTCTAAATTCCACTTATAACAAAATCGATCTTTAGAACTAAAAACAATATAGTTTGCCTGAGACTGATAATTAGTCTAAATTTAATAAATTATATGTTTTTATATTTAATTGAAGTAAAATCCAATTAAAATAAATGTTGAGTGTTTAGAATAAAGCTTATAACATATTTCACATAGATAAAACAAAGAGCGTCCAATCAGTACGGAAAATACACAAAAAATAGAGTTAAAGAAGCACACGTGATTGAAATATGAGTTAAAAATCATGATTTGACTTGAAAATTATCCCAGGCTTGCTTTAAAAATTTCCAGTATAAATTTTTAAGTTTTATTTCATTATTACTACTTTTTTTATCATTGTCTATTCTTGAAACATATTCAATATTTGAACAATAATCACAATTTCAGGAATACAATCACACTTAACATCCTTTTTAAAATAAAGTAATCACTAAACATATTTTAAACTTCAATTACAGGTTCCAAAGTTTTAATACAGCTTGGATGAAAATTTAGAAGGATAAACTTTGATCTTAGTAAAAGCCCTCAAATTTAAATACTTTTTAACGTACCTTAGCTTCTTTTGGAAAGTTGGGATCATTAAAATCTGAAATACAAAACAAACATTATAAATCAATTTTTGTTTCATATTTTATTATTAGAGATTGATATAGCATTAAAATCTGCACTACATCTACATCTACACTAGAATTCATTAAAACGCTGTAGTACTTACGTAACTTTTGAATTTCTCCATGAAATCCAATTTCTTTATTACAAGCTTCAGCAATCTCATAGAATGTCTGTGGAAACACCTGAAAAAAAAATATATATTTTAAATGTTTGGAATATGAGAGAATGTTATTTCGTTCAGCACCATTGCACTAAACTCAGTGATGTGGGATTGTGCCATCATCATATTCTCCTAGTTCCTTGGCTTATTCATACACCTCTTAATTTAAAAAAAACACCCATTTAACTTTTGGCTGAGTTAATTATATTTTTTTAATTATCATCACTCACTCAAAAATGAACAAAATGTTTAACAATTGACCTGGGCTTTGTAAAATTGATTTGTTCAAGAAGAGAAAATAATTCTGAAGAAAATTCATAATGTATATTTATTATTTCATATTTTTTTATTAAAATAAGTTAATTTGTTTGTGCACTAAATATTTCTAACACCTCCATTTTTTTCCAAATTATCACACAAATTTTAATTGAGTCAACAGAAAAATTAGATTCTTAGACAACACTTTGAAGATAGTACATAACAATATGTACTCTAACTTTTGAAAATGTTGGCCTATGAAAGTTATTATCTATATCAAAAATATATATAGATTTTTTTTTTAAAGAATCTTCCAATTCATCTGAGCACAAGTAATAATTTTTGTTCGGGAAAAAAATTTCTGGCTCCACAAAAAAAAGTTTAAAATATTGTGTTACAATACATACAATACAAGTTTTCATTCCTGGGACCGCCACCGAAAAAAATTTGATTCTCACTATGATCATTTATGAGTTTTTGATGAATTAGGCCTTTAACTTTCTTCCACTGATGATTTCTATCGCTCAAGATATTAATTTATTTTAATCTGATTTATTCCAGAAGAGAAAATAATTCTGAAAAAAATTTATAATGTATATTTATTATTTCATAACTTTTTTATGAAAATAAGTTAATTTGTTTGTGAACTAAATATTTCTATTATCCCCATTTCTTTTCTGAATTACCACACAAATTTTAATTGAGTCTAAAGAAAAATTAGATTCTTAGAAAACATTTTGAAGATCGTGCTTAACAATATGTTCTCTAATTTTT
>NW_027115192.1:340198-344388 GCF_000696795.3 Halyomorpha halys | reverse complement strand
ACTAAATGTGAACAATACATGTTGACTGCAACTTCTGTTCTCGATATGTTCGAGAAGTACTTCAGCATACCTCAGTAATTAAAAGAAAGAAAAAATTAAACAATACAATAATTGCCCAGTTTTCCAGCGCTGAATTTCGATTTAGTTCAACATCCTTTCCTAACAGATTTGCCTATCGGAAGAGGTGTATGACAGCTTCCATTTCCTTGTTGTTCAAGAAATAAGTGTGGTTTGAATTTTTATAATGTGAATTAAAATTTGTTTTATTGAATCTTGCTATTGCTTATGCACATCGCTGTCAAATTTCCCTTTAAGTATATTTTGTCTTGAAGACGCGTTAGATGATAAATTTTTAGCAGGTTCATTATTAACTAAAAAATCAGAGAAATCTAGAATCGATGATAGTTTAATGACTTCCAATAACGAAAAGTTAATAAACTTTGCTAATATAAACAATGCACTCTTATTTCTATTGTTTTAGCTTAATTTTTAATCTAAAATTTGAATTATGAATTCCATTTTTAAATAACTATTAATCAAATATCAATCAAACTGGAAGATACTAAAGGTATTTTTTTGTATTTTGTTTTTTTAGCAAATTTGGATGTACAAATATGGTATATGAGAATGACAAACGAAAATCTGTACTGCCACATCGAATGAATGGGTTAGGGATTCAGTAGTTTGTAAGAAAATACTCATTTTGTGACTTTTGGCTATAGTCTAACCAAAAATATTTATCTTTTTAACTCTAATTTTTTTAAATAAGGGTAAAAAAATATTTGCCGAAGTATTTATAAACTAATTTCTATGAAAGGATTCTGACACAAAACTATTTTAAGCAGTTTATCTCACTGCTGTCAGTAGAGTTAATGTGAAAGATTTTTCAAAACAGCAACTATTTACATTAATATTTTTAATTAATAACTCCTACACCATTTTTAAAAACAAACCAATGTAAACAAGCAAAATGTTCTAGATTAAATTTTTATCTATAGTAAGTTATGTGTTATCTTAAATTTTGAAAGGAAATCTATTTTTCTCCTGACAGTGTCACCGTTTTCACGCTATTTTCCAATTTCTGGTGGTTTAAAATAGTGTCCATTTTAGCTATCTTAAGTCTCTACTTCTCGGTTTAAGCGAATATTTCAAAAGTGACATAGAACTGTCACTCCCAGAGGGTTTTAGTGTGGCGGGTCCGACCGGGAAGAATTTCATTTTCTTGAGAGATTATGGCATGTATTACAAACATATTCCCTGTATGTATCTGTTTGAAAGGTATGATAATTAAGGCCACCACGCAGGGTGGAAGTGGTGGGTTTCACGCTGTTTTCCAATTTAAGGTGCTTTTAATTTTTCAAAAGTAATATAGGACCGTAACTTTCTGGGGGTTTTAGTGTGGTGGGTCCGACCGGGAAGGATTGCCTTTTTCGTTATTTTGGTTTCGACCTAGACACAAGGAATAAACTACGAGAACAGTAAATGTCCTTGAAAAGTAGGTATTTCAGCTATTTCTTTACTAAAACTCTTTACCTTAAATTTTTTTCAGAGAAACAGTTTTTCAAACACCTTATTTATTTTTCTAAATAATTAATAACATCTTTTAAATATTTCTTGAAAATACCATGAATAATACTATTAATAGAATATTTATTAATACATACTACATTTTGTTAATAATTAATAAACTCCAAATTCAGCCATAATGGATAAAACTTTTTAGACACCAATATTTTATCCCAAAAAAGTAGATTTTAATGAGTTATCACTTTATTTGGTGAAATATGACCAATCATACGTATTTTTACCATTTCTGTGCATCTTATGAATATTGCTATACGATTTTGAAATAATACAATATACGCCGAAAATGAGTTATATCGTGAAAAATATTCGATATCTTATAAACCATATTTGATCTATATATGTCTATATATAAAACATTAAAAATTAAGCCTACGGACCCCTAGGGAGTGGTTAACTTTTTGTTCATCATGTTTTTAAAAACATATTTACAAGATAATCCGTTGACGCAAATTAGCTTTCGTATAATTCTAGGCACAGCTAAATTTGAAACTATTTGGTACAATTCTTTTAAGCACAACGTCGCAAAGTTATCAGACGAGATTTTAATGTGTGGTTGAGAGCCTTATATTAAGTTTACTATGAACCAAGAAAGGTGAAAAACTCGTCTTCACTGTTTCCCACAAAGTCGCCTAAACAAGCAGGTGTATGCTTTAGTTTCAGAGCATCGTCGTGAAGGCTATTAAGTAGAACTTAACCTTTTGTAAAGTGTTCGTTCTAACAAATACATACTTTTGAGAAGCCGTTTGTGTTCTTTCTTCTAAATTGGATGTTTACACGTGCTGTAGCATGCTTTAAAGTAAAGCCTTCTTTATTTAATCTGAAAGAGACATATTTTTTTTTTAAGTACTTTTTTATTTATTGATAGATATTACAATCTACCATACAATTGTGGACAATAGGTTATAGGGATGAATGATCTCATACTAAAATAAAATAAATAAAAAAAAACTCTTAAAATATATACAAACAGATGAATAAACAAAAGTGAACATAATCAAACTATCTGTTTGAAAAAATAAATAAATAAAATAGTATAGTCTCTAGTCAGTTCTGTTAATTACAAAATACCTTCACAGGAAAGTTTCGGTTCTAATCGATCGCTATAAATAAAATTTTAAATAGTTTTCATTTAAAACTGTACTATTAAAATGGAATACAGTTTTAAAAACTTATGATGAATTAAATATAACATAATTATATCATATTTAAAATATTTTTTCATTGTAAATAATTTATGATCTCGCAGGTCATATCAACAAAAGTGCCTTCCTAGAAATTTGTTGTTGAGGAGGCAATACATTTGTTACGCTTCCTTAAGCGTTTGTTGTTACTGTTAACTGGAACAGCTAAGGGGGTCTCTCAAACCTTTGTTTTTATAAAAATGAACATTAATTAAAATCTGAAAAACTCCACTTTGTTTACTTTAAAGGTAAAAAACGCTCAAGCATGCATTATATATCTTTTTAAACAAGCATACTTGAAGGTGTGTATGGTGGGAACAATACCATGGAGCTTCATGCATGTGAAAACTTACCATACATACTCAAGCATTCTTCATATAAATGATTAATAATTTTTGGTAGTGAAGATTGCGGGTCTGTAGCTCAGGGAGTTAACTGCAGGTCTTTGCAGCCTGGGAACTGTAGTGGCGCTGTTTTCGAATCCGGCATGGAGGGTTTTAAATACATATATCACTTTTTCCGACCGTTAATAATATATTTAGTTGAGGTTCAGCAATAATAAAATATGTATTATCTAGCGATGTTTCGCAACTTTATTGTTAGTGTAGTCATGCCAACTGTGAAAAACTACGGTTTTTGAAAAAGAATTTTCTTAAATATATTTTTTTTTTTTAGTTGACCCTACAAACTTGTAGTCATCACGCTTGCCGCTCTCAAACTACTGTTTTTCAATTTTTTTGAGTAGCTCTTTCTCATATTTGTTGATTCTGTTTATTCAACTGGTTTATGGTCTACCATGAGGTCTTTAGCCAACTACAGTGGGACTTATTTTTGTGTACAAGACGTCTGATGGATTGCTTCCTCCTTGCCTTCATATCATGAGATTTGAGTGACCAGTCTCTGCAAGCTATTCATGGTTAGTTTTTCACCTCCATGTGTTTAGGATCTGATCCCAGAACCTTTTCTTCTTTTACGCTAATCGATGGCTATTTTAATACCTTTTAATAAACACCAAAATATACAGAATACAAATTAAGAAAATTATATTTTTATGAAGCGAAACAAAACAAGTTAAATTCACAATAAAACACTTTTTTCTTCTTCAAAATGAACAAATGTCTACCTACTTATTTGCCCGAATAAGTTAGACACACTATGTTTTTCATGTCTGGGTATAAAGATTGAACCACGAATCTTTGACTTCCTATAGATCATAACATAACATTGAATATTGTACTAAAATATTTTGAAAGTTATAAAATACCTTGAAAAAGAATAAATTTAAGTAACATTTATTTGTATTATGTCAGTGGGTTTTTTTTTTATTATTATTTATTTATTGTAATTTACAACTGTACAAAATAATACAATAAGTAAATATATTGTATGTTTCATATACACTTGAAAATCTTGGGAAGGAAC
>NW_027115192.1:328626-335748 GCF_000696795.3 Halyomorpha halys | reverse complement strand
TTCAAGGATCCATACCAAGCGCTTGTTAACCATTCGTTCCATTATTTTCCAGAGGCAGCTTGTTAGAATATGGTGCGGTAACTGTTTGTTTGGCGCTTGTCTTTGCCTACTTTTAGGATTGGAACTACTACTGATTGTTGCCAGGCATGAGAGAGTCATTTTAAGATATTGGGATTGTATTTAGAGGATAAAAAATTGGAATCCATTTTCCATTTTGAAGAGAGGTAGTTGTAGTCTGTTAGTCAGTGTATTGTAATGAGTTTTGTCCAAGGGATATCTTTTTCTGTGCCACCTCGCTCTTCCCCGGGGTTTTTCTGTTATTAATGCTTATATGTGATGAGGTAAGTTGTTTTCACTAAAACTTTTTATGTTCATTGGTGAAGTATTGTTAGTGATAGTAGTTGCTATCGATCTAGAAAGTATTTCGATAGCAGAGTCGATCTGTTCTTTTGTTTTTAGTGGAATTTTTAAGTCAAGTACGTCCCAGTAACCATTGAAGGGGGAGAGGGTCTATAACTTCAATAGGATTTGAATGGATGTGAAGTAGAATCGGGCTATGATCTGAAGAGAGGTCATCTAAAGATTGAATAAGTTGATAAAAGTTAGTTTTAAGTAAGTAAGAATCCATCTTGATCCAGTGTCGGAAAATCGAATTTTTTAGGTATGGCATGTCCGGACTACTGCTATCAAAAGTTGAGTCTGAAAATTTATTTTCTTCATTAGCCTATATCACGAAAACTAAATAAGTGATTTAAAAAATAAAACATTTTTTGAAGTTTTGAACATATATTTTTCTTATCCACCCCTACCTCACATGGATACGCTTTACCCTGCACAGTGTATAAACATAGGATGCATTTCACACCCCTTTTCATCCCTTAGACTACGCCACTGTAAGTCGATCGCGACACAATTTTAAGATAAAAAATTTGATCTTATATACTGAAAAGATGGCCACCCCATATCTTGATGGAGTCCTAGGTAGCGGATCCGTTCTACAACGATAAGTAAAATCTTATTAACGAATACTGTAGGGCAGAAAGTCATATGCTTATAACGATGGGTAAAAGGTGATAGGATGGGATTTGTTTTAATTATTCAGTTTTTAAAACAATGTTAAAGTGATGTGAGATTGGATTCTGGGGATAAATATGGGTCATTATTATGGGTCACTGATAACACAAATGCTTCATCGTCATACGTAGTCACGACTGTATAGGGATGGGAAGATGTCGGTTGTATAAATTGAGGTTAATAGGAACATCCCCCATTGTAGTCTAAAAAAAAACTAGAAGGTACCGGTGATTGGCTTCAACTCCACTGCCACGCTCCCTGAGTTCATTATCAGGTCCGTATCCTTTAGGCTTCACCATTCCTGGTAGCTTACTCCTTCCATTATACTCCTTACTCAAAGATTATTGTAGGTCATTCCTTTCATTTTCATACTATTTGTATAATAATTACTGTGTATATTCTATAACTTCAAGTGCTTTATAATATTTGTAAGCTGTTTTTCCTTATCAAAAACTTTACTGTTATGTGCTGAATATTTCAGATCTCCCGTTTTAAATCTACCACTTTTCAGTTGATCGGCACATTTAATTAAAAAAGACGTGGAATATGACATGAAAACCCTGAAATTATGACATAACTTTTTACATTTCAAATTATTTGACTATTATTTTTGTTTTATATTAGTAAATAAAAAAGGTAAATAATTTTGGAATGATTGATTATACCATGGCTTAAAATAATGGTTGAGGATAATATCAAGTCCGAGAATTATCATGGGATGACTTGTGCCTTGGGCACCAAGTCTCGAATATTCATATGTCATATTCAACAGCAAAACTTACATTCTCTACAACTGAAAATTTTACACTAACCATAAAAAACTTCTTATTTCAATAATACAAGGTTTTATTATCAACAATTTAAAATTTAAATGTTAATTATGAAGAAAAGGTATAAAAAATAATGTTTGAAATTAAAGGATTTATGAATAATTACAACAATTAAAGCAGAAAATTAATCTTTATTGTTATAAATTAAAACTAGTGCGAATACAAGAGAATAATATTCTTTAACTGAATATAAAAGGACCAGGCGTCTTCATCTTCACATTACCTGAAACAAAAAAATAGTTTTCTTCAATAGTTAATTTTTTTTTTTTATCACAATATATTAATTAGAAAAGAATACGCAAAAAAAATGTTTATTTAAAAAGCATTAACCTTCACTGTAGAAAGCAAAAGTAGTTTAAGTCGTTCCGATCTCATGAAAACTTCAATCTCGCAATAAATAAATAATTAATCACTGAGTATGTAACTTCAGATACATTTGAATAATTCTATAATCTTTGGGATAAATAGTTTAGACAAAGAAAGTTATATTTTATTCCTTACCAAAACGTTTTGCGAATTCGCCCCAAAGCTTCGAGCATTTCAGAACTCCCGTTTTGACTAACCATTTTTGAATATAATGGCTCATTTAATTAAAATATTCGTGGAATGACTCTAAACGTGGGATAAGCTGTAAAATATTATACAACAAAAGTTTTTCAATTAATCATTTAATTATATAGCAATTAGAAAACAAAAAAAGTATATAGAGATCATTATAACGAGTCTTAAAAAAAAATTTTAAATTGGCTGTTAGTAATTTCAGATTCCGAGGAATATTATGTGGTGACTTGTGACTTAGATGCCAAGTCTCAAATAACTCTGTCTTTCCTTGCAACTATTAATATGAGGGACAATACTAGACAGGAACGAAACAAAGTTACGAAAGGCTGCTCAACAATGTTGATTTTCTTATACACTGCTAGCTGATCATTCAGATAGACAATATTGAAACGGATGAGAATTAGTTGAGGCTTTAGTTTATTAGTTAAATTAGTTGAATTTGTGCTCCCCTCTTTATGACTCGTAGACATGCCGAGTCAAGGTCTAATACGGATGGTTATGTAGGATTCCCAGTGAGTCCAGAATAATGGTTCCCACCATGCTCTGAAACTGGTTCCTCTCAACACCCAGCCCCTCCAAAAAATTACTTGTACCAGGCATAATTCATCTGGTTCCGAACCGAAGCCCTTTTACTGCAAATCGTCTTTCGCCAAATTCCTCTGTATACTTTTCCTGTAATTAAGGAATACAAGAATAAATATCTTATTTTTTTGTCCTTATGTTGACACTCTGGTCTTAATCATTCGTTTCGAATCTTATTGTGGAATTTACAATTAATGTTTCCTTTTTAGTTATACCAATCGCTAGAATGTCTACAAAGCTTGCAGAGCCATCTGTATCTACGGAATTCACTTCTTGGAAATATAAATATTTTTTCTTCTCCAAAAACGTTAATTCTTCCCTCAATATTACTTTCCCTAATCTTTGAAAAAAAATTATGTTATAGGAGATGCATAGTTTTCTAATTATTCGATAAAAATACTAATGTAAAGTAATAGAATTTCCATATTAAGCGTTAATATATAAGCATTAATAATATTGTATGCTGCAATTGCAGGTCCAATTTATTTCTTTTTTTTAGTTATTTTGATTATCTTTGAATTTTCAATGTATAATTTTTGAGTTATGGTGGAATAAATTTGTTTTTTAATCATTTTTTTCATACAAAAACACATTTAACGACTTTAGAAAAGAAAGTTTCATCAAAAACATTAAAGTCGTTTACCACTAAAGTATGCAAAAAAATATGTTTTTTTCGGTATTTTGTCGACATCCAAAACTCCACTAAATGCATAAAAAACATGTAACGGTTCACCTGATCAAGTGATGATATTTCATGTAATTCTGATTTTTTTTTTATTTAAGGCTTTTGGACAGTGGTTCAAATACACTCAATATTATTCTTCTATCTTCACCAATCGCTGAAATTTGGAAAGCTCTAATCAGACGACAATTCAAAACAAAATGACACATGATGACCAGTCACAGGGATCATCGCCGTGTTACATATGGCTTTGGGCTGATAAAAAACAAGACAAGTCATGTCGGAAAAATGTTGTGAGTATACTTTCTCTTCTTTAGATTTTATCTATTAAGGAAAAAAAGCGAATTTTTATTATCTGGATTCAAAAGTTCACGATTGAGTATATTGAATGCACGGTAAAATGCATTGTAAACTGTACATTAATAAACTACTTGTTCTTATAATGTTTACCATACCTTATTTTTCAAGCACTTCACAAACTCGTAAGCTGTTTCACATTTATTAGCCTTAGCTGAAAATGTTTTTCAAATATGTTAATATTTTGAAGGAATTATTTATCAAATGATATAGTAATTTGTCTAAAGTATGCATAATGATATGTACCAGATGCATCGCATTCGTCAATTGCCTTATGATACTTCTTCTTTAACTCATCGTCTTTAATTATTTCCTCAGGTATTGCCTTTTCCTTCTCTCTGTCAATGCTTCCATCTGCTTTAAACTAATTAAATGATGGAAGCATGAAAATTTATTCAATTTTGTCCTAAATATTATGTACATAAATAACATTTAAAAAAATAAAAATGATTCTTACCACTCCCTTTTTATCTAATGCACAAGCCAACGCACACTGTAAGAAAAAGAGGGTAAATTATTAATTAAAAAATGACTGTTTGTTAATTAATTTACAGGATGTTTCAGGGTTGTTACCTAACAAAAAAAATTAAATTAACTAGTTTACCCCCTGTGAGAACTCTCACATTAGATATGTTTCTTTTGTTTTTTTGAGACGTAAAAATTGCAAAACGGTTGAGCCATTCGCTCAAAAAAGTTAGTTATTCAGAAACGGACAAACAAAACATATTTAGTACAATACAGAAATTTAACAACTGAAATTAGGATTTTTCACTTGTTCAAGAAACTCCTTTTCTTTTGACATCTCATTCCTCATATGTCCATTCATGCTTTGCTTAGGAGATATTCACTAATGAACATTATCACTATTATGAATTATTTTCGTTATAATAAATAAATTAATATGTTGTCAGAAATGTGTATTAATGTTTACGTTTCATTAACAAAGTTGTTGGAACATATATTAATTTATTTACTATATCATTTATCATATTACTTTATAATATAATATAATATTATTATTTTATTTAGTTTAAAAAGTAATTTATGAAACAGTTTGGATAAAAATTCAGGAAGATAAACTCCGGTGAGAGCCTTCAAGCTAAAATATGTTTAACCTACCTTGGCTTCTTTGGGAAAGGCAGGATCATTATAGTCTGAAACATAAAATAAATACTTGAAAACGATTTATAAAGTTTTGTATTTTTTTAAACAGGAAAGGTTGATATAATTCAAAATTCTTATTACATCTGCTTCAGAGTTAATAAAAAAATATTTTTATAATGGTACTTACGTAACGTTTCAATGTCTCCATCGAATCCAATTTCTTTATTACAAGCTTCTTTAATCTCATCAAATTTCTGTGATAAGACCTAGATAAAAAAAAATAACTTAAATTTGAACGTTGTAGGTAAATAAGCATGTTCATGATACAAACACCTAACGAAGAAATGAAAATTCCGTATCTAAAAAGGAAGTACCATGACAAAGGTTATAGATTGCGTATTATGTTTTTTTTTCAGTATTTTTATTTATCCGGGTAAATTTAAAGCAGAAAATAGATACACATTTTAACTTTCTACTTTGGAGCAAAAAAAAACGTTTTATGAGATTGGAAGACAGGAGAATTGTTTTCATTCCCCACCTTTTATTTTGTAATTTTCTTCAAAGTAGTCTCTCAAACTACCTCTTATTTTGAAATAAGAAAACTCTCAATTAATTTTAGCAGCTGTTTCAAGTTAATTTCAGCCTATTTATTTCAATGGCATGACCTTTATTGGTCAAATTCAAAATTTACATTTTTTTCACCGTGGACACTTTCCAGTGCCAGAAACAAAAACAAAAAAATTGTAAGGTTCTATAAAAGGAGAATTTCTTATTCTTATTTTAGGATTTGTTACTTTCTTAAAACATTTTTGGTACAGATCGTTAGAGTTTCATTAAAATTAAAAAAAAAAAAATACAATCTTAAATTGAGAAATCATTGCAATAATTCTAAAAGAGTTAAATCCACAGTTCACGCAAATAAAAATGTTAATGATTAACAAAATTTAAAAAAAAAATATTGGTGTGTGCTTATGTACTAACACAACAACTAAAAAAGTTCCAGTGCTAAAACTCTAAAAATAATTCTTCAGGAAGTAAAGTCAATAAAAACAAATTACGTATAAGTCGCTACATAGCATTAATTTTCATACCACAAGAATCATTACTTTCCATAGTTGATACTAAAACAAGGAAAATTATTTTGTCTTAAAAATTAAAAAAAAAAACAAAAAAAAAAAACGGATAAGAGAACCATGATGGCACCATTGGCAGCAGGAGAACTAATAGCTTTAATAAAATGTCAGTAAGGAACACTGAGTACTGAATTTCCGGTTGCCATATTCTCATCCCACCTTACACTATCTAACCTAATCGAAGGTTCTGATTTTCTGGTATTGGAACAAGAATGTCTACCCTCTACCTACGAGCTACACCATTTCCAAATTTATATATAGGACTTATTAATTGATTTCTTTGTTTGTTTTTTTTACATGAAAGGAACAAAAAATAGCAAGCTGGCAAATATTTTATTCCACACATTTTCCTGGATTCATAAATATGTTTAATTTTGTAGACTATATTATAAAAAGAAATTTGTATCTTTAACTTGCTTCCAAGGATAATTCTAATCGCTTAAAATTGTAATTTATATTAATTTGATTTTTTTAAGAAGAGCAACTAGTTCTGATGAAAACGCTTAAAATATATCATTTCATCATTTTTTGTTAAGTAAATTAAATTTTGTATCATGGATGTACATTAATTTTATCTATTAAATAAATCAATTTTATATCCAAATCCGTCTCAACACTTTATTTATTCATTAGTCCAACGTTTCGGCCTTTCTAGCCATCTTCAGGGACATGTTCAATACACAAATCCTTCTCACATTAATTTATAATTTCTATTTGCAGGCTATTCTGCCCAGGTCATTTTCTTTATTTAAAGTTCAAACCTCTTTATTTAAAATTTAAAACCATTAACATTTATTTT
>NW_027115192.1:325601-328310 GCF_000696795.3 Halyomorpha halys | reverse complement strand
GATTTGGATATACAATTGATTTATTTAATAAATATTAAAAATTTTTGAAATAATATAATTAAAATTAATTTTGTCTTCTTATACAAAATATTTCCGATATGCCAATACCTATATATTTTTTAAATTACGACACGGATGCTTATTGAAACTTTAAGTAAATTTAGAGGTTTATTTATTCAATCTGATATATAGAAAAAAAATTTAAATCATACGCAAAAATATGTGGTCGCTAATTTCTGAAAGTCGCCCTTTCATAAATGTTACCTTTATTTTCAAAATATATATTAATTTCAAAATATACATTTTTTCTAAAAGACATACTAAATATATCTGAGGGTAAGTAATAATCTGACCTGAAAGAAAACATTTTTAAATTCATTTATAAAATACCCATTTTAGAAAATAGTTAATTTAATAATTATTTGTTTGAAAATTGGTGATATTCAAAATTGACAAATGTTTATGAAAAATAACTCAGTTCAATTTCATATTGAATAAATAGTTGGATGCATCTTGAACTTACAGAATGCGTTGTTAGCAGTACAGCAAAGAAAACTAATTGAGAACAGTACATTTTGACAACAGCAATGCTTGATATGTTCGACTTCAGTTGAGGATTGAACTGATGGAACAAGCTTTGGATTCAACTATATATGAATCTAAGCTGAGGATGTAAATCATTAAAATGGGGTTTTCACACAATGCCTAATCACATCAATTGACCTCAGTGATGAAGTGACATTAAAAGAACGAAAAAAATTAACAATACAATAATTGTGTAATTTTCTATCACATAATTTTTAACTTAGAACATCCTTTCCTAATAGATTTTCCACAGTATCCTTCTTTGCTTTCAGCTACCTATATGTGAAATATATGGGGAAAAAATTTCGAATTCCAGTTTTCGACGGATATTCATATTTAAGTTTTAAGGTACCCATAGTCCAAATAACCAAGTATTGCAAAATTGTCTGTGTGTTTGGTCAGCCTAGAAACTGTAACGAAAAGTCTTACAAAACTGAAACTACATTTTTAGCTGGGTATATGTCTGGAATTATACCAACTGTGAAATGGATTTAAAAATCTTTTTTAAGGTTTTTGGGTTCAAGATATGAATTTGTAAGTTTCACTAAGGAATTTATTCGTCAGCAACTTATTAAAGAGAATTTCTTATACCGTAAATAAATTTTTTCCTGGAAAAAATTACTATAGATGGTATAAATAAGTTATTTTTAACATATTACTGAAAAAAAAATTGTCCAATAACCACCTTATTAGTTTATTTATGAACTAATATACAAATTTTATTTTTATTATTCAAGAACTTATTTATAAAACAGTTGGTATAACAAATTATTTTTATAAAGATAATGAAAGAAATTACTTTTAAAATACCTTAAAAATTATTAAAATTAAGAAGTTAATTAAATAAGCAATAAATAAATAACATTTTAAATAAGAACCATTATAATAGTTCAAATATCACATAACTTTCTTATTTATAATTTCTTGAGGTTATCGATAAATAAAGAATTAATTTTCTTTATGTTTTAGCTTTGTAATATTGAAAAATGACGATTTTTTTATTCTAACTAACATCACGCGCTGCAAATTAAGCTTAAAAATTCATCATATTAACAAATCGTATAATAAGATTTCCACATCAAATTGAAAAGAAATGAGTTTGGTCGGATTCAGGATATAAGTGGATAAGTTACATTAATGAAATATTTATTTTTCAGAACTATTTTTATACTAATTTCTTATATATAAAAAATTAGAATTATTTACCACTGTAAGTAAATTTATTCTTAAAAATGTTACTATACAATAAGTAAATTATGAGCTAATAAAAACAAAAGTTGCATATTACTTTATAATTAAACCAATAAGGTTGGATGGTTTTAAAAATATTTTCTAAGGTATTTATATATTTACACTAAGGAAATATTTATTTTTTCAGCATTAATTAAAAAAAAAATCTTATACCCACAATAAGTAAATTTTACTGAAAAATATTCTTTATATTGCTACAAAAAGAAAAATTACTTATGTATTTATACTTTGAACCCAATTATGTTTTTAAAAAATGCTAATCTAACTTTCTAGATTGATTATAAATTAATATATAAATTTTATTTTTATTAGCTTAGAACTTTATTTTAATAATTGATACGATTTTATTATCTATTTTTTTTTTTTAAACTGATTTATTTGATTTCATTTATTACGTATTTATTTACTCATATATTTGTTTTTTAACTAATTATATATTATTTTATTACTTATATTACGTTAGTTTATTAATTATTTATTCTATGAGTTATTAATTTATTATATAATTTATTTTATTAACGGTATATTTTATTTTATTAATGATATACTTTAGTTTATTGATTTTATATTTTATTTACTAATTCTGTATTTAAGTACTTATTTATCTAATCACTTATCCTATTAATTATTTATTTTATCCCTTATATTATTTCACCACTTGTTAATTTTCTTTCCCAAACACTTTATTTTATTACTTATTTTCTATTATTTCAATTATTATTTTATTACTCCTTTATATTATTTAATTTTTAGTTCAGTTTATTTTAATAATTATGTACTTTATTTATTAATCTTAAAATATAAATCCAGGAAAAAAAAGAAATCGTGGAAATGTACTAAAGAGAAGGTAAAACACGCCCACCTTAAAACGCG
>NW_027115192.1:318436-325551 GCF_000696795.3 Halyomorpha halys | reverse complement strand
ATTATATGTAATAAATATGAAAATAATGAAATTATATTACTTAAATAATTAATTTAGTTACATATATATTTATTTCCTATTTTCATATTCTGTTTTAACTATTATTTATTCTTAGTGTATAGTTGACCGTATGTAGTAGATTGTAGGAAGATAGTCCGGGTGGCGATTAGTAAAGGTATCAAAATAGTAAAAGATAATTATTTCTTATTAACCAACGGTTTGCCCCACTTTGCAGGGCATCGTCAGGGCTGGCAGATTGAAACAAAGAACTGGCCAGATGTCATATTTGTTTCTCCACGCCTGCCAGTCTTGTGCTATTGTTTCTCGATTGGCTGCATGCAGCTTTTTCGCATCATTATTGATTCTGCCTATCGATTTAGTTTTAGGCCTCTTACTAACTACTTTAGCTTAGGGAACTGCAGTTAGGGAGCTTATACCGTTCCACTATAATAAACGGTAAAATGAAACCAAAGGCAGTGCCTCCTCCTGGCTGGTTTGGAGCTCTGCCATTCATTACTTCTTATTATTCATACCTTTCATCCTGACATCAGAAAAGCTTTAATATCAACCCAATATGGAAGTAATATCTAAATTATACTTACGATTTGATGATAATTTCCTCACTACTGAAGAGAGGGATGTTTGTACTCATAGAGAACAGTACATAATTACAAGAAACAATCTCATACTAAAAATAGTTTTATATTTTATTACTTTCTATTTATAAATATCTACGTTTTTAAATGGTCCGAAACTAAAATTGAACTCCTATTTCATTTTGGCTCCAGCTAATCTTTTACAAATCTCTATTATATAATGTCAGTTTTGTCTCACGAAAATCTTCAATATCTCCTAGGATTCTCAATTGGTTACCTTCAAACTTTTAGGTTATCAAAAGGCCGTAAAGAAACAGAGAATGGCTTAAATCAGCCCCTATTAGATCAATATGGATCTGAGGTATAACACAATCTACTTATGTTCGTTTAAATATACTTGAGAAACTGTTAACTTCCTTCAAATCAAACTAACCTATAATTTAATGTTATCATCAGAAAATTAATAAACTCCATCTTCCTAACAGTCCCAAAACATTCGAATTTAGTTTAAGTTGTAATGATTAATAAATGTTTCTAGTTAAATTTAACAGCATCTTATTGCGAATTTTATTTCCTGTATATGGTAGCAGTGTGGCTTCAAAATGGACTTACCAAAGCGCTGTAAGCATACCAAACAAATATTGTTATATTTAAATAATAAATATTTGTGCAAGAAAATTCTAACTAGCAGCATGATATCAAATAAAACGGATATATTTCATTAATAAACAACAATAAGTAATGAAAGATAAATTCTTTAATAAAAAAGGTACAAAAAAATTAAAATAAAATATTTCTTAAAAGGCTCTAATTACTAAACAATTAAGCATTACTAAAGTTAACCAAAAACTTGTTTATTTATTGCGCTTCGAACTTGTGATCTCCGACTGTCGCAGGGCGCAAGCCATCGAGTGAGGACCGTTTCGACTTCCATGAGCAGTTAATATGGCAAATTGTGCCACTAAGGGCTAATTAATAATAAAAGAGGATTGAGCCCACGTCAACTGTTTGTGCAATGCTGCAAGTGGCGGCCGATCTGCACTAACACTGACTGTTTCTTACTAATTGCGGGGACTTGATCCTCAGCATCAATTATGTGTAAAAATTAACCATTGTTGAAACTAATAGAAATAGAAATAAAACTGCCATGGATATAACCTTTATTCATGAATGAACCATTGATAAATAAATATTATATCCATGATAATTTTAGCTATTAGTTACATCAACTATAGTTAATTTTTGCGAATCTGTGCCTAGTATAATAAGCCATAATGCCTGTACTGTATACGGACTTTATTTATATTTTATTTAAAAGCACTAAGCTTCTTCATATGGACAAGACCATAAAGTGGATAGATAAATAATGGATTAATAGAAAGTATTAAAGGATTTTATGAATAGCTAAGAGGCTGGAATTCGGAAAAAGCCGAGACCGGCCGATCTATCCCGATCACTTACACAACTTCATTATCATTTGTTAAGCAGTTGTATTCTTGGCAGGAACAAAATAAATATTCGTTATTACTAAATCGAAAAACCTTAAAGGTCCTAATATTCATGGCTACAGGAAAATAAAAGTTTTTATTAAAAAAAATGATGTCCGAAAATCCGTTCTTTTGTTTAGGGCTTAAAGGTGGAAATTTTAAGTACCTTTAATTTATTTTATTTTTTTAAAAAAGTAACATGTTTCATTTTTGTTAGTAATAATAAATGGATTCATATAAAATTATAAATGTTTTGATGATTAAGAATTTTATTATTTCAAAGGTTGTCATTTCAATAGTCAGATTTGACTTATTCACTTATTTATATATGAAGCATATTTATATTCTGAATTATATATAAATAGATGTTTCAAGACATACAAGACTAATTTCATCTCAAAGTAGGGCAGTATGTATAAGTTGTTTGCACACCATACAAGATTTTGCTATGACATATCGCTGCTTTTCTTGAATAGTGGTATATCTAACGAAACAAAGTTCTTTCATTTATTTAATGTTTGAGGAATTGCATATATTGTACCGTGGAAAAGAGTTAGTTAGTAACAACTCTACCAGCTTTAGGAAAGTCTGTAGGACGCCCTCAGCAAATAAAGTAAGCGGAATCTATTAAGTAAATCTATATAAAGTAATCTCAGGTCAAATTTTAAAAAAAATATTTTTTTTTTGTCAGATGTGCCGTTAATCAAGCAAAGCAGAGATATGGTTTTTATTTCAAATAAACAAAATTATGGGTACATTAAAGAAAAATATTTTGAAAATTCAGAAGAAAAGAAAACTAAACATCAAAATTTTCCACGATCTCGATACTTTTCCCTTACTATTTATTCCATATATGTGGGTAAATGAAAGGAAAAATATAGGAATCTAAACCGATCGAATAGTTAAAGAAGTAATGGAGAAATTAATTTTTTTTTTTTATTTTTAGTTATAATATTTGAAATACTAAATTCTTCTTTATTCCCCAATCATTGCATAAATGATTGCAACTATATGTGCAAATATATTTTCTACATTGAGAAGGCTATGGCCTTGTCCTAAGCCTATGGGTCATATGATTTTTATTTTGATGTAGCTTCAGCCTGCAACAACAAATTTTATGTCATTACAAATGACAATGATAAAAACGAGCAGAAAATAACAGTGATATTATAATGGTAAAAAAATATTAATCTATAGACTACTGCCTAATGTTTATTTTTTTTATTGAAATTTACAACTGTATAAAATAAATACAACGAGAATGTTCAGAGCATATGATAATCTTGGGAAGGAAACACCCAATGGTGGGTGGTACTTGCTTTAAATGTGGTATCATTGCTTTAAATTGGAAGATTCCGTTGTAATCTTCTTTTCTGACGCCTCGAGTAAGAAATTCAAATCAGGGATTGTTAAGGATGAGAGATAAAGAACTAATGGATTATGGTGGGTAAGTTGGAATGAATGGATGTATATATAATTCGGGTCAAATCTGCAACGAATGGTATGTTGAGGTCTTTATGGATGAATTTATTAGTGACTTATTAAGGACCATAAAGGATTTTGGATTGTAAGGATTGGATTCGGGGGAATTTGATAGTTTGGTGGAGCCCCAAAGCTCAATTCCGTATATCCAAATTGGTCTGATTATTATAGTGTATAAGAATTTTTTATAGTAAATGGGAAGTTTAGAGCGTTTGTCAAGTAGGTGTTGTAGCAATCGGAATCTACGAGCTGTTTCTTGTCATTTCAGTCTAGTATGGAGATTTTAAGTATCTTGTCAAAATGGAGTCCTAAGTAGCGAATCTATTCCACAGGCCTTAATGGGTATTTAAAAAGGTGCTGTTGGACAGGAGAGTAGAGGTTTACGACTGAGAGTAAAGTTGATCTGATAGGATTTATTTTTGTTGAATGTTAAAATGGTTAAGGCTTATACTCAACTCAAGAATGATCTGAGACAACGTATACAACTGAAGGGCCTGGTTCATTCAAGGTTAAACCACTTAACCTCCCTCTGATAAAAATAATACAAGATTGAATATTTACAAGTACTTGGGAAAACCCAGATGGATCTAAACAATATACAAGATACCTAAACATTTTTTTTTTGAGATTAAGAACTAATGGGTTAGAATGGATAAGGAGTTTGGAATGTAAAGATGCATGTCTGTTTTGGGCAAATTCTACAACGAATGGAATGTTAAGATCTTTGTGGATGAGTTTATTTGTAACGTAATAAGGAGCATCGAAGATTTTATGTAGGATTTTGGATTGTAAGGATTGGATGCGGGAGTAATTTGATGGTTTGGTGGAGCCCCAGAGCTCAATTCCATATGTCCAAATTAGTCTGATTATCATAGTATATGATAAGTTTTTGTAGTGAATGTGAAGTTTAGAGCGTTTGTCAATTAGGTGCTGTAGCAATCGGGATTTACGAGCAGTTTTTTGTTGTTTCAATCTTGTATGTGGATTCTAAGTAAGTCTCTTGTAAAGGTGAGTCCTAAGTATCGAATCGGTTGAACAGGCGTTAGTGGAGTATTTAGTTGACCATTCTTCAATGGATGTTATGTGTGTCTGTAGAGTTTGTGATGTATTAGTAGGATCGTTGTTTACAGCCAGTATACATGTATCATCAGCGTATGTTATTAGGACTATGTTAAGGTGGGTTGGGATGTCAGCTGTATAAACCGTATAAAGAATGGGACCTAAGATACTACCTTGAGGAACACCGGCGGACTGAGTAAAGAAAAATGAGTAGGCTAGGTTATGATTTACTTTAAAGGTTTTATCAGAGTAGTAGGAGTGGATTAAAAGGAAATATATAGGGGGAGGGGGAAATTGACGAAGTTTATAGAGCAGTCCTGGATGCCTGACTCGATCAAAAACTAATTTAATTTTAATCCTAAAAACGATGGTCGTCACGTAGTATTAATTTTCTATCTATTTCATCAAAAGGGCTTTGAAATTTAGTAATATTTTATTACAATATTGATTGCTAAAATATTCAACAAACTACTTTATTAAAAATTTAACGGATGAAAACTGACAATTGATTCTTAAACTCACAGAATGTGCTGTAAGGACAACTAATAATTAAACTTTAGCAATAACAGATGTTAGTTTTCAGAGACTGTAGAAATGGATGTCACTGGCCCAACAAGTTTTGGCTTCAGCTATGTATTGCTCTGTACTGAGGATATTAATCATTTCTACATTTTTACAATGCTGATATATAATAGTCGACCTCAATAATGAATTGAAATGTAAAAAAAAAAAAAAAAAACATAATTACTACCTAATTTCTCATGTCAATTAGTAATTTGGTGCATCCTTGCGTAACAGATTCGTCCTTCAACCTTCAGCACTTAATTGTTAATTTTATAAGGTAACAATGAATACTTTCAAAAAGTGGAACATTGAGAACTCCACATTTACCATTAAATTTTTGAACCTCATTCCCGTGATGGAGATAATTTATATTTTAATTACTTATACTTCACAATGGTTTATGAGGGTTAAAAATCTAATCATGTGATGGAACTGAAGTACCTAAGTTCTGCAGCTAGTAGCTCAAAAAATTAATCTTTTTAAGCTTTAAAACACACACACACACAATTTTGTGTGTATATATATATAAAATACGTCTCCTTGCGAATATAGAGCCCAGTTCCTGCCCATGAATACCCATGACAATCCATTTATATATGATCATTGTTGCTGTGTATTTGAGGTCCCCCCCACAAGACTGAGGCCGTTCAAGGCTAGCGCCACGCTATTTTCTAGGTACTCCTAGTGAGGAGTCAATCATATTCAATCCTCTACCTAAATTTAAGCCCAGGTAGGTGGCCACCTCGCTTGGAAGTATTATTGTATATCCCATAATTAGATATACGGGATTGGCTCTTTCCCTTTTATCTTTTAGCAGCATAGCATAAGTTTTAGCAAAGGCTATCTTTTTTTTAAAAATAATTTTTATTTGTTGAAAGATATTACAACCTGCCACACAGTTGTGGGCAATTGGCGATAATGATGAACGATCACATTCACACTAAGACAAAATAAAATAAAAAAAAAAAACAATAATAATAATAATAAAAAAATCTCTTAAAATATATAAAAACAGAAGAATAAACAAAATGAACATAATCAAACTATGTGTTTGAAAAAAAATTAAACAAAATAACATAATGATAAAATAATATAATCTCTAATCATATTTAGACTCTTATATACAATATTTACACAATCGACCTGAGGATCCCTGAGCCCACTCCCCCGTGTGAGGGGTAGAGCAGAGCTCAAGAGATCCCAGCGCATCCCTCTCGCCGCATCACTGGAAGTGAGCCAGTGGAGGCTGAGCAAGTGCGCTAAACGGTGGCTATCTTTAATCTCTTTCTTTTACACCGTACAATTATGAGGTTGGCCCACCGTTCCGCTTCTGGCTTTCAGCCGGCTCTACTGTTTGAGGATACTACTGCAGCCAATTGATCCCAACAGTGATTGCAAAGAACCGCTCCTCCTGCGACACCAGCAGCAACTCGTCCAAGACAAACTGTCATACAGCAGGACAACAAACTGATCCTTGTGAGCATTCCCTCTCCATACAAATGAAGTACATTGGTTTTCCCTCACATCATAGGATATTGGTTATTAGAAAAATACCCTGTTTTCGGTCATTTTTTGCTCGTAACCATTTATTCAATACTACAATGTTGAAGAATCAATATTGAAAATTCTAAAAATAATTTTATAGATTTATCTTTTTAACTAAAAGACTCATATTAGGTTAAGTGAAATAATATCGGTCCTGAAACTGTCACAGCCATCATTTCAGTTTAAAATAAAAATACTATCTTTTTAAAACACTTTTGATCTCTTTTCTCTCAACTTTATTGTTTTTTAACATCCGATGTTTCGACCTCTCAGGTCATTCTCAAGGATTCCTACAAACAGCTCCTTTTAATTACTTTTATAACAAATTTCCTTCACTTACATACTGATTTCTTTGGTCTTACCTTATTCTTTCTTCATTCCT
>NW_027115192.1:316499-317881 GCF_000696795.3 Halyomorpha halys | reverse complement strand
AGAATAAGGTAAGACCAAAGAAATCAGTATGTAAGTGAAGGAAATTTGTTATAAAAGTAATTAAAAGGAGCTGTTTGTAGGAATCCTTGAGAATGACCTGAGAGGTCGAAACGTCGGATGTTAAAAAACAATAAAGTTGAGAGAAAAGAGATCAAAAGTGTTTTAAAAAGAAACTAAACCACTCTCAAACAACTATATAAATAAAAAATAATTCTAATAAAAATACTATTTTGCGATATGATACTATCACATCACGGAATAAGATCATTTTTGCTATTAAAAATGTAAAAAGTATTAACCAAATATAAGTTAACGCAATGAGACTGGACTGTAAAGTTAACAAAAATAATTTAAATAGGACATGAGGTGAGAAGGTACACCTCGGCATTAGGTGTACCAGGTAATATACGAGCTTCCTAGGACTGAAGGAAGCTGCTAGCCCAACTTTTATACAACAGTAAACATTTTAAATTATTTATTAGGTTATTTTAGTTTTTTAATCATTTAAACTAATTAAAGTATCTTATAATAAGTCAGTATTCACACTCTTGGTTGACAGGGTTTGAATTTTCGAAGCTTGATTGTTGAAGCTTTATCTGGATTAAAATATAGGACCAACCCCCTTTTTAGCCACGTGCTTTTTAGCCTTTCTTCCTATTACCCCCCCCCCCTTACCAGCCAATCACTTAGTTACCCCCTCTAATTACCACTCTCAACATGAGCTGTCATTTTGTTTAAAGCATGAGTAATTTTGTTTTCTCTATACAAAGTTTATATATACATTCAGGTCCTATCCAGGTCCACGGACTAACTGTGTTCGGCAGGGCTTTTTAGACTTCCTAAGTTTTGTAATTTGTCATTATGTTAAAGTCATTTATTTTCCAACACATTGAAGAATCGTGTACCTACTTTATAGAGAGTGAATGTGCCCGAAGAGAGTCATGGAACTCTCATGGCTACCTGCTTTACGTTCACCACCGTTTTCTTCGTCTGAAATTTTCTGTAACCTATCCAGTTTTAGGCCAATAATTTACCTTCCTGCAATCTCAGACACTTAAGTTGCAGACACAGTTTGCCTCTGTTTCGTTTTTCTTTCGCTCACATATTTTTTCATGCAGCCTGAGGTACTTTTGTGTCTTTATGAGGGACTGTGCATCGTCGACAGTTATTGTTTTTCATTGTAGAGGGACTTAATGCATTGTTTCGGAATAACCATCTCAGTGATTACATTTTTGTGTAAACTTCCTAAAGTTTTTTTTTTTTTTTTTTTTAATAATTAATTTATTGATATTTACAACTGTATACACATATATACAACAAGTAAATTTGCTGTAGGTGACATAGTGACATGATAAAAACATGTGGAGAATCTACCCACTGAT
>NW_027115192.1:297566-315344 GCF_000696795.3 Halyomorpha halys | reverse complement strand
GATCTGGGATTATGTGATTGGAATCAAGGATAGGGTACAGGCGTCTTAAGATGAGTTTCTCAAGGATTTTGCCCATGATAGGTACCCAAAGTTTAAGTTTTCCTACACGTACCTGTAACCTTACTAATATTTACACTAACCATCTTCCAATGTATATACTTTCACCTACCATTTTGTTTTATATTTTCCAATATCTTTATGTTTAGTGTTTCTTGATATCTAAAACACAAAAAGCGTTCCGAAATTTGTCATTTTGAGGTCAAATATTTTTTTGTTATATCCTGTATAAATTCGAGTTTTCTTGTTATTCCGTTGGTAGTGAGAAAGCAAAATAAAAAAATATTTCCCTTTAAAAAAACAACATTTTCTTCAACTTCTGGAGAATAGTAGAGGTCTCCAAATTAATAAAAGAAGTCTTCAAATATAATAAAAAACTACTATCAAAACTCTTTGAAGTTATAATTATGTAATAAGATAGAGAAAAATATGATTTACACTCATTTATTAGTTAAAAAGTGATAAAAATGTTAGAACTAGTTGGTTTTTTTTATTCACGATATTTGCAACAACAAAAATATACTTTATTGGTAAATATACAATTACTATTAAAAATATTTTCACATTTAGAAGTCATTGGTTATATATTCTTATTTCGATGTACCAGCCTGCAACAAACAAATTTGAACATAAATTGTCAGTGACATTGATAATGATAAACAAAAAAAGAAAGAAAAAAACAGTAAGGATTTCACAAGTTTTGACAACATAAAAATAAAAAAAAAAAATAATAAACCTCCATTTTGGATTTAATTATGTTTAAAGTTCTTTAATGTTCACCTTACCTTAATATCCACGCATTTCAGGAACTCATAAGCTGTTTCACATTTATTTGCCTTAGCTGAAAATATTGCAAACAAATTATAATATGTCCATGTAATGATTTTTTAATGAAATAATAAATTTCTTTAAAAAATAGTACCTGATATATCGCATTCTTCAATTGCCTTCATGTAACTCTTCTTCATATCTTCATCTTTTACTAATTCCTCTACCAAAGGTTTCTGCTTTTCTCTATCAATGGAACCATCGGGCTTAAACTAATACATAAAAAATGAATTGAAAATTTGTCTTCCTGTTTAAAATAATAATTTTAATATTATTATTTATACGAATCTGTCATTATAAAGAGGTTGCACCAACAGACAGACACAAAATACAGACTACAATCAAATTTCCCTTCCCAAATAATCAAATTTCCTCAGCCCCCTCTTAAAATGCATTACTAGAATGCAGAAAAAGAACTTCTTTTCGACTTCTGACTGTTTTCTTATTATTTTACCATTATCTATTGTCTTTATTAATTAATGTTTTTATTTTTCTATCTTCTATGCGATACAACCCCTCACCTCCGTATTTAAAAATAGTACCATTCAAAAGGATATTTCATAAATAACAACAATCATTACAGGTAACCTTAAAATACCAAAGGTAGTAAAAGATACTACACAACACGATTTATTTCCTTTCTTTTTCACAATAAAGCACTCACTAATTCATTGTTTCTTTCTGTTTTAGAGAGATCAGAAAAAAAAAGAAAAGCAGAAAAAGAGGCTACCTTCAACCAACTTTCATCATGACTTCATCCCCCATGGGGCTTAGAACCATTTTAGGCATAGGTGACCATTTTAGTAACTATAATATATAATATGACAAAATTATTCTTACCAAATCTTGCTTCTCCAATGCACAAGCCGCCGCACACTGAAAAATCAGGAAATAAAAAATTATATAAAATAATTAACGATATTAATATAAAGAAAAGCTAAATTATTGCGTCAGAGAAAACTCAAGAATAACCCATCGCGTTCCAAGTTTGGTAATTGTCATATACTGAATAAATCAAATAGCTCTAAAAAAATTCCAAAAATGATATATTATTTTTTTTAAATAGTCACACGACATACATCTCGTAGTCAACTAAGACAAAATGGTGAATATGTTGTTAAAATCTTTGAATATGATCACTGTAGACGACCCCGGAATCAAATCCCCAGATTATACCTGTCTCACCAGCAATAATAATAATAAAATATGTTGCTGTAAAACAATAAATGTTGTTGAAAAATATAAATATTCAGGTGTTACAGTGAATAACACATTTTCTTTGGTTAAAATTCATTTCAAATGTATGAACTCTAATTTTCCTAAAAGAAGCCTTAATATTGGTGTACAAAACATCGTTTGAATCAATATCAAGATGTAGGATCGAATGTTATGGAGCCAGTGTTGACAGTCATTTATCAAAACTTGAAAAAAAAAATTATGGAACTCTGTGAACATAAGAAATCGTAAAAAATATAAAATCTCAAAATGGTTGCCACTCTACCACCTAAAATATTTTACATTTACAAAATTATTCTCAAATTTACAAATAAAAATTTATTTAACCTGTTCAAGAGATAATCATAGAATAGAAAATACATAGACAAACCTAAATACCAAATAGTTTTTTTTTCAATAGTTGTGAATTTAGGGGAAAAATGAATCGATAGACGGATATCTAAGGAAGGTATTGTGTTGGTGGATCTCATAACATAAATTAATTTGTAGGTGCGTTACCATGGTATATTGTTAACATTTCATGACGAAATATAAGTGTAAATATAAGTAATGAAGTCATTTCTAAAATTCTTGGCTACAAATCATTCAACAAGTAACCATTCATTTACTTTAATATGATTGACCAGATCCTTTTACTGCTTGGGAAATTCCGTAAGAAGCTGCGGAACCCATATTCATTCAGCAATGAAACTTATTTTTATAAATATATAGTTCTATATTAGTACCTTTGCTTTAGTCGGAAGAGCAGGATCATTAAAATCTGAAACATTAAATATTATTACATAGTACTATGAAACAAATTTATATATTTTTTTTCAGACTAAGTAAACATTATTATAAAAATAATTAACTTTTTTGTAACAAATAAATAATGCAATCAAGATCTGCAAACATGCAAGGAAATGACAACTTACTCAACTTATCAATATCGCCATCATATCCAGTCTCCTTGTTACACACTGCTTTAATTTCTTCGAAAGAGTCCAAAGACAATACCTCGAATTAAAAATTTAAATATGAAAAATGTAAATAAATAAATAGATAATATTATCAATTATTTCCATTATACATCATTAATTTATTTTATATTTTACGTAATACCAGCTGGCAATGATTCGTTGTCTCGGTTTTTCATGTTTTTATAAAGAAAATAACTATGTAATTATTTAACTTGAAGAAATACATTTTTTTGTGATTAGATAGTTAGAAATTAGATTGTTAAGAAATATTTTGTGGACTATATATAAAAAAATGATTTTAATTAAAATAATATTAATCGGCATACTGATGGTTAAATAAATATTTCCAGAACCCCAAGTCGAGTTCGGCTGAAAAATTTATTTCTTTAATCAACTAGTATATGATACATTCACCTTAGCCAATAATAAAAAAATTAGGGTGTAACTATCATTACCATTTTGCACATAGGCAAACACACCAAAAGAATTCGAAGGAAAAAAAATGATAAAATGTAAAATACTTGATAATAGAACTCGAATAAATTAATAATTAATATCAAATTAGCTATGAGCGCTTGGTTATTAATTTTTCTCGAATATTCTATCAAAATTGTGTGTAAAATATGATTATCCGTTCTAATGTTATTTTAAATTTAAAAAATATACTTTCCGAATAGAACTAATTTCCTATTAACTCCACACACAGGATTTTGCACTTTATTAGCATCCCAAAATAATTTCGATCAGTATATAATCCCTTAAAATAGCAACATTAGTAACAATTTAACACATAGAAACAGGTACTTGATTGTTCAACTCACAGAATGTGCGGCGAGCACAACTAATATTCCCGAAAGTGAGAAATGCATTTTAGCAAGAACTGATGTCACGATATGCTTGGCTTCCAGAACTGCCTGTACTAACTCAGCAGTCTTTCCTCCAGCTTTATATTACTCTGTGCTGAGGATGTTAATCATGTCTTCATTCGTACAAGGCAGAAATACAATAGTCGACCTTAATGATGAAGGGCTCATTAACAGAAAAAAGTATTATTATAGTATAATTTCCTTTGTCAATAAGTAATTTGGCACATTTTTGCGTAACAGATTCGTCCTTCATCCTTCAGAGCTTCATTGTTCAGTTTCTAAGTTAGTGTTAATGATTTCTCAGGTAACAGGGGATATTTCCCAAATGAATTATTTGAAAGAAGAATGTATTTATCATCATCTTCGACAGAAGGATTTTATAATTTTAAAAGGTTTTATTTATAATTTTTTCAAAAATCTCATTAAAATAGTTAGTGTATTGCTCTGTTTCTGCTAGCAGCTGTAGAACTTTAAAAAATATATATTTTTTGTAAATTTAACTTGGAAACGTTTTGTAAAAGGGTTTTCCCAAATGAAAAGTCCTCTAACCATTTCGTAATACTAGTGGACTCCTGAAGACGTGTTACCAACAACAATAGCGGTTTTGATTGCTATCTATATTTTTAAATCCAACTGCTCAACTAAACAAATTTGCATATTAAGTAGATGGAATGCGACAGATTGATACTGGGTCATATTTACACCGATCCAAAAATTTCCTCAGAAATATATGTGTTAGAAAAAATACGTTTATGCAAACAACCAAAATTAATGGAGGATATATTTATGAGACATTTAGGTACCAATTCAAAAATCTATTAAAGAGTCGTAAAAATTAACTATGTTTTATCTGGTGTTTTGGCTGTTACATGGATTTGACTACAGATAAAACACCAGTGCTGACGCGGATCTAAGCTTGTTCCTTGAGATCTAAAATATAAAATACGTGTAGAAATTTTAAATTCACAGAAGACACTTTTAGAATTCTTTGAATGAATACAAACCTTACCTTCCTCTGAGTGAAGCGGAGTGGCAGATTCTAGTCTTAACTCTCAAATGATTAAGGATAGGATCGAATTGGCCTGCGTGAAATGCATTTTTCAATGCTTAGAGATTTTCATTAGCCGACTTCAGATAACCTCCTCCAACATTATTAGTCTAAACATTACTATTCAAGCTATTCGCATTTTAAACCTATTTGTAATTATGTATGACAAATCTAAACTCGAGGTCAGTGTGACGCGCAATTACCATTATTGTGTACCCACAGTACAATGGTTGTTCTTATACTGTACGTATAATATCTGTACTATGACTTAAATTAGTTATTTAACGCTATTAATGGTTACACGAACATATTGGGGTCATTTTTATTATGTCCTCAGATGTGTTGAATATGAAAAAAAAATATTTTATGGGCGCGCGCATGCACAATAAATTTATGTTAACTTTTTTGGATTTCTAAACTATTGGGATACCTTAATATGTTTTTGAAGACGCTGAAAATAAATAAATAAATTGATTTTTAGATTGCGCGCTTGCCTATCGATTTATCACACGATTTTTAAAATATTAGAGTCATCTCATATGTCACAGGTGCTGAGAACGAAAATACAACCGATTTTATGATTGCGTGCTTTATATCAAATTTTCCGATTTCTAATATATTTGGGTCCCTTTATATGTTTATATTTCAAAGATGGTGAAAATAAAAATAAAATATAAAAGGTTGCGTGAGGATTGATTCATTTAAACTTATGTTATTTCTAATATATTATGACGCCTTTTAATGTTTTCGGTGATGTATGGATTTATTTCAACTTTTCTGATTCTAAAATATTTGGGTATATCTATATTTGTTCAGGTGTGAAGAAAATAAAAATACAATAGTATAACATAAATATAAATACCTATTTAGCATTTCTAAAGAATTTTTTTCTCGATAAATGTACCGACAATAGTACCATTAGGTAGATAAAGAAGGTGCGTACTAATTTGGAAGAGTCAATCTCTGGGGACCGGCCAATACCAAATTATGATAAGCCGATGGAAATATTCAGTACAGATTAATATAATCTACAAATCAGCCAGGTATCAATAACCATGCCAGCAATCGAAATATTCCGGAATCCTAGTTTCCAATATTATTAGGCATCTGGTTAGCACTAGTAGTGCAGCTAATTGCACCAGAAAAAACAAAGCTCAATGTTTTCCTACAGGTATCTCTATCTAGACAGTCGGTATCTGAAATTTTACTTCTCCTTAATTCCTTTCTCATTTTCCTCGTGTATCCTCCCATGTTTTTGTAGCTAGAACTTTTTTTAAAGATCTTCTTATTCAATATTTCCTCCTTCATCCTCTTCATGTGCCCATAGAACATCAGCCTGATTCTCATCTCGGTTTCCAGATCTTAGATTTTTCTGTAGATCTCTTCGTTAGATCTTAGCCTCTATTCTTCTTGTGTTTTCCTGGGCCCATAGATTTTTCTTAAGATCCTCGTTAGCAGCTTTTCCAAGTTGGGTAAGCATGCGGCCTCCACCCCAAATAAAATCACAGGCCTTATCATAACGTTGGAATGCCTTAACTTTGCATTGGAGGAGAGGTTCTTCAAATTGTAAATTTTAGCTATTTGAAAGGTTAAATTTTCTAATTTGGTGGTTGTCTTTCGGATGCTCTCTTTCTCAGAACATTAGTGACAAATTATTTCTCCCAAGTACTTAAATCTTCTGGTAACTTTTATTTTTTCATATTTAGTATTTACTATTTTTTTCTTGAAATTTACTTTACTTGTCATGCAGCTCTGTTTTTTCATATGATATTTGTAGGTCTGCTTTTTCTGTTATTATTTGTAGGGTATATATTTGACTAATAGCCTCATCCTCCGATTCTGCCAACAGTGCGAGATCGTCTGCAAATGCCAAACAACTCACTTTTACGTGATTGTTTTTGTTCACTAATATGGCTCCTGAGTTATTTGTTTTCCAAAATTCCTTCATGATTTTCCAGAGCTATGTTGAAAAGTTTTGGAGGCAAGCCGTCGCCTTGTCTCAGCCCTGGTTTTATCTGAAAAGGTTTGCTTATAAGACCCTGAAATTTTACTTTAGATTTTATATAAGTCAGAGTCAGTTTTATCAGATTTATGGTTTTGTGGTCTACTCCTTAGTCTTTCAGGATTTCCAGTAGGCCTTTTTAAAGTCAACAAAGGAAATGTAAAGATTTTTCCTTCTGGTAGTGTAGTATTTTATAAGCAGTTTAAAGCTTAGAATTTGCTCCTGACAGGACCTTCCTTTCTATTTTGTGATCTATTTGTCATTCCAATCTATTCAGCAGGACTTTAGAGAAGATCTTATACGTAACTAATAGTAATGAAATTCCTCTATAGTTATTAACATTGGTTTTGGACCCCTTTTTATGTAAAGAATGTATTAAGGCGGTTTTCCATTCTTTTGGTATTTCTCCTTTCTCCCAAATGTCCATAAGCATTTCCATTAATTTCTTTCTGAAGTCGTCAGTCGTCAACTTCAACATTTCTGTCAGGACGCCGTCTTCACCAGAGGCCTTATTATTTTTAAGTGATTATATTACTTCCTCTATTTCTTTTTCATCCGTTAGGTCTAAATCAATGTTTTGAGGTGTGTTTCTCTATCACCAATTCCCTATTAGGTTTTTCACAGTATAGGAGGTTTTCGAAATATTCTGCTAGAATTTCACACTTTTCTTCATTGTTTAGGGCTAGAGTTCCGTCTTTCTCTGCATTACAAGTCCTGGAGTTGGGGGGGGAAGGGGTACCCTTTAATTTTTCCCTTGAATGCCTTGTAAAAGAGTCTTGTTTCGTTCCTCTTGAAATTTTCCTCCATATCTGTCAGTTGTTCGTTATGAAATTTTCTTCTTGGTGTTCTCATTATTTTATGTGCTTCTTTTCTTACCTTTTAATATTTCTCTAGATTTTTCGAGGTTTTGTGCTGGTTCCATGGTTCCATCCTTTCCCTAATGGCATTTTTGCATTCTATGTTCCACCATACTTTCTTCTTGTGGCGGTTCCGTGGTGCAAGCTCTCTTGCAACACCTGTTATATTTTTTACCAATTTTCCGGTGTTTTTACTTTTTATTTATATTTCTGTCCCTTTTCTTTTACTAGAACTTCTCTGTCCACTGATATTGCTTTTTTCTTAGGTTCAGTTCTGGTAGTCTTTCTAGCGGGTATAAAATTCATCTTAATTTCAGAAGGGTAGTGGTCTGATGCCACATTAAATGCTCTTTTCACTCTGATGTTTTGAACCTCTTTATATTTTTTCTTGGAGGTGCCAGATGATCTAACTGGTACTTCCATAGGGTGCAGTTAGGGGAAACCCGCGTCTTTTTCGTACTGGCATTTGCCTTGTAATGTGTTGACATGAGTTTTAAGTCGCTGATTTTACATAGCTTACATCAGTCTTTCTCCATTCCTGTTGGTCCATTTGTATGCTGGATATTCCCCAACTATATTCTTGTACCTTTTTTCTATCCCAATTTGCGCGTTGAAATCGCCAAGGAGGATTTTTACATTGTTTTGGGGATTGTTATCAACCCTTTTTCCAGCATATCCGAGAATCGTTTCACTTTCTCTGGGTTTTTCTCATTATCTTCATTTATGGGGACATGTGCGTTTATGATAGTGTATTTTTTTCTTGGTGGATTTTATTGTAAGTAATGACAATCTGAAACTTACTCCTTTGAATTCCACTACTGTGTTCAGGAATTTATCCACTACAAATGCAGTCCCAGGGTGAGGCATCCCTCTCATTATCTTCTTGCCTGGAGGGTCCCTTAAAGATTCTATAACCATCCAACTCTGTGGTTTCTGTCTCTGTGTACCTGGCTTCTTGTAGGTCCATTACTGATATTTTTAGTCTCTTTGGTTCTGTTGTAAGCTGTTTTAATTTTTGTACCTGAATTAGAAAGTTTATGTTGTATGCTCCAAAATAGTACTTGTTTTTCGGTCTGAACTTAGTATGGTACTTATGGTGGTCCGATTTCAGCTTGTCACTATCGCCCGACTTTGTCTTCAGGGTAGTTATGTTTGGTGAGAAACTTTTGATGATATAAGAGTTTTTATAGTCGGGTTGCCCCAACTGGAATACAACAAGCATAGTAAGTCCTAGAGAGTTTCGTTTTAGTTCCGCTACTCCTAATCACCCCCACCCCTAGCCTTTACATTCAGGAATAGGGTATCCAGCCGCATCACTTGGAGGCGCGTATTCCTCAAGGGTTTGGATGGAAAAGAAAAGGCACTTAAGGATGCCGAAACATAGCGGCCTGCAGTACTGGATCAACCCGCGACAGAGGTGGAGCAAGCCCCTAGCACTCCACTATAATTTGTTAGTTTTTGTATTGATTTTGTTGATTTATAATTCTTTGAATATCTTATAACTTAAATATCTAATTTTATATTTTCTGATTTCTTGGGTTTTTATCATATATTTTTTCACAGATTATGATTGGAATGGAAATAAAATTTCTTATAGGAATTCTACTAATAAATTAATTTTTATTTCAATTTGTATTTTATTACTCGTAATAAATGCTCTGAGATATACTGCATGAGTTTAATTTTCCCAAAATTCAACTGAGTTATAAAAAAATCAAAATAAATTATGGTGGAATTTGAGCCATCTTTACCATTCGTGTTTTACCTTTGGAGCTTTACTATTAAATTTTGATAGAGTTTTTTATATTCACGTGTTTAATACTTCACAAAATGCAGTAAAAACAAATCGAACAAATATTAGGACATCTATTAGGAATCTATTCTTGCGATATAACACTTCTAAGTGAGTTTAAGCTTCTATTTGAGCCATTAAAGATGTCTGTTCCACGAATACCATTTTCAATTAATGTGAAAATAATTTTAAAAAGACTTAACTGGCAGGAAAAGATCGCGTTTATCTCAGTACATCATACCTGACGATAAAAATGAACATTTGTTAAATGATTTTAGGTCGAATATCTTAGAACGTAATCCGCTTTAATAATTGAGTAATTTTACATCCTTATCAAAATTTTTTGTTCTCATTTTACGTTTTTCACATGTATTCAAATGGTCCTACATCAATTTTAATAATTGATAACTCATTGATAAATAATAACTCTTTTACTTATTCTTCATTACGTATATATTGACACACACATATTTAAAAATACCTCTTTTCTTTCCTTTTTTCTTTAAACAAAATTAACTTAATAAGTAGATAATTACTTACCTATGACAATGATGTAGTGATCTATACATACTTGGCATATTTTTTTTTAAAAATATTGTAAATTAAATAAATATAAATATATTTAATTTAATTATAATTATGATAGATATAATGAAATTAAATATAAAATAATAACTGTAAGTTGAAAAAAATTAAAAGCCATATATGGCCGATTTCAGGCCACATTTGAAATCAGTAGAAACTGTGGAATGCGGGAGAAGTGGGATGACGAATGCCACCCCTGCCTTTGTATCAGCAGAGCAGATCGCTACAGGAGCTTGCGGTTCAAACCCCACCTAAGCCCAAATCAGCGTTCAACTTATATTTTTTTTTTATTCTATGACACATACAGTAAATACTGAGCTACAGAACTATGCTGTTAAATACTGTTGGTAATTCGAGTAAACCATAATCTTGAATTTTAATATGTTCTGAATACCTTTTAAAATAATTTTCGTGTTGTCAAAATATTTTAATAGATAGTTCTTTGTTCTTGTTGAAAGTATGCAGGATCAATTTGAAATTAAATACAATTAATTTTTTTTTTAATTTTGTTTAAAACTCTCATCGTTTTTATAAAAAACTTCCTCCTTTCTGAAATATATTTACTGTGAAAGGTCGAGTATTGAACCGTAACTGCTATACATTAGTTAAGTTAATGGTAGTGAGTAATGTTTACTTATGATGAAGCTATACTGAGGTATCTTGTACTTGGGACACACTTTTTAAATAGTTTTGTCAGATTTAAATAATATACAATTATTATTTACAGATATTTCGTCGCTGTAAACACCATTCCATTATACTAATTTGAAATTTATCTCCTCTCATTTACTACCATGTAAGGAATTTACTACCAGCCCAGGTTGTTGTACTTTTTTTTTACTTTCTCTGTCTTATATATGAAATATATAGTAAGGGAGAGTCTTACGAAGGAAATACTGGAAATAAAAGTCCAACCAAATGATTTGTGCCTATCTGAACAGCTTGTAACCTTCTTAAAGTTAATTTTCTGAAATTCTTCCTGATTTTTAATTTCACCTTACGTTTTATTTTCCATTTTCCTTAACCTTCCTAATTCTTACATGTATTTATGTTTCTTGATGTCAAAAACGTAAAAAAGCAAAAATAAATTTTCTATTGTAATAAAAATGTTTCCTTTATTCATTTTCTACGGAAATGGAATGGAAACTTTCCGCTTTTCCACTTTTGACGATGTAAAATATTTGCAACAACGATTTCACGTTTTTTTTTTTTTAATCTGGTGCCGTTTCGGAAAAAATATTTTACCTTCGGATACTACAGAATATGAAGTCACAAAATTAATTCTTTTTTTCTCAATTTATAATAACTATTTAAACATCTTAACAAAAATTAAAACTAGTTTAATAGTTAAAAAGTAATACAAATGCTAGAACTTTATATATATTTTAATATTTACAATAAAAATAATACTTTATTTTCCAACATATTTTCAGATGGATGAGGCCCTAGGTTACGTATTCTTATTTTGATGTACCTTCAGCCTGTAACAAATAAATTTAAGCATACATTAGAAGTCACAATGAAAATGATGATTGAAAAAAATGTTTTAAAAAATGCGATAACATTTTGAGTCTCATAACTTTTATCACAAGAAGTTATAAATTATAAATTATGTTATAGATTGTTTAGTCTGCAGATGTCAAAACAAACTTCACTTTTTTTATTTATTTAAGTGGTTTGATGTTCACCTTACCTTAGTATCCACGCATTTCAAGAACTCGTAAGCTGTATCACATTTGTTTGCCTTTGCTGAAAATATTTTTAAAAAAATTATAATGTATGCCTCAAAAGATGTATTAATTAATTTGAGAAAACAATTAGTACCCGATGCATCACAATCTTCGACTGCCTTTAAATATTTCATTTTCATCTCTTCGTCTTTTACTGATTCCTCTATCAACGGTTTTTGCTTTCCTTTGTCAATAGAGCCATCCGCCTTAAACTAATATAACAAAAGTGATATTTAAATGTTTCGTTAGAAACGATTCCAAATTATACTTTGTATTTAGTCTAGTACATGTAGTAACAATATAACAAAATTATTCTTACCATATCATGCTTTTCAAATGCACATGCTACAGTACACTGCAAAAAAAAAAAAAAGTATTACATAACGTAGAAGGTGATTTTAGTATAAATATAAATTTATTTATTGTGTTATTGAAAGGTTGATAATTTCTATATATTAAATAAATCATTTATTTTGTCGATGTCACCAACCGTCAAAATGGTTAATGACCAAAGATTAACAGAAAAATAAGTTTATAGTGAGAAATACAAAAGATGACCTGGAAAACTGAGCATACAAACTGGGCGTCAAATTCAAAATCAATGAGGGAATAACCTATAATCAAATCAAATTTCGATTCAATAACCACCCAAATGGTATATTCACCTAAATACTAAAATCCACCATAAATACTTTTTTGGATGAAATAATTATAAAATTACTATATGGGCATTTTTAGAACAAAATAAATTAATATCAATATTTTTCTTGTATTTTAGGAAAACTATTTATAGCCAAATTGATCAGCTTATTCCAGTAAAATTGATCTTCTTGCTCCCTAATTTAAATCAAAAAATAAAAATTAGGATCTGTCCTTCGAGTGGGTTTTGGAAAATGAGCGTATGGAATGTTCTGAGAGATTCACTTTCTTCGATATGATATAAAAAAAAAAAAAAATTGATACAAATTGGACAAAGACTTTGCGCACAGAGCGCCCAATTTGGGATATTAAGATTTTGTTTAATTTATGCAAAAAAAAAAAATTCAATTAATTTATTCATTTGGTAAATTCCGTTACCAGATAAGGAAAGTAAAAATATTTAAAAATGGATCAAAAGTTGGATATCGATGAAACAATTTAATTTATATTATAACATAAAAAGGATATACTCCGTATGCGTTAATTAATACTTAAAAGGCTGGGATACAAACTCATTCAACAAGTAACCATTCATTTACTATAGTATGACTGAGTTGACACTCTCATCTTGTGGAAAATTGCTTAGATGAGAAGTTATGAAATCCATATTTCATTACTGTTCCATATTCTATCGTTTTATGTGCTTGGGGAGAGTAACAGAAAAATTAAAATCTTTAAGGAGAAAAATAAATAGGGAGTATATGAGTCATCTAATTTTTTACGTAAATTATTTTAGTTTGGATGAACATCATGAGAACCTATATACAACTTATTTGTACAAGAATAAGAATTTAAATACAATACCTTTACTTTTTCAGAAATTGCAGGATCACTATAATCTGAAACATTAAATAATTATATAATTTTATAATACTTTTTGTCAAACGAAATTATGTTTTCCTAAGTATGTTAATGACTATTTATTAAACAAACAAATCAGATAACCGAAATAGGTGAACATACCAGATCATGAGTACTTACCCAACTTATCAATATCGCCATCAAATCCGGTTATTTTATTACAAGCCGCCTTGACTTCCTCGAAAGTTTCTGACAAAACCTAAAATGAAAAATTT
Source organism: Halyomorpha halys (assembly GCF_000696795.3). Lineage (NCBI taxonomy): Eukaryota > Metazoa > Arthropoda > Insecta > Hemiptera > Pentatomidae > Halyomorpha > Halyomorpha halys. The sequence goes on along the minus strand of NW_027115192.1, from coordinate 301,609 downwards.
TAATTTAAAAAAATACAAATAAATAAATCAGACCAAACTAGTGTTTCAGTTAAATAATTTTTTGTTTTTTTAAGCAATAAGCTAATAGAAATGATTCATGGTCTCTGTTTTTCATGTTTTCTTAAAAAATAACAATTTCATACAGCCACAATAAACTCATGTATTTTTTTTTTTAACTAGAGTGGAAAAAAAAATAACTGATCACAGTTATGATCGTTAAAAAACTTTTTGTGCAATAAATACATAATATTTTATTGGTAAAACTGAAGAACTCCAGAGAAGAATACAAGTTACATTATATGAATTTTTTAGTGCAGTGGTTTCGAAAAATTCCACTATACCATATTTATTTATTGACTTATATACTTTGTATTCCATAATATTAAAAATAAATATTTTGACTAAACCAAATAAAAACTATAGAGTATCAAGCAAACTAACACAACAATGATGTGAAAACAAAAAAAATTCGAGTCACCTTGAAAATTGGTACTTTATTTTTGGTCTGAGCCATTCTCATCATTGGTGTACTGATGGACAAATAAATGCTTCCAGAATCTCAATTCTAATTGCGTTCTCTTCACTTTCGAATAAATTTTATTCGCAATCTTTAATAAACTGTTAAGTTACGTTGATTGTTACTGGATTTTGCTATAATATTCAACGATTTTTCAAAGGAACCGTCTTTTTTAACTTCTAAACTTGGAATTACTATCTTATCCACATTTCATATCTGTCAGACAGTGGTATGATTTATCTTGTGCTCGCTCTATACAGGTCGGATGTGACTAATTATCATTTCTGCGTGGTTGCTACATGTTAAATAGGCTTAACATTATGAACAGAATAACACCATTGGCAAACATAAAAGTATCACTTTATTTTCCTAAATATCACCTTAATTTGTCTATCTACATATATAAAAGGGAATAATTCGAATGTTTGCACTCAATAAACTTTTGAATTACTAGACCGATTCACACATTGTTTTTTTTTTCAAGTTGTTCAGTGTCTACTGAAACTCCAATTAATTCATTAAAAAAATTCATGAACACATTTAAAAATTTTTGGTGAGTAGCTCATAAAGCATACATTGTTTTTATGGTTATCGTATACCAATCGATTTGTTTGTTTCTGGAGAATGAGAAAAAAAAAATACTGATTTCATTAAATGATTGTATACTCACAATCAATACATATATATTTTTTGGAAAATGCATGTCATATAACCACTATAAATACAATTTAAAATACTACTTTTTTCTCCCCTACCAGTGTCTATTGTTTATTTTGTCCTCTGCATTTTATACAAATTCAAAATTATGAGAACCGTTGGAAAACGGAATGTCAGGTCTTCCATCCCCGATTAACGCAATTTAGACCTAATGACCTTATAAGAGCGAAATATTAGTTTTTCCGTTCCTAAATAATGTTATTTATATGGTGATTAAATTCCTTAAAAAAAAAAAAATCATTGGCCTGATAATTTGTGAAGAGACAGCCTATTGAACTTTTACCCATATTTTTTTTTAAAATGTAAAATTTAAGCACGTTCTCTTTTATTTTTTAGAATAACTTCAATCCAACCAGATCCCGATGACTGAAGCTCAGCCTGGCGAAATATATCCTTAAATAAGGTCTATATCAATTTTAATATTTTTTTCTCATTTTTTCCAAATTATTTTTTAATATAAGTCAATGATTTATTTTATTATTGCAATGACAATACTATAAATATCATTTTTTTTTATTTATTTATATTTGATCATTATTAATTATGATTGTTCAATGGTTAATTAGGGTCTTTTGCACGAGACTGTACTCCCATTATTAACTTTTAAATAAACTAATGAAATATTAAAATAACTATGAGGCCCAACAAAAATAAGGTCCATCAAGCTGATCTAGTAATAAATTAATAATAATAATTAAAAAAAAAAAAGAATAACTTTAGTAAATGTGACTCATTGAAACTAGTTAATGTTTCTTCAACTCACAGAATGTGATATAAACACAACTAAAAATCCAAAAAGTAAATACTGCATTTTAGCAAGAACTGATGTCGATATGCGTCGCCTCTAGAAGTGACTGATACTGAATCAACAAGTTTTGACTCCTGCTATATATTGCTCTGTACTGAGGATGTCAATCATTTCTTCATTTATACAACAGAGAAATATGAGAGATGACCTTTGTAATGAAGTGTGATTTAAAAAAAAATCAAATTATAGTCTAATTTCCATTGTCGGTTAATAATTTGGCACATCCTTTCGAAACAGATTCGTCCTTCATCCTTCCATACTTGATTATTTATTTTTTAAGAATGTATTAACAATTTCTGAGGTGAGAGATAATATTTTCCTTGGAAGGCAAATATGATGAATAATAAATTTACAGTTACAGATCTTACTTTCATCTTTGTCACAAAATGATTTTAAATTTTTTAAATGTTTTTTTTTATCATTTTTTCAACAATCTTATTAATATATTTGTGAACTAATCTCTACGATTGGATGCTCTGAAGCTTTAAAAATATAAGTTCACATTATCCAGTTAATTTGTTTACATGCCTTTATATTTAAAATTAGTATCTTTTGAACGCGATCTTTGCAATAAGATTGATATGCACCCAATGGTTTACAAATGTGGCTTTTTGAAAAAGTATGTAAGCCATGTTAGCCATTTTTTTTCGTACTATAGTAGTTGAATAATTAATAACAAAGATGTAAGTTGCCAGGCTTCCTTCATTTACCCATGGATATTTTAAGGGCTAAAGCGAGTATACACAGTATGTGGAGAGTCGGTGGCGCCGAGTGCGCATTGATACCCATATTAGCCATAAATAAGGTCCATTAATATATAGAACAGTAGCGAAATACAATACAAATACAAATAGTGAGGATGCTGACACAAAATTGAGAACTAGAAAAGGACCAGGAGATCCATTTCATATACTATTTAATAAATACAGAGGGAAAAAAAGGAAAAGATCTAACACAAAATTTCTAAAAAAACAATTGACAAACAACAGATCAAGAAGAGAAGAATGTTTTGTGCAAAATTAGAGCAGAACTAAATTTATTCTTTCTTCTGTGTGAGTTCTGATAATTTATTCCCGTATTATCCAAAATATTGTATGAATATGTATCATACAGTATTTGATGACAAATATAGATGGTAATTTATACAATACAACTAACTAAATAAAATAACAAACAATAACTAAAGGAAAGTACAAACTATGTAAAGCACCTATAACGAATGTAGTGGATAGACTTTGATGAAATATATAGAATTGGATAAACTAATTATAGATGTTATCCCTGCTTCAAGTATTTGACAACAGACACAGCGATTTCCGCGGATTCAAATGTCCTAAACTAAAATACGAGTGAAAATATCCCATTCTGAGAATATAATTTTTTCACTCCTCATCCATACAAAAATCCCCTACTTTCAGTATTGAGAAAGAAAAATAACCAAATACATTGATAAAAACTATGAAAATTTTAATTTAAAATTTTAGTCCTAAAAGAGCTTTTATATATAACGCATTTATATAGTCTACAGATTATACATATTGAAAACATTTTATCCAAAAAAAAAAAAAAAAAAAATGAGAAGTCTCAATTTTTTAACTTTATTTTGACAAATATGAGTAATACTACAACTTACGAAGAATAGTGTTATTTACAACTTAGTCCTTGAGGCTCATTTTCAATTAATGTCCAAGTCGTCTTAAATACTTAACTAACTGGAGAAGTTGAATTTAACAATTTTAGGGTAAAAATAATAATTTTTTGAATGGTCTTAAGATTATAGGAAGTAAATTTTGTCTTCACAACCAAGAACTCCCATTCCTAAGATATGTTAAATCATGAAACAAATTTGGATCCGACCCTGCCTTAAGTAAAAATACATGTAACCGGTTATAGTGCCTAATGCTGTAGGTAGATATTCATGTAACCGGTTATAGTGCCTGCTGCTGGAGGTAGATATTCATGTAACCGGTTATAGTGCCTGCTGCTGGAGGTAGATATTCA
>NW_027115192.1:261385-293621 GCF_000696795.3 Halyomorpha halys | reverse complement strand
TAATTTTATTACGAATTTCGTATAAGCTGCATTTTGAAAAACAAATTTCAATATGAAGAAAAAATTGGATGAAAAAATATGGAATTTTCTAGAAGAACCACTAAGGAAGAAGTTGAGCTATGGAAACGGAAATACAATTTTTAGATTGCTTCATAATTATTAAGTCTTATAAAGTAGACAATATCTGAATTGTCCCGATTGGAACTGTTTTTCTATTTTAAATTATTATTTACAGATCATAAATTAAATTATTCTTATCAATCTGATTTTTGTTGTAAATCTATTTCAATAAATTACATTTGTCATGGTTTCAAAAAATTTTCTATTGTCGGTGTTCTTTGGAACACAAAATCTTTCAACATTATTTTTCTTCTTTTAATGGGTGTTTTTAAATAGAATATTTATTGATACCATTTAATTTATCTATTTATTAATCATTTGCTTGTTAATCGTAAAACCTAATACTATACTTGTGAAAACTAAATAAATATTTGTTAATTTAATTGCTTCATTATATATAATTACTGGTACACAATGAATGCAAAGTATAATAAATTTAATATACATAACTGAATTCATTTTATGATAAACGCGATTTTTTTCTTGTATTTTTTTAGGTTCAATCAGTATCATTTCATGATCTTATTTCTGAGTGTAAGAAAAATCTTGCTTATGATGGGGATGTTCATAAGCTAAGTGAGTATCATTTCAATTGAATTATTCTCAATTTTAGTTATATCATTTATTGATATTAAAAATATGTTCAAGTAAAAGTAATATAAAACATCTTTATTATTTTTTAGATTATAACGATCCTGCATATCCGGAAAAAGCCAAGGTACTTATACTAAAAATATCTTTCATTGGCAGTTTTGATCCATTTTTGATCTCGTCCTGGTTCATTCAAGACTCCAGTCTTTCTCATTAACGAATAATTGGCCATGCGACCTGTGGCGGGAGATTTTAATTTTTTTTTGTTTTTAAATATTTATTGCTATTTACTACTGTACATTATAATACATTTATTAAATCTGATCTAAGTTAAATTGGAGTATTACAGGCGTGTAGAGAAACTACCCATTGGTAGCACTCTAATGACATTTTACATTAGCTGGTCTTGTGGCCATCTTCTTTTCAGGCGCCTCGGAGGATTGTCAGGAATGGAAGAGGATGCAATATTAGAAACTAGGGGGTTTGAGTGGTTGGAGAGTTTATAATTGAAGGAGTGATATCTGGTTCGGGCTAGATCAGTTACATAGGGAACATTAAGGTCTTTATGTATGATTTTATTTGTGACAAAGTAAGGAGCATTGAGGACTTTACGAAGGATTTTAGATTGTAAGGATTGAATAGGAGAGGAATTCGAAGGTTTAGTGGAGCCCCAAAGCTCTACTCCATATGTCCAGATTGGCCTTATTACAGTCATGTAGATCAGTCTTTTGTAATATGTTGGAAGTTTAGACCGTTTGTCTAGTAAGTGCTGTGATAGTCGAAATCGACGTGCAGTTTCCTGCCTTTTCAGTCTTGTGTGAGGATTTCAGGTTAATCGTTTGTCCAAATGTAGTCCAAGGAAGAGGATCTGTTCGACAGGAGTAAGAGTAACATTATTAGATGAAACTGTAGGGCAGTCAGTAGGTTTACGACGAAGGGTAAAAGTGATTTGATGGGATTTGTTGGAATTTATCTTAATCCTCCAATTACGACACCATTCTTCGAGGGCTGTGATATAGATTTTAATTTAAATTTCTACTTCGACCTAACCTTAACCACTCACGTGGCCAATCACGTGATCATTAGGCATCAATCAAAACCAGCATTTGTTCACGTGATCTATACTGGAGAATTTAAATTCAAATCTCCCTCTATAGGTCACGTGCCCAGTGTTAAGTTGGTTAAGTCGAGGCTTGGGTCCCAAGTCCAAAAAGCCTCTATGCCCTGGGCCAAAACCCGTCTTTTATCTCTACTTATCTTCTAGTGTTAAAGGCCTTATTATTTCATCCAAAATATCCTGAAGATCGATCATCGTCCAAGAAATTGGGGGAGAGTCTCTTCCTTATTCAAGTTACGCAGTCTGCATTTTATTTTTATAATTTTCTTCCGATTAAAATCCAAGCCGTTTACCACTTGTTTTAAATATTTAGCTAAATTTGTTTTTATCATGAATATTTTAACGTGTTTATACCGAAGATCTATTTTGGACTGTTATAATAATCCTGTATCTTATCACTTATTCGACTTCATAAACTGTGTGTTCAATTTAAAATTCAGGCCCAGAAACGATTCAAAGTTTTCGAGGATCTTTTAAATGTAAGTGGTAGCTTGGATATCACGGATACTATTTCGGAGGTTCTGGAAATTTTTCAAAAGAAAAGAAATTCATTGTCTAAATCAGCAGTAATTTAGATTACTGGTCATTTTGAGGAGGGAGAACTCTGAAGAGAATTTTTTACATATTGGTCGAATGCTTTGCAGAAATCAAATTCTTCTTCTTTTATTTTTATTCAATTTATATTATTTTTCTTCATTATTCTACTTCCCACTATTTTTTTTATTTTTGTACATCTCGCTAATGGTAATTGTTTTTTGGATCGAAGCAAAGCGAGTTTATGACTCATGATAAGATGGACTTGCCTTTAGTCCAATCGAATAAAATTTTCCAAAAAAGGTGATTCCCTCATCGATGACGAAGTTGCCTTTGATTTTTTGCATTCCAATTTCATTACTACTATCAATTCTGTATTTTTTTTTCCCTCTTGTAATATATTTTTTAAGATATCTTCCAGTAAATAGACAAATTCTCATTGATATGTTCTTGCATTACGTGATGAAGGAGAATTAATTCAGCAACCGAAATTAATCTAATATATATGTATATAATAATATGTACCTATTTATATGGAAATTAGCAAAGTGAGTTATAACTAAAATTAATTTATTTGTTTCTTTCGCAGTGTGTTATGGCTTGTGCATTGGAACAAAAGGGAGTGGTAAGAATCATTGTATCATGTTATATTATACTTATTATATAAAAGAAACAGTTCAAATTATTTGAGATCATATTTTTCTGGAAGAAAACACACTAAAATATTCTTTAAAACATACTTCCCCCAAAAAATTAAATTCACTATTGTGTTATATATATATATATATATAACCCAAAATTATCAGAAAACAACAAAATAATTAGTTCCTTATGTAAACAAAGAAAAATAGGGAAAACAAAATTACTAATAAATAAGAAACATGTATTATGTGTAGTTGTACTATCAAAACTGTTTAAGGTAACGAAAGATCAAAATGAGAAAGATAAAATTTTCACATTTTCTGAAATATAGAAAGAACCGACCTAACGGAGTTCAGATATTTTTGATTATGAACAAATTGTGTTTATTTCAACTTATTTTAAAAATCATATTCCGTTTTACATTATACGATTATATTACATACCCGTTTCTTATTTCTTTGTGAGCTTTAAATTCTTTTGTCTCAAGTAAATTATTATTAATGTTTTTGATTATATTCAATTTTTGTGTTTAATTGAAAATCATTTTTAATATTAAAATATTATTGTTAATATTTAAAACAAATGTATGCATTAGCTTTTATATATGTAAAAAGGTAACGGGTTCTTACTCTATTGCATAAAAATATCATATTCGCTGGAAATAATTGTACATACCATACGATCCTATGCAGAATGTGATATTTACATACTATGTTTGATTTATTAGTTTAAAGAAGATGGATCTATTGACAGAGTAAAAGAAAAAGCCATACCAGAGGAAATAATAAAAGACGAAGAAATAAAGATAAAGTTTTTCGAAGCTATTGATGAATGCGATGTATCAGGTACCACTTTATACTTATTCCATGAATTTAACTATAAACTAAAAATATAATTATATTTAAAATATTCTATACTTTTTTTTTGTTTCAGCTAAAGCTAATAAATGTGAAACAGCTCACGAGTTCTTAAAGTGCATACATAATAAGGTAGTGGAAATAAACATTCAAATGTTACAATAAATAAGAAAAAAAAAACCAAACATTTTACTTGTTCTATTTTTCCTAATATAGAAAAACTAAATAACTAATAATGTATTTGTTGTTTGTTATTTAATTAATAATTAATGAAATTCAAGGAATTAAGAATATTAAAATGTACTGTTGTTTTTTTTTGTTTTTCTTACACTAGTCATTGGTGAGGTATTCTTTTAATAACTATTTTGAATGTAACTTGCATTATTTTATAAAATTAAATTATTCTTATATTATAAATGAAATATCACTTTGTTAAACAATAATAATTGACTTTTCATCATCATGGTTAATATTATTTTCAATAATATATTTGTTACAGGTTTAATCTCACTGAAAAATACGATGTGTAAACTTTAACCTGTTCATTATGAAGTTATATCCGCACTTGTGCAAACTGTGATTTGTATTTTTAAAAAATAAATTGTTACCACACGTTTTAAATTTTATTGTTGTTTAAAATAAAAACATATTCAGTTGGACATATCATTAACACATAATTCTACTTCAAATAAAAAATTAAGAAAACTCGAAGGATCTATTTTATTTTGTATTTGGTGGGGGGAAGAAGTCCGGCAAGTGGGCCTAGTGGTCATTTTAGCCACCCCCTGTCTACAAGCTACGTGAGTTGCCGCTGAGTGCTAACCAAGATGTGAGTGTCAAAATTCATTTTTCGGGACAGCCGAAAAAACTGACCCAGCTGGAAATCGAACTCACGACGTTCCACGTTCCGAACCGCGCGCCTCTGGGACCTACGCCCCAGCCCGCAGAGCCTTCTATTCTGGTACGGATCCTGACAGCATAAGCCCATCATCAAACTTTCGAATCGAATCGAAATTTGATTCTATCTAATAAAGATAAAGATGACACACTGCTACTGCAGTAGCCACAAATCACTGCGCTGAATCTCGGACAAAAATCAGAGGGTAAGATAGAGTTCATGATTGGTAACTCAATGGACGATTTTGGTTTCGAAAAGACTCAAACTTTAGCAACCCTCCATCAACACTAACTCAAGATGTAAAGACATAATTCTTCTAATTGGTGGATCCCCAATCAAATTTACGAATATTAATCTTTTCAACCTCCTATCTGGCCACATTTTCTTTGAAAATAATGATATCAAGATCTCACTTTATATATTAGAGTTTTTTTTCCAATAATTATATAAAGCAAATCAACAAGAGAATTACTAGTATTATGAATAGAGAGAGAGGGAAATACTTTATTCATCGATGCTGCCCAAATACATCATGTTGCTATGTCACACAGCATACTTATCAATCCGTAATCGGACATATATAAATTACATGGTATAATAAAATAGAAAGAAAACATTTTTTTTCCCTACAGTTTCCTTTTACTATCAATTTCGGTCTATACACCAAATACAAATATTTCAATTCATTCCTTTTTTTTTCGTTCCCTTTTCTGTTCCTTAAATTTCACCATTTCACAATTTTTAATTCACCCGATCAACAAATTTACCCTCCAAGATCCTCTTCAGTGACCCGCTAAACAAATTCACAATTCAAATTAGACGGAATTGTGAGATCAGACTATCAATAATAGTCACAGCAGTAGATCAGTTTACCAAAAAACAAACAAATAAATACATTTTACGAGAACAAGACTAACGCTTAGATTCAACGGAAAATATAATAAAAAGCCGGTTACAAGAAACTCTTGAATGGATAAATAAGTTTTAAAAAAATATATATAAATAAATAAAAATAATACTAATAAAATTTAAAGTTGCACTCCTGTAAATATTTCTCCGAGTTTCTTGAAACTCCTTTATTGTTTTGTGAGGTAATGTTTTGTCGTTACTGCCCGCACTTTCCTTGTTCCGCTCCTGGCCATATCTGAATGGGTCGCCACGGATGCCTTCATTTCATATTATTCCAAAGGAAAAGGAAATTTTATTAAAATGAGTTTGATTAAAATTCTTTGCCCAAACGTCACTCAAAACTATAATTTATTTGCAGCTTTTTTTAATTGAAAAAGGAAAGCTCTTACGTCTGTCACCAACAATAAAATCCTATGTTCCAAGCAAAGAGGCCATAATTTTGAGCTAGAAACATTCGAAAAGTTGAAACGGTTTTATTTTTCCATAAAATGAGCATACATCTCAGAATACGATCACAAAGACAATCTCCAGAACTACTTTCACTAACTTTTGACGATCAAGCAGCCTTGTGTTCCCTGGTTATGTGAAAACTTTCACCTTCCTTATATTCTTACAAATTTTAGGACTCCCCGAAACGATCTCTCTTCCCGTCCACGTTTCCTGATCATTATGTACATGTAGTGGAATGGAAGTGAAGTAGACATTAACCCTTTGAGTGCTAACCGATGGTATATTGTAGTTCATAGCACATTCGAATTTGTGTAAAGTGGAAACAACGATATATTGTTGGATAACGAAAGAGTCTGACTATTGGCATTGTGAGAGAATATTATCATAAAATAAATTTATAAAACGATATAAAATGGTCTAATTTCATAGCAGAACAACTAAAACATGACTATGAAATCGTCCATTATTTAAATTAATAATCTATTATAACACTGAATAAAAAAAAATTCAAAAGTTTTTCGAAATACCAAAAAAAAAAAAAATATGTTCATCATGGATTGATTTTTAATTTTGGTACTGAATCTAAATTTGTTCTGACCGTTTGAGAAAACCCAGTGGACAGTATTTATTTTTATTGGGAGGGGGGGTAGGGGGCAGGGGTTATTTTATGTACTTAAGCCCTCAAATTTTAAAGGAAGCCAGAATTCTTTTTGTTATGTGATTTTTTGGCTCCCTTTTTTTTTCTCTCGCTTATGTACTATAATATACTCATATCGGCACAAAAAGAGTTAACACAAACTACTTTACTATATAGCGCAATACTGATCACTAGATACCTTATCAGAGCAGGTATATCAATTATGTTTTTCGTCTTATAGTGAATAGGTTTTATAATCTAGGCGTAAGATTAAGCCTTCAAAAGAATTTTCGTAATTCGAAATCACACATTTGTAAAATTTACAAATATACTGAAAAGGCTTATGATATTTATTACTAAATTTTGAAATGTAAATTACAATTGTTATTCCATTGTTTAATGTATTAGGGCATAAGACTTGCTCCGAATGATGGACTAATCTGTTTGCGGGGAGCCCTGGAGGTGAACTAATTGCTCTATTAGCAAACTGCCTGGAGATAGATTTGATTTCCAGTTCCCTCTCGCAATCTCCCTAGCGTGAAGTCCTCTGGTACTGTTGTCATGGCCATTCATTTTCTTTACAATTTTCAACAGTTTATTTATTCTATTGGTGTATCTGAAACATTGAGAAGTGCTTATCTAGATTTTTTTTATTATATATTGAAATTTACAACTGTACTCAGTTATTTTGGAATGAAACAGGCCTGTATAGAACTAGCCATTGGTAGCACTCTAATCTTATCTAGATTAAGGTTAAAATACTCATTTCTGAAAAAAAAAAATTAATTGAATATTACTTACTATTTACTATATCTAAAAATATGTGTAAATTTATTTTTCAATTAAATAAATATATTTTTGATAGATGCATCACTAGCAGATAGCAAAGGTGGAAACATTTCTTTAAAGTTGTCTGAATGGTGTAATCAAATACTCAAAATTTGAGGTTTTGTGTTTTTGGTACCAAATTCGTAGGTTATTTCGCGATGATATTCGGAACTCGTTATTACCATCCGTCAATGCGTTTTGAAATGGCAGCCGATAAGAGGTTTTATAAAATATATTTTAAATTATATATGCTTCTAGTACGGATTAACAAGAATATTCGACCTAGCATCACCAAAAAAGTAAAATTTAAATCGGCGATCCCGTAACAATTTAACCATAACATGCAGAAAAAAAAATTATTTCCTTCAATCTTAAGGATATATTCATGAACGTGTCTTTCCCAGGTAAAAAAACAAAGGGGACAATTGGTATAATTAGTCATTTTTTATTTAACAAATATCTTGTCTTGTATATATTCGCAGGATGCAATTGAAAACGAAGACTGTGACGCCAGAGCCACTGGTGGATAAAGCATAATCACAACTTTTTTAAAAATTACTTTAACAAAATTTCGCAGATTATGATATTAGAAATTTAAGGAATAGAACGAAACTCCTGAGATTGCGAAAATATAATGGTAAAGACGAAATGATACGTCTTTAAGTATCACGGGCATGAGGATGCAAGACTTGAACAGTGCGAGCTCCTGCTGAGTTCTACTTTCCTGTTACTGAAGCTTGTCCATCTGTCATGCCATCCACGGTCGCTCTACCGTATAACCAAACAAACACTAACCATATGGTAGAAGGATTGACATATTTTGAAGAATATTTCTACCTTCAAATATCCGTCATAATTTGAATCATATGAAAAATACAAATACAATACATTTTTTATGAATTATTATAATTTTGATATTACTGTTTCATTAAAAACACAACTAATGAATGAATTCAGTCCAGCAGTTAAAAACCGTGTTAAAAATGAACCTAAAAGAATCAATCAATATCTACCTTAAAATACTTCAGAATTTAACTAGAAATTTTCTTACACTGGATGATTTTTCTCAAAATGTTTAAAGTTTTATCTCAAGTAGTCGTGTAATTAAGGAGAAAGATACATCCTGATATGAAAGCAGATAGGAATAAAGATAAAATGACACCATTTAGAATCACTTATTTGGATTCAGGGTTATTAAGTGACATAAAAATATTTTTTGATTGATAATTACTGTGAAACATATTTAACTTTTTCATATTCAGTTTTAAGTTCAAAACTGATATATCAACAAGCTTGCATAAATCATTCAGATAAAAGGTGCTTCTACATATAAAACTTCTATACTATTCTACAGCAGCATAACAATAATTAACATGACAAATAATAACAATAATAGCATAACACAATAATTAAACACATTTAGAATTTTAATTGAGTACAACTATTTTATATAGATATTTGTATTTGTACCAGTATAAACCTTATGTTAGAGCCAGACACAAATATATTACCTCAAAAATATAAATGTTTCAAGTCTTGGTCTAAGAGAACAATTTGTTTTTGATCTATTATCAATATTATTGATAAAATAAAGTAACATAAATTATAAAATTATTTTTTGACTAACTTCATTAAAACATATAACTAAGAATAAACATAAGGTATCATGTATATAATAAAATGTTACATGTATCTTGGCACTTTAAAACTTTGTAGAAGTAAAACTATTGTATAGAATAGCATAAAAGAAAATAACCCTACATCCACCTGATAATTGCCTCTTCCGCCCAACGTGTGAAGAAACGACATTTCTTTTTCTAGGTCGCAGGAGAGCTTATAATGAATTGATTATTTATAACATATAATTTGGGGTACTCATTTTCAAAAGGAAAAAAAAAACTATTTTAAGTTGGACTGAAATATGTTAAGCACTGGTACCCTGTAAAAAAAAAAGTGTTGTTTTAATATTTTAAAAAATCAATGCATCATTTCACAAACAACTGATTTAAATCGTAATTTTGTGAGATACATTACTTACTTGTTTTAGACTTTGAGAATTTTATTGCGATGTCTCTAGATAGAAGTGTTGACTTTTTTTTTTTTTTTTTTGAAGTTATGAAGTATCATACTATAAGTGATGATATCTAAATATCAGTGATGGTAAATATTAGGTGTAAACTATAACTAACACTGATAATGTGTAAAAAAATTACTGTATTTTGTCATTGTTTTTTGTTCAGAATTGTAATTTATTATAAATAGCCTCAACATTATTAATGAAGCTTCATCATATTATGGAGAACATGTTAATAATTTAATTTACCTTTCAGTCTAAGTATGGTTTTTCGACACACGCCAATTATTGAAAATAATAATTATTGAACTGTGTCATCTATACAATAATATCAAGTAAAAATATTTAATAACTGATGACAATTAGGATAAAATTGACTGTAGATTTAAACCATAATAAATACCACATTACTATAAATGAAAATATCTCACTAACCCATATATTAATTTGAAATATAAAAATTTTATTAATTTTTTTTTTTATTTTTGGAAAACATATTAGTTGATAATTTTTGAAGGCAATAGGGCAACTAAAACAGCATTAATGAGCAAAGGTAGTGAAGGCTTCTTACTTAAAATAACATAGTAATATTAGTTCAATGGTAACGTCGTAAAAATGTGTACTCCTTAAGGAAACTATTTTCTTTTTACTTAACCCATAGAGACTAAATTTAAAAAGTGTCTCAGACAAAGTGAAAATCCATCTGATTCAAGCTTAATTACTTGTAGGATAATGATTAAAATCAGATTATTACATTAAAACTTGTATTTGTGCAGTGAATAGACTGTTTTGAATATTATATCACCAAAACGAAATATAATTTATGAATAGAAGCTGTCACACAGTGTGTTATATCACAAATACTAACCTACAAAGTACCCTCAATTAGCGATCCTTTGGAATTAATAATTAACTATCTCATATAACTTTATACCCGTCAACTTGAATTTTTATTTCCTTGAATAAACCGTTCTTTGTAATTATTTTATTATTCAATGGTACGAAAAAAAAAAAAAAAAAAAAAATTATTATTCAATAAAAGAAAAAACTATTAGTTCTTGTTTTGATTCAATTTATAATTAATATTTTACAGTCCTTTAAAGCTAATAGCATAGAAAATATAAAACAAATTCAAAATGTAATTAACAACAGAAATAAAAAAGGGAAGTTTTCTTAATCATCATTAAAAGGCTGGTATGGAACCATTAGGAGTGGGGTAAAAAAAGATAGTTTTTTAACAATGAATTGAAAAATTTTTTAAGGCTTAGTTTTAAAGATTAAAATTCCCAATGTTACAAATGTGATGTGTACACCTAAAAACTGAAACTTGTGGGAATAAAAATGTTCAGTGCAGCCAGAAAGTTTAAGTTTAAAATAAAATCTTTTTTATGTCCATCCTAGATGGTATCAAGAGTTTGTCAATCGAGTGCAAGGGTCAACCAGCTCTCCATAAAGATTAACCATTCTGGATTGTATAAAAGACAAACTCCAACACTAATTTAACTAATATATTAGGTAAAAATTATAATGCAAAACACATAATAAATGTTAAGACTTAATATAAAGGTGATAAATATATTAATAAATAATGTGGTTAAATTTATTGGATCAATTGAAGATAATTTAAAAAATATATAAATACTACATAAGTTAAATTAAGCTTATAAATGATTTTTAAGTTTTAATAGTATTCACAAAGTCAGTTATTTTGTTTTGTTTTACGGAACTTATTTTATTTTAGTTACTCAGCACTTTATTTTTACAAGTTAATCTGAAGAAATGGTTAAGCTATACATCCTATCAAAATATATATGAGTATATATTCATAACAAAAACTTCACTGAAGGATGAAGGTCTCATTGCAATTTTTTAAATTTAATATTACTGTTTTTCTCTCCTCTCTTTCTTAGGAATTACAGTACTTTAAGATTAAATATAACAAGCCCAGTGAAATCTTCATTGGGAAAGACCTCCTGGTTTAGCCTATCAAGCCAGATTAATTGCACATATTTTGTATGTCATTGTATCTGTTATTTATTAAAAAAGAAATAGGAGTAGATTGAATAGAAAAAAAATTATATTATTAATTTTTTTTTTATTAAAACTATGTCCTATAACCTCATTTTAAAAGAAACTGCACATATTAATACTAGATAGAAAAACAGAAAAATGATAAGGGTTGCTGTTTTTGGTTTAAACTAAGCAACTTATCAGAATAAATAAACTAACAACACCAAAAATAAAAATATAAATAGAGAGTGAGAGAATGCTTATCATGAAAACAGCACAACAGTGGACTTATTGATCCACACTGGCACCAATTAGTAATTACATGTACTCTCTCCTTAACTTACTGACCTCTGACCTATAAATAGCTATCATGATTATCAAATCTATGAAGAAAAATGTCTTATATTTAGTAACAGATTAATTGCAAAGGATCAGAAAAAAATCATAAGATGATTTTACACAATTAAGAATCATGATATAAATGGGAAATACCATGATCTGTAAATATTTTTAATTTATAATCTGTTGGGTGTGGCAGGGAAGAAGTAGGAGCTGCCTCATTTCTCTATTTGCACAACAGTAGCTGAATTTCTTGATTAAAGTATAAATTTCTCGAGAATGGATAAATGTATTTTCATTAATGATGAACAAAATTGCAGAAAATATCATCTACTACAATTTATATTCAGTTCATACTTGAGATTAAGTAAATGGTTTTCTAGGTAATTACATAAATGGGGAAAATTCCAATGTAAATCTCACCTACTTCAATGTAAACCAGTGCACCAAGTGGTCAAGCCCTCTCTTTTTGGTTTTACTTTTTCTCTGTACAAGAGTAGAGAATACCATCCACGTAATTTATGAAAACATTTATGTTGTTTGCACTAATGAATTTACATGAATGGACTATAATTTTAAAATATGTAAATCAGGATGAAATATGAAACATAGTTTTAAAATATTACACAGCCTTTTATTAAAAAACAGAGGAAGTACAAAAGTTTTTTGTGTTAAACAAATAACAATTATAAAATATATTAATTCAAATTATTTTTAGATTTACATGGATCTGATAAAATTGCAGATATAAAAGTGGTCATGGTAACAATGCTGGATGGAAATGGAATGGAACCATTTCTGACTTTGAGTGTAGGGCCCAAGAATAAAACTGAGTTAGTAACATAATTTTGATAACATCACTAAAATCTGCAATAGCAAGGATTGCGATGGCTGTGCACTTTTTAGATGTAGGCCTGTAATAGTATTTTCTTATTCAATAAGATTGCAGACGTAAGTGTGGCCAAGGTAGGAATGCTGGCCAAAATCTCATTTTTGCCTTCAAGAAAGCTATATGGGGACGGAGAGCAAGGCTGTGTCAGCGACTTAGGAATATTTTTATGAAAGTGTAATTTCGAAGTAAAAAGATAAATAATGAAGGCACAATGGATATTATCAGCATTGGAGAGGACAATGATGATCGCAAGATTTCACAGTGGAGGTTGACAACAATCAGATTTGATATAGTTGCAGACGAAGGTTAGGCCGAGATAGTAATGCTGGATCCGACTGGAACATCAACACTGTGCTCGAGAAAAATAAGTGGGGCCCAAGAGTACGATAGAGCTAGCGAATTAAGTATAACTTAACTGTGGAAGAAGTAATTTCTGCAATCCTTTGAAATGAAAGAGTAATGGCTAACATCTGTGATGTCAATGATTAAGATGGCTGAAAATTTTTATATTAGAGGCCTACACCAGTAGTGTATACAGATTCGATTTAGTTGGAGAAAAAGAATGGCGAAGTAGCAATGCTGTATGCAACTAGAATGTCATATTTTTCATTGAAAGAATTATGTGGGGTCCGAGAGTAAGACACAGTCAGGAACTTAAGAATAATGACAATTGATGAAGAAGTGGTTTCTGAAATCCTTTGGAATGAAGAAGAAAGAAGTTGTTAATTTGCAGTGGCGAAGCTTAGGTTTAATTGAGCAAAAGTCCAGTCATGAAGGCCAAATAGACATCAACATTTGTCTTAAAAGGGATTCCTTTTGTTGTGTTAAAAGTGAGACCAGATTGCCAATTCATATTTTTAACAGCATAGATATTTAGGCTATATCATTCACTAGACAATAGCCCATCTATTAATTAAACCAATTATCTATTAAAAGAAGCTGAGTGATTGTTCACATTCCAAGCTTGCTATTTGCAGCGATTAGTTTCTCTGATTTGGATACTTATTCCAATCACAAGGTGGTCGGCAGTTGCGGGCTAGATGTCGATAGGTCTGGTGATAGAAGCAAAGGTTCAGAAATATAGGCCTTGTTCGTTGTCTAGGTGTTTCTTGAGGTTGAGTTTGTGAATTACCCTTTGAAAGTTGAGACTTGAGTTCATTAATTTCTAGAGTCAACTTTTCTATCGCTTCCTCTAATCTGGACTTTCGCTGGAGGCTCTCCCTGGAAGATCGGGTCGTCATATGCCTTGAACTAGAGGTCTTTGGGGGAGCAGAGAATACTGGTGGTGGTTCATAAATCTCAGCAATCCTGTCTGCAATCTCAGCAAGCTTAGTGAGATCGTTTTCTGTGATTACAGAGATGGCACCTTGCATTCTATCCGGCATTGCTGCAAGCCATACTGATCGAAGGAGTTTGGGGCAACAGGCTGGTCCTGCCAAGCGTCGAAGATCTTTTAGGAATAAAGATGGTTTTTCACCATCTCCAAGACGCCTGCTTGATAAAATACGATGGATCCTCTGGTTTTCAGATTCCCCAAATATGCTTATCAGCCGATCCTTGAGAGTTTCATAAGGGCTCTCAGAAGGAGGGCTCCTAATCACATCAGCAACTTCATTAATTATATCATAATTCAAGTTAGCTACAGTTATTTGAAATTTCATCTCACTCTTGGTCACTTTTCCAGAAGCGAAAATAGTCTCTGCTGTTTCAAACCACAGTTCTGGGTCTGTCTTCCAGAAAGGTGGTATCCTGGAACTTGGAGAGAAACCAGCAGCCTCCCCGAGAAGGAGCTTTTCATTATCATTTTCTTCTTGTTTATTATCTTTTTCATTTTTTTTGCTGTTTTGTTTTGTTTCGCTGTTTTGTTTCATTTCACGGTTTTGATTCGTTTCACTGTTTTGATTCATTCCACTGTTTTGATTCGTTTCACTATTTTGATTCGTTTCACTGTTTTGATCCGTTTTACTGCTCTGATGTTCTTCATTTTTATCTCCCATCGTCTCGGGCAGCACTTTAAAAAAGAATATATATAAATATGTAAATAAAGATGAGAGATAGTTAAAAAAAAAAATTTGTGGAATAAACCTTTATGTCTATGATATTAAAACAATTATTAGTCTGAATAGATGAGAGCATAATAAGAGGTAATGAATGATATATTATACCTACACTAGCTCAGAGAAATAGATACCTTTCCTAAATCAAAATTATTTCAATAAAAATAATGCTTGATAACAGTAATATAAGCAACAATATGAACATTAGAAATATTAATGAACAAAATATGAGTTGAGAAAGAAACAAGCATGTGCAGTTATTAACTAGAATTTAATAATTTTTGTTACTGATACTAAGATGTTCATTGCTGGAGTATGTGTGAAGCGGTACAACTTGTATCTGGTACTTTTATGAAATTCTTTTTTTTTTGTTTCAAATGATTCCAACAATTGACTGATAAAATCACGATAAATTTAATTTTTAAAAATGATTTTTTGTACTGTTTTTTTTTACTGTTTGTACCCCCTGACTGAAAAAATGAAATAGGTACTGTAAACTGGCATTACTTTACAAGGGTTTTAATAGTTTTGTATCCTTTTGCAGCACTGTTTATTATATCAGAATTACAAGCACTGTTTTTTAAACTTCTATTGTTCTGCGGCATAGCATCAAGACCAAAAAGATCACGTTGTTTTCTAGGTAACTTGGCAATGCTGGAGAACAAGTTGCTCTTTTAGGTGTTGACACTATGTAGCAGAAAAAATAAAAGTTTGAAAAACAATGTTTTTACTTTTGATAATAAGCTTAGGGCAGTGGTATAAACGAAAATATATTCAAACCTGTGACTGTCCTAATATTGCTTCGAGTGTCACAAAGTAACAAGTTACCATCATTTTAAGACAATTTCCTTATTATGATTTTTAAATACCTTCGAATGTTGCAGATTTTGGCATGCTACTGTAATTTAAAGTTCTGATGTCTAATAGCAAATTTATAATTATTTCTCTGTTCGGTCTGCAAGCTTAAGATTAATTATAATATAATTTAAAAAATTGAAATCATAGAGGTGTTTCTAGTAGGAGCAGTTAATTATAAAGAACAAATGAATATTAAAAATTAGTATATTACAAGCAGATTAATATTAAAACATTCATTTTAATAATATAGTAATTTTAATCACATTTAAAATTATAATATCATCAATCAAGTCTCTCATTAGATAGGTAAAGTATTCAAATTAATAATTTAACAATAAAATTATAATGATTATCAAAGACTATTTATCATACTTATAATAATAATATTAACAAAATAATTGATATAATGAACATTTAGTAAAGAAAGATAAAGACAAAATTGCCTAAAAAAGTATCGCATATTCTTTAACTTAGATAAATTTTTTACATGTCTGATGGAGCAAAGCAATAAGTTATTGCCTCAAAGTAATCACTTAAAGTATCCTATTACTGTTATCAGTAATAATATTTACCTCAGAAGATGTTTTTAAATTGCAAAAAAATATATAATTGCAAAATTTAAATTTATATAATATACCTAGAAGGATGACATCAGAGATAACTATATAAAGATAGAAAATAATAAATCAACTATCCAAAGCTGTAAACAAGATTTATATAGATTTGAATAAGATTCTGATAAAATCTTAAAAGAAATGAAAACGAACATTTCCAAAATCTTAAAAAAATATTGCTCACATAAAACATTTTTATCTCAAATCATTAAATGCAATAGAACTTTCATGAATGGTGAGGATTTTTAAGCTCTTCAAGAATTGAGTAATTACTGACACCTATTGATTCAAAAGTAAAATCTAGATTAACACAATAAATCTAGGCTAGCTTATGTCTAACATAATTCAGTAACTAAGAGATACTAGTTTTTTTTTTTTTCAGAGCCTCAATAAAATTTATTTTGCAACAGAATGATAATTTCCCAGTGCATTGTAAATTGTTTATTACAAAGAATAGACTGTCATTCCAATGACTTATGAAACATTCAGTACCCATCTTTCCCATGTAGAAACACAATGAACAATGAAGCATTTATGTCTTTATTTCAACCAATGTCAAGGAACTGGAATTCATTAAACACAATAAAATGGGTTTTATAAGTTATCATTTTAATATTGGTACATGCTTTGTTTTTTTTTAAATTATTTTTTACTATAAATTATTTTTATATCAGTAATGAAGTTAAAAATAATAATAATAAAGTTTTGACATTGAAGAAATCAATTATAAGGATTTTTACAAAGAAACAGGGAGTACCTAAATATAAAAGAAAAACACAAATATACATACTAAAAATTACATATTTATTTCAAATATATAAATAGCAGACTTTCCAGTCTAAACCTGTAATTTAAGGGTTCAGCAACGGGCATAAAATGCACTCCCATCCTTCTCCAAAGACCTTCTTTTCAGTGCATAGTCCATTATTTTTAGTGAAAATACCGACAAAACTTGAATAACTGGTGAGATTGAAAATTAAAACTTTTATGATAAGCAGTTTCAAAGAATGATAATCTTTGATAATTTTTAATATTTACATTAAGCTTGTAATTTCGAAATAAAATACTACCCATCCCTTCTATTAATGATTAAAACCATATATATTTATATATATAACATATAAAAATCAACTTTGATAGTCTAGTTTTGGATAAATTATGTTTATAAGTGGGCATATATATGTATTCAATATTATTTTTATTTAAAATGTAATTATCTTGAGAAAAATCAAACAAAATAATTATGGTATTTAGAGATTTATTAATAAAATTTATATAATTCATAATTTAAGTAAACCTTATAAATTTAAACTAGAACCTTTAAAAAAAGTAATAAAAAATAGAAAAGTTAAAAAATGTTAAGAAGTCAATATTTTATTGAAAATAAATTTATTAATAATGATAAGTAACAAATAATAATATATTAATAATAGAATGTTTGCAACTACACCTTCCCACATTAATTTATAAAATGGATAGTAAATATCTTTCATAATCAATTAAATCTATTTAAGAGATAAACCATTTGGGCCCATTAGTTTAAAGGAAATATTATGGACCATTATTCAACATTACTAAACCTTAACAACATTTAAAACAAATCAAGGAGTGTTTACAATTAATATAAAATTAGCATTGATTTTGGTATATCCTATTTTCATTGCAGAAAAAAAAATGATATAAATATACAGACAGATCCAATGGAATATCTTTATGAAACCCAAACCACTACGTTTTTAATTTATAAATGTATTATAATGTAAAGTATGTTAATGACTAATAAAGGCTCAAAACAATAGGAATAAAATAATGTAAAGAAACAAGTGCTACATTTAAAACAATTTACTCCTATACATATTTTAATTTTTCATTAAAAAATAAATAATACAAATACTATGAATAACTAGCAAGTGATCATAATTAGAAAAATTACCTTAAAGACTATTTCCACAAATGAAGACCACAGTGAAGCTGGACAAAGACCAGACCAAAGAGAATTAAGTATGGATTAACATATGCCCAAGTAAACTAACCTATAAACAAAAAATAATACAATCTTTACAACACCAAATGGGATAAGACAGATAAATAATTCACAAGAAATGACAAATATCTTCAAACCAAACTTACATATAATTTCAATATTGATCTTACTAAATAATTTTTAAAAATTCAAATAAATAAATTGCTAATAATTTTGTGTTTTCTTTTATGTAATTAGAAAATAAATATGGACTATATAATAATAATATTTATAAAAAAAAATTAATGTATTTCAATTTTTTTCAGTAGAAATAGCTTGAAAAGTAAAATAAATTTTATTAATTGAGTTGATTTTATAAATGTTTTCATCTGTTTTGTTCTAATTGGTATTAATATAGGATGAATTGTAGAATAAAGGTACAATTAAAAATGTTTCAAAGAGCAAAGTAATTTAGCTAAAAATATTTATTGTTTTTATTTGTTGCTGTTTAAAGTGTAAAACCTTAAATCAACGCCTATAAAAAGTTCCAAGTTCAAAATATTTAATTAAACTGGTTATGGTCTGCTTGGAAAGTAATAAGGGAAATTTTTAATAAAGGTATAACAAATGTTCATTGTGATTTAATGGAAGGGTAGTCAATAGTATATTAAAAAACCTAAAAGTGATTATTTCCAAATAAATTTCATTTTCGAGTACTTATATGTAAATAATTTATATCACAATTTAATTATTGCTTAAAATTTTAACCTGGCCATAGCGTAAAGCACCAGCAGAACATATTGACAGGCTTGAAATGAAGATCTTAGAATGCATTTATGGACAGGTAGAAGAGAATTTTAACGCAGGAAACACAATGAGATGAATACACTTCATAATGATTTGAGTGTTTCTCAATTCTTAGAAGTGCAAAGAATTTGATCGCTGAGCCACATAATCAGAATGAGTGAGCAAAAGACAGGAAATCTGGATGGAGTAAGGCCTCAAGGCTTAATAGACTGAAGAAAAGATAGAAACATAACATTTCCAAGAATCTGAAGAAAACAGGACAATCCGTCATGCGTATGACAGCCAAAGAGGCCTGGGGAAAAGTATATCAGCTCTCCAAGGACCACTAAAAGCATTAGTTGTGCCGAAAATGAAAGGTTAGATGAATAAATGCTTAAAAGTTTACCTGAGTGATAATAGAGGAGCTAATATTTATCCACATTAAATGGCATTAATCAAGTGGAAGGCTACATGTACAGAAATATATAATAACTACCATGAAATTAGATAAAAGTTGAACAAGATATTTATGAACACAGCCACTGGCTACATTTGTCACTCACAGTAAAAAAATTTTATAAAGTACATTTATATAAGAGGATATAATTTTAAGTGATTAAATAAAAAAATTCTTATGAGACAGCAACAGCCACTTTTGATCTAAGCCATGAGTTTGAACACATTTTTAAGCTCAAGAAGCTTCTCGTGTATATGACTTTATTAGTTGATATGAACTGAGAGAAAGATGTAGCAGGTTTTTATTAGACATAGACACTGAAAAAAGCATAAACAATGGGAATCATTATTAGACTCTTAAATTCAGAGCTATGCAGTAAAACAGTGTCCTTATAAACCAATTATACATAAATCGTTTCTCAAAAGGGTTACTATCTATCAACACTAGAGAATTGATGAGTTCAATAAGAAAGATTTTTAGCCCTAGAAATAGGCTACTGGAGATGATCATATGTTGTCTCTCATCATCAAAAGTGTTAATACATTGAAATTTAAAAATTCTTAACAGAAGATAGCAACATAAATGGATTTAGCCCCTTTTGATCAAATCCATGAGTTTGAACCAATTTTCAATTGCATTAAGAACCTTCTAGTATATACGACTTTATTGGATGAAATGAATTGAGAGAAAGATGTAGCAGGTTTTTGTGAACTATGTCTACAAAGGAAAAACAGCAAATATTTTTTTTTTCATTCCTAAGAATAGTTTCATTACCAAAAACTATATACAATGAAACTATACATACATAGTATGGATTCATGTAAAATACTCATTTGTACATCCATGTTCAGAATATGAAATCTTAACTCTTAATTATATTATCCTAAACAATCTCTTGGCCTTCTCATTTAATGTATTCCTGTCTATACTTGTTTACAATATGAATTAAAAAATTAGTCTAATCAAAGTTAAAATAATATTTTGTCAGGGTCATATAAATGTTTATGCACAATCAACTATGTTTCATGGAGGGGCATGACAAGCCCCATATTAAACATCAATAGTCAGAGATAAGATAGCATAAAATAACTTTTAACATAGTTTGAATTAAGATAAAATTATATTAAATTTTTTTTTATAAAAATAATTTTTATCAAATAATAATGTTTAAATGTTATCACTAAAAGATTTTATTAATATGTTCCAATAAATGATTAATAATGTAGGCTTAGTGAACTCAAGGTTTGATGCCTATAGCACCGATTGGTATCGACAAACATCCTTCCAGTGACGTCCATCAAAATTAAAATCTACCAGATCAGTATAGATGAAGTCCTCCCACCTATGATTTGTTCTATCCTTCAGATGATTACCCTTTGATTAAGTCTTTATGAACATTTTAGGGACCCGTTTGTTACTAAGCCCTACAACCTTACCATACCCACCATATTTTCTGCCTTGCTACATCCTGAATTATATTTACCAGTTACTTTTCCCTCAATTCGGTGTGGTGTAACCTTCTAAATTCTCTTCTTTTCTTATCCTTTTTCGATTCGAATACTTTATTTAATCCTTTATTGTCAAAAACCTTGAGGCACTGTTCATCCCTTAGCAAAAGAGGCCACATTTGTAAATAACAGCAATGAGGATAATAGTGTTGTAAATTTTAACTTTTAAATTTTTGGACAGAATGTGTAAGCCGAAAAATTTTGAAATTGAAAAATAATCAGCATTTCCAACTTCTAACCTCGCCATTAATTTTATTTTTTCAATTTAGTAGAACCTAAATATAATGATTGATAAATACAATCAAAAATAAATTAGTTATCTTTCACAGTTAAAGAATTCAATTAAACTTTGAGCTTGATTCTCTAATTAAGAGGTTAGCTACATTTTCGTTCATACTATTGAGTGAAATTCTATTAATTATAGTCAAAAACTGATGTATAACTTTGAAAATAGTCACTGTTAATTTAAACTTATGATGTAATAATAATGGTTTCACTAACTTTATTATTACTATATAAGCACTAAATTTTAAAGTACTATACCAAGGGTTTTATAATAGTGATTATTATTAACATCTTAAAATCACTACTGTGCAGTAAAACAGTGTCCTTAAAAACAAAAACAAAAATTATACATAAATTGTTCCTGAAAAGGGTTCTATTCAGCTGAATACTGGAGAATTAATAAGATTCAATAAAAATGATTCCTAGCCCAAGAAATAGACTATTGGAGGTTATTATGTGCAGTCTCTTGGCATCAAAAAGGTTCAAACATTGAAATAAGACAGCTAGTAAAACAAATGGAGAATATCCTTGTGAGGCTGAAGTGGTTGGGGTATGTGATAAGGATGGAAGAGGGGTGATGGCATAAAATGGAGAATAGAGGGAAAACAGAAGGAAGGTTGCCCTAAGAGAAACTAGTTTAAATGCGTCAGGGAAGGAGTGATGAATGGAGGAATAATAAAGGAGACTCGTAAGACTGAGGAAGATAGTAGAAACTGATATTTGGTGATGACATATGATTAAAGTAGTATAAGTTATTCTATAAAATAAAAAAAGTGAAAATAAATACTAAGCCGAAGCCACTCATTGCAAATACTAATCCGATATAGGTAGTAGATTCTGGTACAGTCTTTAGTTTTTAATATTTTAATTTGTCCAAGCCCTCCTTAAATCATTGTGAAATCTTTGTCAGCATTAAAAATTTTATTTACCACCAACAGTGTGTCCTTACAAATTGATAGATTTACATAAAATTAACTTGTTTAACTTAAATAATTGGATTGGGCATGTGGCCAATATTTGTAAATGACAAAAGTTCAAGATATTTCTAAGTATGAAACAAACCAACTTGCTAACTAAATGGTAGCACATACTTGTGAAAGTTAGCAATTTTACTATAAACTGCACCATACTTAAGAAATGAAGCATAAAATGTTGGTAAGCAGATATTATTCTTGCAAACTTCAACATCACCAAAAATGATTAATTATTTCATAGGAGTTGGCTGCTCAACCAATAAAGTCTTTATTTTTTTAACATCTTGAAATTAAACTTTGTAGTTCAGTGTAGTAGATATTTTAGGCTTCTGACTTTGCAGATGAATATGGTTCTAATGAAAATAAATCTACATGGTTTTGCTTCTTTATTCTTTAATTTATATTTATATTTGGATAAACCAACACAATAAAAAATAAAATTTCAATTCACTACTTCACAAAATGAAAAGAGAATATTGACAGTGCCATTTTTGTTCAAAGAAACTAAACTATAATAAGTAATTAACATTTATGTTAGCTTATCCAATCATATTTAAATTTAATTTTTGTATTTTGTAGTGATACTTAGGTTCATTATTATTTCCAACACATAGTTTTGCATTTGCAATTACGAAGTAAATTTTTTTATTTATATTGAAGTATTTTAAAAATAAAATTAGTTATCAACGATTTTCATCTTTTTCAATCGGTGCGACAATCCTGGGTCATTGCCCTCCTGGAGCATCTTCCACCAGTTTAATAGGTGAAGAGCAGCTACCCTTCAATTGTAAATACTGAGCAGGGTCCTCGAAAATTTTCAAAGTTAAAAATTTGTGTGAAGTTTCAAATCAGATAGGTCTGTTTCAACAACCATTTTTGACAGTCCAGAACTACATAGAGCATGTGTAGCATGGGTTTTTCCATCAAAAATCTGTACTAAGTAAACTCCGAACCGTTCTGGACAGTTAAAAGTGGTTGTTAAAAAAAATCCTAGAATAAACCGAACTGCAGGGATGTCTATTTTGATTTCATTATTTTTTTTTTAATATGAGAACCCATTAATTTCTCTATTATTTAATTTTTTTTTTAGCAATGTTGTTTTTTTTAAATTGCTTCATATTTGACTATCAGCATGACAGGTGGGTCTGAGGAACCTCTAATGATATTTATTTGTCATATACTTTGGTGTTGTAAGCCAACTAATTTTCTGATTTTTTTTTTTTTTAGGTTCTATAATGTTTCCATATAAAGAAATAAATAAGTACAGAAATAAATATTGAAGGCATGATTTGATATAAAACGGTGGTTCCTAACCCCTAGAAGTTTGCAGACCACTATATCAGAAATTAAATCATATGTGGCCCACCCCACACTCGAATTGGGTCAAAGTAGGGCCCCCTTTGGAAAATATCTGAAAATTAGGTTGTTAAAAACTGCATTTTGAGACAGTTTTATGGATCATTGTTTGCTAAAAAGTTTCAACTGATACATTAACTTAATAAAATATTTTAAATGGTAAATCGTCACAAAAATATGTGTTGCCAGACAACTGTGGCCTATCCCAAGGCTTACGTGATCTCCTATGGTCTGCAGACTACTGGTTCGGAATCACTAATGCAAAAATTAATTCTAACTGGATCCAATAGACCCAGGTGTTGCATTATAGGTAAATAATATAGTTATATTTTTTCCAAATGAAGTATTAATTGTTGGCCTTAGATTTAATATGAGAAGTTGGTGTAATCGATACAAATTAATATAAATATAATAAGTAACACTAATTAGTATTAATTTCTACTGACCAAACCATCTTCCTGGACCATCCTGATCATCTTCTCATCAGAAATCGTTTGCCCATTTAGCTTGTCCAATAGCTCATAAATTTCCAATCTAATTTATTAGACAGAACACCAACCCAAAAAGAATACCATAAATTATTAAGAAACTTCATGTCAACTTTTAAACTGAACAGAAACGAAAGTGATAATTAAACAGCTCTGGGTTTTTCGGAGCCTAATAGACCAAGTTTTTTTCATTTTAAATTATTAATAATAAATATTACTAACAAAAATAAACAAATTATTAATTTACGAACTAAAACTAAGCTTAAACTGGAAATATACCAAAACTGATACAATAATCCTACTGCATCCTATACTGATTAGTATCAAGTAACTGATACAATAGGATTATTGTATCAGTAACTAGGTACTAATCAAGAGGTCTGTTCAAACGAGTATGGAGTTTCCCTCCAAAAACCTATGCTACGCATACTTCAAACAATTTCATACTGTCAGAACTGGTTGTGGGAACATACCTAAGGTATCCATCATGGTTGGTACCTGAATGTTAGTTTGCCTGGAAAAGTTAACATTTGTATGAAAAATTTTATTTAGAAAGTCACTAAATAGGTCTAACAACATTGATGATAATACCAC
This sequence comes from Halyomorpha halys, assembly GCF_000696795.3. Lineage (NCBI taxonomy): Eukaryota > Metazoa > Arthropoda > Insecta > Hemiptera > Pentatomidae > Halyomorpha > Halyomorpha halys. Next base: position 268,783 of record NW_027115192.1, on the reverse strand, counting down.
AACCAAAATTATCACTTAAAACAATGTTGTCCACAATAAAACTACTACAAAATCTATTTGGACCATTAACTAATAGTGTCATAATTAGATCAGTAATTAATATCATTATTATATAAATACTAGCAATCATGATATAAAACCATTTCTCCTTATTATGTATCAAATGTAACATTTCATACTAATCTAATTACCTTAGATAATAGAGTAAATGCAAAAGATAATTACGGATAAATCTTTATTAATAGTTACACAAATTATTTCATACCAAGCTACCTAGTAATACAAACAGGTAAATCAACTTACTCTCTTCTTTCAAACTCCCTAAAAACCCGCCATGCCGACACAATGGATGGCAGCCAGATCTGCTTAGAGATCAAACCAAACAGAATAAAAACAACTATCGTTGAGGTACAGCCCTGAAAAAGCCATCTAAGATGACTTCTGTTGAATCTAGTAGTGATAGCCACCTGGTTTTATATAAAATTATTAATAAATAAAACAATGGAATGGAATAATAACTAAGAAACACAAAAGAACTTCCACCAACGTGCAATTCGTTTCGTATAGCTCAGTGGTGCTTGTTGCGCTACCTGGCGGCGTATTTATGTACCTACTCCACCAAACTCCTGTACTAGTTCATTTCATTATAGCATTTATTTGTTTTCAGTATGTTAGGACGAATATAACAAACTTTATTTTGAAAGTTAGAAAAATAAAATCAAATATGTTTAATTGATATCCAGGGATATAGATATAAATGCATAATATTCCGTTTTCAAATTATTTTTGGATACATGCTAAACTTACTTTATAAAGAAAGAGTTTTAAATTTGAATACTTTATTTATATTTTATATTGTTTCAGAGCTTATAAAAATTAAAATAAACATTAAACCAGTCAGTATACCTAAAAATTAAAATAAACATTACACCAGTTAGTCACCCTAATAAACAGGATTCACTATTTTAAAATAGTGATTGTAACTTTTCAATTTTGTTAAAATAGTTTGCATTAATTTCCTGATTTCCTTCTAGCATTGTACACTATCATTGGATTGTAATTACATATACGGATACTCTCTATTTCAAATTCTAGTTTTGTCATTCATCCACACATCATTTACTTGTATTGTTTGTGTTATTTAAAAAAAAGAAAGAACTTCTTCTAAATGGACCATATAAAAAACTGATGATAGTAATGAAACCGATTTAAGTTTTACCATGAATTTACAATAAAAATAAATAATTTAATAAAGTTGCTGCAATTTGTTGTATAACAAGTTGAAGCTGTGTTACATACAGAACCTTAAAGCAGATTTCTGATATTCAATATTAGTATAATTTAATATTCAATATATATGCCTGAAATCAGCCCCTCTAAAGATGTACTTCAATTAAATAAAGTTAAGATGAACTTCAATTGATTTTTTATGTAATATGTAGAAGTAATCAATGGTATAGTAAGAATTATAATGGTCGAGGGCAGAATTTTAGATGAAAACCAATTTTCTTAGAAAGGAGAGTGTTTATCCAGAATAATGATTTCTGCATTTCTTTAATTTTATACATTTATTAGTTTTCAAATAATCTAGCATTACATGTCATAAGCTGTAAAGATTAAAAGCTTTTTAATATAAAATATAATTTTTATACTTGTTCTGCCTTATTCAAAAGAAAAAAAATTCATCAGTTCCGAACCAATTAAAAAAAATACATTAATTTTTCATTTTATTTAAAACCTACTTCCAACACATTACAAAAGACTGATCTACATGACTGTAATAAGGCCAATCTGGACATATGGAGTTGAGCTTTGGGGCTCCACTAAACCTTTGAATTCCTCTCGTATTCAATTCTTATAATCCAAAATCCTTTGTAAAATTCTCAATGCTCCTTACTTTGTCACAAACAAAATCATAAATAAAGACCTTAATGTTCCCTATGTAACCGATCTAGCCTGAACCAGATATCACTCCTTCCATTATAAACTCTCTAACCACCCAAACCCCCTAGTTTCTAATCTTACATCCTCTTCCATTCCTGACAATCCTCCGAGGCGTCTGAAAAGAAGATGGCCACGAGACCTGCTAATGTAAAATGTCATTAGAGTACTACCAATGGGTAGTTTCTCTACACGCCTGTAACACTCCAATTTAACTTAGATCAGATTTACTAAATGCATTATAATGTACAGTTGTAAATAGCAGTAAATAAATATTAAAAAAAAAAAAAAAATTATTTAAAATTTCATTCCTTACTTAATTAATGTTTGTACTTTAAATAAAAACAAATATTCTTTACATTTATTTTCATGTAAGTAGTATGTGGATTATACAGTGCTATTGCTAAAAAAAATATAAGAAACAATGTTAAAATTTAAAATTTAAAATTATTTAAACATATTTTGTAATGCAGATGCAGACCTTTTAGTTGTTTTATAATTAGTGTTGTTATTTATTTGTTTATGTTAATGTTATTAAAAATTAAACACATTCATAAAATAAAGATGAACAAAAACAATTAATTTTTTCTTCTACAATGTTACTTTTAAAACATTAAATTACTGATTTTTCTAAATATTAATTATTTGCTTAGTATTACCGGAAATCCACAACAAAGATGATTATTATATTTACTAACTAAATGTAATTCAATTATTCTCTTTGGTATTATAAGCATGCTCTTGTATAGCAATATGTTATTATATTATGCATATGTCAAATAACACTAACTGGAGTAATACATAGATATTAAAATGCTTTTCTTTTATTTTGATAAAAGTAACATCAAACTTATAGATTCATATAAAATAATTTATGGAAAAATATTTAAAACATCCAAAATAATTTATTTATTGTGAATTTAATATCATTACAATATATTCATACGTCAATATTTTGTTTTTCTTTAACTCAAGTACTATTAGAATTCACAGAAATATTTCTAAGAAAGAAAAACGGAATCAAAAATTTAACCTAGAGAAAGCTCGGGCAACACCAGCCTTAGGGTCTAGGGAAAGGTCTACCCACGCTCCTGTATTCTTTAAAGTAATTAAATCTCACTTCTATCATTTATACTGAGTTCTCAGTTCTTTCATCTATGTTGGGCTGGATGATAATTTAAGAGTCAGTATAATAATTTAATATGGCTTTGAATTAAATGTAGAAAAAATAAGCCAAGAAGAAATATAAAAACACATTTCAAAATATCACTTTCTTTGATCTACAGTCATAATATTTAAAATAATATAAAACTGTATATGCAATTCTATATATTTCTATATAGCTTATTTATTGGGGAGGAAAACGTTGAGAAGAAATTATCCATAATTTATTAGACTGAAATTAATTCTCCAAAGATGGGTATCATTGCTACATTAAATAAATACAATAAATAATTACCTCCTACAGACCCATAGGAAATCTTCATTTAAACATCAGCTGAAATTTCTGGAATAAAAAATATTTGATTAGGACTCTATTAAGCGTTTAGATTATACAAATCAATTAAAGTTCTCACAAACAATGGCTCCACTCCAACTGCACCACAACTAATGGAACCTAGAATGACCATGAGAGTGAAATCCTGTATGGATTTTTCGAAGTAATGCAAAGCACCTAGTGCTCCATTGTTCTTGAACTCCAATAACAAAATTCAATCACTCCAACCGTCCAACAGTTTACGAATGTACAAAAAACTGAAAATTTTTGTTATTTTTTGTCTTTAATTTTTTACCCTCTGATTAAGTTAAGAAACTGTTTATGTAATCAGAATAATGATAAAGAACTTTTAATCATTTTCGGGTACAACAGTGACGAGCATTTAGGTTGTTAATAAGTGGAATAAATATTTATTGGTGTAAACAAACACAAAGAACACTTAAGCCATTGTAAGGCTGAAAAGAAGTTCCAATGTTGTCATAAACAGCTGTTAAATTGATATTGTTACATAGTATAGCACATTTACCTTTCTAAAAACCAGTTGATAATCGTGCTGTTATTCCATCAGAGGGGAAACTAAATAAGCATGCGGCTTATAACAACCAATCTTCCCTCCCATTATCAATTTTTTTAAACAAAATTATATTGTTTTACAATCAAGTAGTAAATGCAAGCAAAGTAAATTTTGTGCGTGCCAAAACAATAAAGTCAATTTCACGAAAAATTACAGTTGTATCATTATTCTTCTAGAGGAGTGATGTAATTTTATAATAAGACTATAGTATTTAAACATTATCTATCATACATTTGTTATGTTGTTTTTTGAAATAAATTGATAAACATTTATTTGAAAATAACTAGTGGATTGAAGATTTTTTTTTTTCAATTGCACTATTACTTGGTTACACTATGCATCTATGAGAGTAAAAAACTGATGGAGAATAAGATGGATTGCACATTTTTCAGACAATTCTATACTAATTATGATAAAAATAAAAATGGTAGACCAGTAAATATTGTGTAGTTAAATTTAACAAAAGTAGTGATGGAATTAAATAACTTTTTTATTTATTTTGTTCCACTAATTAAGTTAAAGAGGTGTGAATAACTTACAATTTTGTTTATTTTTACCATTAATTAATATATTGGTATGAATAACTATTTTCTGATATTTAGCCTTTTTTATATATTATAGATTAGATAGATAGACTCTGAAGTATACAATTGCATTTTAAATTCTTCACTAATAATTTCCCTCAGGAAAATATTTGACATTTAATTTCCACCTAAATCCACAATGGCAGTGGCTGAAGGAAAATATTTGATTAGTTAGTTGATTGATTTATAAACTGACTAGTTTATTTAACAAATTAGGATAGCTAACTATATCTTGGAATGGTTAAAATTCGTGCTAGCCCAACCTCTGATAATGTGACACACTTACTTGATATCATCCCAGAAAGAATAATACCTGGAGATTCATAGTAAGTTTAATATTGAATGAAAAAAAATCTTATGTAAAAGGGTCAGTAAACGAAGTGTTTACAAGTTTTCAGGTAAAAAAAAAAAATTAAAGAAACTAAGAAATTCGTTCTTTGACGCTTTTTAGCAATAATAAATTCACAGAGAATCAAATTTAACATCAAAAATAACTAATAGCAGCTCAATAGATCAAATAAAATTTCTTAGATGATTTGTAGGAGTTAACGATTTTCAAAAAGACTCGCGATTTACGAGTTCACCCACGTTTTCATTACAAAAAAATAACATAAACCTTTCATGGTTTTAATTAAACTCAAGTTGGCTGAAGCGTTGAATATTTAAAATTAATCAATAAAGAATATTGAGGCTATATGGACATATTTTATTACCATTAATGACTACAATCAGTCTCGAACAAGAAATATGAACATGCATATAAATTGATTATTATCCCAAGAACATTAAAAGCAACAATAAAACATTGTGGATCTTTTCAAATTAATTTAATATTCTTAGTACCAACGTCCGAAGAAAAGTTACTCTCTAACTGAAGTCCGTCATAATCATTGTGACAAGTCAGGAAGTGATGAGCCTAGTACTTCTGGTTTTAACAGAGCTCAGCGCTGGAGGGGAGTAGTTCGAAAACTGTTGATTAGTTAATAAAAACTAAAAGGACATTAATTAGGTCTATATTTGAGGCTTCGCGGGACATGTTTTGTGTATTATTCTTTCGATATTTTCGGCAATATTCACGTCAAGTATCTGCTTATTCAATATTCAAGGCTTCCTATGTTAATATCGGATTGGCACAATATGTAATCTCAAAGTTTGTAAAATAAAAAAAAAAAAAATGTAATGCAATGATTTTGCATAAAATCACATTTTAAAAAATTCTAAAAAAACCTATCCAATTCATTTATATATAATTTGTTGCCATTGTGAAATTTGCAAAATGTTCTAGTAACGTTGTGATTATTGTAAAAGCTTGAACTACGTAGAGTCCTTACATTAATACAAATTGAGCATTCATTTCCTCTTTTAATTTTATTTTTAATATTTTTTTCTTTACATATCCTGCAACTCTCCATTTTTTATTGTAATTTTATAACCAGCATGATGGAAATATCTAAAATTGCGAACCTAGGCCTAAATTGTGGACAGACTGAATCCGTATTTTTTTTTTTTTATTGCATTGCTTTTAAAAATGTAAGACTTATCTTATGATACATCAATCTTATTAGTACCCATAATGTCAGTTATAAAAGTGAATTTTTAAATTCAGTTTCTTAAAATAAAAAAAAACGCGTATCATGAATTGCGCGAAATTTATTGAAAATTAATTAAAGAGCACAAACACTTCTGAAAAATTTAAAAAAAACATAAAACAATGCGTTGTGATACCGATAAGGGTATTTTAAAGAATATTATTGTTTGTCTATCTGTTCTTAGAGACTGGTTCTAGCCATTTTTGAAAATCAATCGTGAGTATTAGTTGAAGCTGAGTTAATCGTTTGAAAAAAAAAAACAATTATCAGAAGTTGTCTTGATCGATAACACTGTTACTGATATGAACCATTGAGGAATTATTGTAGTAGCTAGTTATGAGCAGGCTGTGATATACCTATATCTAGGGCAAGTATATTCACGGATATAAGTATATATCTGTGAATATACTTGCCCAAATCTGGCCAGGTACATGGTATGTACTCTACGGTGAATGTGTCTATCTGAGCCAACTTAGGGAATAAACTAGGGCACTTTGTAGGTTATCATCTATTTACAGAAAAGATCCTTTATTAAATTTATCAAATTTTGAATTGGTTGTATTTTTTATAAGTTTATAAAGTATAAGACCAGTAATTTTGATTTAAATAAGATTGTTTCATATTACGCAAAAAAAAAAAATATATCCATTATGATTATTATCATGTGAACAAAGAAAAAAGTGATGACTAAATACACATTCGAATTGCATATACAATTATATTGTTCTAATCCGAATCAACTAAAATTTTATTGAAATTGTAATATTTCATCACTTTTACTTTTGAGAAGGAGGTAGAAATTCCCCTATAAACAGAAATATTTGTATTGATTTTCACTGGAATACAATATCCTTACAGGTAGTTTCATTTGGTATCACCAATACTATAATAATTGAGAATTACAACCCAAGATTCCAGGTTAGAAAAATTAAAGTATTTGTTTGAGTAAATGGCAAATAAGGCCACCAAATAGCAAAGTAAATTGAAAACTATTGCAATGAACTTAAATTAATACATAATAAATTTATGTAACCAAAACCTAAAAATAATAAAATATGTGTGAATATTTTATTTTAATTAAATAAAACCAATGATATCAAACCTTCAATATTAATTTAATTTGAATGTACACTCAAATTTTGCAAAACATAGCCGGTTTAGCTAGTATTACAATGAAAAATCGTATGAGGGATTACGAAGATTTTGTATATA